>NC_140594.1:629121656-629569156 GCF_964204655.1 Triturus cristatus | reverse complement strand
CTGAAGCTGGGTCCGGGCCTGGGGCTTGAACTCCATCCGGCACGCCCTGGGGTGTGTGAGCCCCTGTCCTGCAAGCCATCATAGTGTCCGGGCAGCCATCATAGGGTCCGGGCGCTAGGGACTGGGGTCCATCAGGGCCCGGGGAGGCTCTCCCCCGGCCTGGCTAGGGTTCGGAAGCTCGGACCGGGCCCAGGGCTTGAGCTCCGTCCGGCAGGCCCTGGGGTGCGGGAGCCCCCCCATCCTGCAAGTCAGCCGAGAGTCCGGGCGCTGGGGACTGGGGTCCACGAGGCCCAGGGAGGATCTCCCCAGCCTGGCTAGGGTTCTGAAGCTGGGACAGGGCCTGGGGCTTGAGCTTCGTCTGGTGGGCCCTGGGGTGTGTGAGCCCCCGTCCTGCAAGCCATCATAGGATCCGGGCGCTGGTTACTGGGGTCCATCAGGGCCTGGGGAGGCTCTCCCCAGCCTGGCTAGCGTTCTGAAGCTGGGTCCGGGCCTGGGGCTTGAGCTCCATCCGGCACGCCCTGGGGTGTGTGAGCCCCCATTCTGCAAGCCATCATAGTGTCCGGGCAGCCATCATAGGGTCCGGGCGCTGGGGACTGGGGTCCATCAGGGCCCGGGAGGCTCTCCCCAGCCTGGCTAGGGTTCTGAAGCTGGGACCGGGCCTGGGACTTGAGCTCCATCCAGCAGGCCCCGGGGTGTTGGAGCCCCCGTCCTGCAAGCCATCAGAGGGTCCGGGCGCTGGTTACGGCGGTCCATCAGGGCCCAGGGAGGCTCTCCTCAGCCTGTCTAGGGTTCTGAAGCTGGGTCCGGGCCTGGGGCTTGAGCTCCATCCAGCAGGCCCCGGAGTGCGGGATCTCTGCATCCTGCAAGCCAGCCGATGGTCCGGGGAACCCATCAGGGCCCGGGAAGGCTCCCCCCAGCCTGGCTAGGGTTCGAAAGCTGTGACCAGGACCAGGCCGGGGCCCGGGGCTCGTGCTCCGTCCCGGGTTGCGGGAGCCCCCCGACCTGCAAGCCAGCCGAGGGTCTGGGTTCTGGGGACAGGGGTCCACCAGGGCCCGGGGAGGCTCTCCCCGGCCTGGCTAGGGTTCGGAAGCTGGGACCAGGCCCGGGGCTCGTGCTGTGTCTCAGGGTCCCAGGCTGCAGGAGCCCCCTGTCTGTGAAGCCAGCCGAGGGTCCGGGCGCTGGGGAGGGGATGTTTTACCGAAGCCCGGGGAGGCTCTCCCCGGCCTGGCGAAGGTTCAGAAGCTGGGACAGGGCCCGGGGCTCGTGCTGCGTCCCAGGGTCCCATGCTGCAGGAGCCCCCCGTCCTGGAAGCCAGCCGAGGGTCCGGGTGCGGTGACAGGGGTCCCCAGGGGCCCAGGGAGGCTCTCCCTGGCCTGGCTAGGGTTTGGAAGCTGAGACCGGACCCGGGGCTCGTGCTGCGTCCCAGGGTGCTGGAGCCTCCCGTCCTGGAAGCCAGCCCAAGGGTCCGGGTGCTGGTGAAGGGGGTCCACCAGGGCCCGGGGATGCTCTCCCTGGCCTGGCTAGGGTTAGGAAGCTGGGACCGGGACCGGGTACTCATGCTCCATCCGCTGGGCCCCGGGGTGCGGGAGCCCCTCATCCTGCAAGCCAGCCGAGGGTCCGGGCTCTGGGAAGGGTGTCCACCGGGGCCCGGGGAGGCTCTGCCCGGCCTGGCTAGGGTTTGGAAGCTGGGACCGGGCCTGGGGCTTGTGCTCCGTCCGGCGGGCCCCGGGTTGCGGGAGCCCCCTGTCCTGCAAGCCAGCCGAGGTCCGGGCGCTGGGGACGGGGGTCCACCGGGGTCCGGGGAGGCCCTCCCCGGCCTGGCTGCTTTCAGAAGCAGGGACCGGGCCGGGGAGCAGGGGGTGGCTGGGTTTATCCGCTACGCTGGCGGAGCGGAGTTTTCTGCCCACCCCTACTAATGTCCTTCTTAGGTGACCAATCTGGACTTTGATGACACTCCCAGATCAGGCCGAAACTTGGGAGCAACTTTTGGCCATCGAGGATTGGTCTCTTGTGGCATCCAGTATCAAGTTTATGGAAGTGGCTATCAACTTGTCGGTTTAGGCTTCTTCAGCTCTTTTGTCCCTGAAGCTGGTTCCAGGGAATCAGCTAACTGATTCTTAGAGTCACTGCTTTGGTCTAGGGCATTACTTTTCACCATACCAGTAGCCACAGGCATAGCCCTAACATTTCTAGCATAAAAGTGAAGCAAGTGCAGTCCAGCAGATGATGCAGCCTCTCTTTGTGCAGTCCAGGGCAGCAGGGCAGTCCTTCTTTAGTGCTTGTTCCAGCTCCAATGTGATCTGAAGTTCAGGGTGTCAGGGGTGCCATATTAATCCCAGGAAAGTGGCCCAAGGGTAGCCATGGGTTTACTGGTCTTCCCTTTATGGCCCTGTCTCAAACCTGTGTAAAGAAAGAGCATCCCTTTGGGAGTGTTATTGCCATTTGCCCACCAAAGGCAGCTTTTCCTTTGAATCTCGCCTTTTATGCTAGCACACTGTGTGGCTTCCTTCAAGGGGAGGTGACACCTCTGCTTGCCAAGGGACAGCTATTCTTTTCAAGTCGGGGAGTCATTCACATGACTCCCTAGGCAGTCAGAATGCAGGCCGTGGGCCAGTACCCGTTTGAGGCTACTGGATCACCTCGCTCACAGACCAATAACTTTCTAAAAGTTGCATTACTTTAAAAGTGACATTAAATTCAACAGGTTGGGTCTAATGCTATGATTAATTTGATACTTTACAGTACCCAGTTAGGTAGTCCCATCAGATGTTAGCCAGCCTGCGGTGCCAGCCTGTAACACAGTATAGGTCAACAAGGCTATAACCTTTCCACAGCAAAACAACAATTTGAGGGATTTTGCTGCAAAGACATATATGAACATACGTGTCCCTATTAATAATATATGAGAGAGGCTTGTGGGCGGCCTGTGGGCATTGATTTGTCTTTTATTTGGAGTTTGTTTGGATATTTGGTTGTTTGGATGTAGTGAAGCATGAGCAAAAGTGTGCAGGATCACAGGAGTGATTGAGCGGGTTGCCAGCAGTAGTTAGGGGCGACTACGCCCAAGCCCCAAGCCCGAGCCCATAGAGTCCTCCTTGAGCTCTTAGTCATAGTGGGGGGCATATTCTATCCTCCTAGATTTATAGAGCGCATGGCTACCCAGAAGGGCTTCCCAGCACTAACTAGCCACAGACCGGCTGATACGCAGAACCTATTTAAGCAAAGTCTAAAACAATCTAGTCTTTAGTAGTTTCGTAAATTTCAGTTCTGATTCCAATTATCTCATTTGTAATGGAAGAGAATTTCAGAGTCCCAGGAAAAAATAGGCAAAAGAACGGCCACCGGCTCTAGCTCTCTTGATTCTGGGGACAGTGAGTTGCATCTGGTAATTGTACCATAAGTTTCTAACTGGATTGTACGGAGTAATAAGGTCCTGGATCAGTTTGGAGCCTTTCTTGTTGATTGCTTTATGTACAAGGCACAGCTGTCCTTGCTGATTGGTGTTAGGGTATTTTTAAGAGAATTCTGACTTACGCATTTTGTATGACCTCCATTCTCTTCAGGACTGACTTGGGGCTTCCAAGATATAAGGAGTTGCCCTAGTAAAGCTGGGAAATTACTAGGTCTTGTACCACCACTCTGTGTTGGATCCGGTAGCCATCTTAGAAGTCTTCTAAGGGTCCGTAGTAGGCCAAAACAGGTGCCTGCTAGTTTCTTAACCTGGTTTTCTACTGTCACAGTTTTGTCCAGCTAGACTCGAAGCTTTTTACCTCTGTATTGGGGTTAGGTTGACTACCCAGAGCAGTAGGCCAGATAATTTCCATACATCTTTTTCTTGTCTCCATTAAGTTTTAAACTACTGGCTGCCGTACTGTCAACTACGCTTTTAAGGCATGAGTTAAGGAGGGAGGAGGTGTTTTCTGTTTGCTCGGACAGATAAATGACAATTTGTGTGTCGTCTATATATGAGATTGAGGTGATATCATAAGATTTTATGTTCTTTGCCAGAGGAGCAAAATACAAATTGAAAGGGTAGAGCTAAGGGCCAAGCCCTGTGGAATGCCGCATCTGAGACATAGGATGTTAGACTGCTTGTCATCTTCTTGTACATGGAAGGTGCGATTGTGAAGAAAAGTAGTAAGCCATTTCAAGGTTGTACCTCCAATGCCCCCTTCAGCTATCCTTTTAATCAGTGTAGGATGTGATACCTTGTCAAACGTGGCCCCTATGTCAAGTAAAATCAAAGTCGCTGTGCTCCCCATGTCCAAAAATTGTCCTCAATTCTTCAGAAACAACTAAAAGGGCAGTTTCAGTACTGCATCATGCTCTAAAACCAGTTTGAGTGAAATGCAGGATTCCATTGGATTCTAGGAATGAAGAAAGATATTTATTTACAAATTTCTCCAAAATTTTACTTGGACCTGGTAGGAGGGAGATGGGACGATAGTTCTCACACAGTAATGGATCAGCCGTCGACTTTTTCAGGAGTGGTCTGAATATGGCATGTTTCCACATTGGTGGGACTTCCCCAGTTTCTAATGACTGATGGAACATATTAGTCAAAATAGTGATAACTGGTATTCCTCCCTTAAACATATCAGGGGGTACATGATCCTGAGAGGAGCCTGCTTAAGAGATGCCAAAATGGATTGAGTGTCTTCAATGAACATCTCCGGGAAATTACCCACCTTTTCAATCCCCAGTTCTGGAGGTGTAATGATTTCCTCATATTCTCCTAGAGAGTAGAGGAGGGAATTGACCTTTTCTAAAAAGAAATTGGCTAATTTATTGCAACATGCTTCTGAAGAGGATATGCCACGATTTTGGTTGGTGGGATGCATTAAACTGGGTTAACCATGCAGTATGCATCTATCACCGAGGAGAGCGGCGGAGTACTGAACGCGTCTCTTTCAACTTATTTCTCCTAATCTTAGGACAGCTATGGGCAGTTTAGAAGCCTTTCTGCTGCCTGGGTTGCCGGCTCTTGGAGGCTTCATAGGCTCTAGTAGGATGTGGAGAGCCCGAAGAGGAGGCTGAGGATGCCTAAAAGTGGGCATAACAGTGGGGCGTAGAGGTCAGTACACAAAGTGATTCCCTTGGGCCTAACTCCAACCATACTATCCTTGGCCGCAATAACTGGAAAGATGACAGCAAAACAACTAAGGGCCTCATTTACAAGTGGCCTGCGCCGCCAGTGCATCACTTTTTATGACACTTTGGTAGCACAGGCCTCTCAATCATATTTATAAGGCAATGTAAAGCCACCCTGCTTGGGCAGCACAAAACGCCACCTTGTCGTACTCTACATCAAGGAGGCATTCCGTAGGAGTTGCGTAGGTTTTTACCTAACAACACCCATGGGTTTTGACAATTTCCAGATTTACAAGGATCTGTAAACCTGAGAATGTGTCAAAACTGTACTCCTCCCCACGGGAGGTGTAACGAGGAAAGATAACTTTATTTCTCCTCGTTTTTTCCTCTATCAATGTGTGCTGCATTCTGCAGCACACATACAAAGATGAAAACACCTCCATTGATTCTTTTTGTCTTCCTGCACAAAAACAATCATGCCAACAATACAGACACCCTTGCACCATTGTGTAAAGGTGCCTGCGTTGGCTCTGGGCACCAATTTTTTGCAGTGCCCTAAAACTAAAGAACAGGAATGCACTGTATTTCAATAATACAGAGCATTCCTGCCCTTACGTTTTGATGCAGGGCAGCGCAGTGCAGCAAGAAGCCTTGCGGCGCTGTTCTATGCCAAAAAGTTGTAAATGAGGCCCGGAGATGAAGATGAACACTGACCTCCAGATTGTGCCAAAAGACTGGGGGCCTCATTTATACGTTTTTGGCATGGGCAGCGCAGTAAGTCACTTTGCTGTGTTGCCCTGTGTCAAAAGAAAAGGGTAGGAATACACTGTATCTATGAGACATAGCTCATTCCTGTCCTCTTTCATGGTGCTGGCACACAAATGGCTGCCTTGCGTCACCACAGGCATCCTTGTTCTATGGTGCAAGGGTGTCCATGTTGTTGAAATTATTGTTTTTGTGCAGGAAGGTATCACACAAATATCAATGTAAGTGTTTTCCTCTTTCTATGTGTGCAGCAGAATGCTGTACATATTGATAGAGGAAACAAACAAGGAAAAATAAAGTTATTTCTCCTCGTTACGCCATCCCTGGGGAGGGGCACGGTTTTGACACATTCCCAGGCATACGCTATGTTGTAAATTTGTGAAGGTGTCAAAATCTATGAGCATTGTATCGGAACACCCACCGCAAAGCCCATGGCACTCCTCCCTTACGCAGTGTGAGGCAACGCAGCGACCTGCGCTGCGCTGCGTTACACCATATCTACGAGGCCATTAAAAGCCACACAGAGAGGCTTTGTGTGGCTTAGTAGATATGAATAAGAGGTCTGTGCCACTGGAACGGCATTAAAAGTGACGTCTGGTGGTGCAGGCCTCTTGTAAATGAGGCCCTAATGCTGATCCACTGAGGAATAGCGCTCCCCATATAGTAATACTGGAAAAAGCGCTGGTATTTTACCATTACTTTTTACAATCATCTGAAGAAAACCCCACTGTTTGTGAAATTGTGCAGTTAGCGCAATCAGGGGAGTTGAAGGGTGAGGTCATACCCATCACGGTTCATGTTGAGGACCATTGGGGCACTCCACTCTGAGTCATACTCATATTCAAGTGCCTCCTCCCTTCTGAGACAGCTTGAGGTCCTTCAGGAGAGTGGTCCTTTTTAAGCAAATCGCCAGGTGAAAATAGTGTCGAGGCCTAATCTGCTTTTGGCAGCTCATCCCTCATTAGTTTTGTATTATACCTTACCCAAGATCTCACTGCGCATATTGGGCGGCGCAGCTACAGGTAATTAACGACTGGTGGTATCACTCCCCGGGAGATCCGGCTTATGCGGTGGAGCGCTTGAATATGTCCCATTCGCGGCTCCACTCTCTCCTGTACAGCTCCTCCCCGCTAGACGCGCATCCCCCGGCTTGCCGTACGGTGATCCAGGTGTGGCGGCGAGTGGTGCGTTTAATGGGCTGGTGGGGGCGCCTTACAGAGAGCACCCCCTTGTGGCACGGCACGTACCTGCGGCAGACGGCGGCCTTGGCGGGCTTCCGCCGCTGGGACGACATCGGCATCTCCACCTTAGGGGATGTCATGCAGGGCACGGTACTCAAATCCTTTCAGCAGCTCCAGACCGATTTTGTCCTTCACAAATCCCAATTCCATCGCTATCTACAGTTACGCCATGCGTTATCCCCGGCCATTGGCTCCCTGACCATGCTCCCAGAATTCCATCCCTTGGAGGGTAGACTGTTAATGGGAAACCTTGGTCGGCATAAAATCCGTCAGATATACCAGTCCCTAACGACCCATGCTAAGACTACACTGCATAATACGCGAGAGCGATGGGAGGCTGATCTCCCTGACTTGACCGATGATGATTGGGCTGAGGCGCTGGCAAGTCCGCGTGGGGCAGCGGTTTCCACTAGATACCGTTTGATCCAATTTAAGTACGTGCATCGGGTCTATTATACTCGAGTTCGGCTTTGGCGTATGGGAGTGATCCAGTCCCAGACCTGCTTGCGCTGCCGTGCTGAGGACGGCACATTCTTACACACAGTGTGGGCGTGTGAGGCGTTACGGGTCTTTTGGCAGGGGGTGGTGAATTGTTTGAGTGAGGTACTGGCCTGGACCCTTCCCCTAGAACCCCGTTTGATCCTACTCCATAGTACTGAGGACATAGGAGGGAATAGGTATAAGCGGCACTTGTTGTTCCTGGGCCTCACCTTGGCCAAACGGGACGTGGCCCAGCACTGGAAGGATGATTCCCCCCCTAGACTGTCCCCTTGGAAGAAGGCGCTGGACCGCTGTATGATTGCGGAACTCGCGGTCTTTCAGGCTCGGGGGTGCCCAGTGAAGCATGGGAAAATATGGTCCAGATGGGCTACGTATAGAGGTATAGACCTGGCGTTGTTGGAACAGCCCGATATGGGGGATCCCATTGAAAGATTGCTTAGAACCACGTAGCACGACTCGCTTGCAGTGTCATGGAGGTGTCTGAACCCTACAGTACGGTGGCAATCGTCAGGTTGCGCGATGGAACGACGTGGGTGTGGGCATAGGTTGGGATGGGAGGGGGGGGGGGGTTGGGGTCTGATGTTTGCAGACCAGGGTAGTGGGAGGAAAATGCAGTAAAGGTGCTTATGTGTTTCATATTAGTACGAAGTCGCCTTTCTTGATTGACCCTTGTACTGTGCAAAACAATAAAGTTTGTTGTTAAAAAAAAAAAAGATCTCACTGCGCAAAAAAGGTGTCTCTGGTCTCGGATAGGAGTGTGGAAGCACAGCCTGAAACTCCCAAGCAGCAAACACAATCCATGGCCCTGTTCTCGAGCACACCCAGCTTTACATCCTCTGATCACGCAAACCTTTCTACCTCTCCCGACTTATTGCTGAATCCTCCAGTTAATACTTCAGCTGATTATGTATGCTTCTCTAGATCATTGCAGAGCCTCTAGTGTATTTTGTCATCCATTCTGTCTCTATTGGAGAAGAACTCTGACAGCTCAGACGTTATTTTAGACATCCTATCGGTTATATTGAAAGAATTACCGGTAAAATCAAATAGGGAAGAGAACAAGCCCAGTGTAGAGAGCTCTGCGGCCAGAATCGGGGATATTAGTATCCAAGTGGTTGATCTTAGATCCAGTGATTGATCCCATCTTTTATCCTCTCAGTGTGAAGGAATCCTAAGCCATCTAGAAGCTCGCTTTAAGGAAGAAGGAATATCAGCTGCTGAGGGCACAAATCCTGGGCCAACTCAGTCCCGGAACCTGTAAAATCTTGTGAAATCATGCCCACCTTTAACAGAGCTAATAGGTGCGATCCCGGAGAGTGTTCACAGGATCCAGGCCCTCAGCCCGGCAAGGGAAAAAATAACAACAAACAAACTGCGAAGAATAACTATGAGAAGATCATCATCGTATGACTTTATTTCGATCACAAAGATCCTAAAAGTTAACAGCACAAGAAGGGTAAAATACAAAATATATAAAAGACATTTTCATGATTTGTTTTAAAAGACATGGGTGCCATAAAATGATTTAAAAAGCAGGTATGGTAAAAACAGATAAAATGAACAATGTGTCATACAATACATTTGGAGCGCTTTATCCACAGTGCATGCCAGTATCTGGAAAGGCCATAGACCATTACTCTGCCTGTATCAGTGCACAGGATTCTCAGCAGTTCAAGGTAATGGCCAGGGCCAACCAATCTACATAACGGAATTATCAATTTTTCCCTCAAAGATGTGTAGTCTGGGCAGAAAAAAAGTAAGTGCACAATAGATTCTGGGCTGGCTTCACATTAGGGACAAAAGGTCATCATTAAAAACATTGCAGCGCCACTTAATACAAAACAGATTTGTGGGTAAGGTCTTGTAGCAGAACTGTAAAAATAGTTAATGTGCCAGAGGAGGGACAATTTCATCAATGGTATCCTCGAAGCGGGAAACAAACTAAAAAATGTTAAATTCATGGGTCAAGCAACCCTCAGATTTTGGAAGTCCTTTTCTAATGAAACTTCCCAGAACATCATTGTTAGGTCTCGGCTAGCGAAGGCTGCGCTTGCGCAGTCTCGCTCGCAAGATTTAACGTTTTCTAGTACGGGGCTTGAACCCGCCCCTGTTCTCCATTGGCTGGCTTCCTGAAACCGAGGCCAGCCATTGGAGGAGAGGGGCGTCTTTCCATTTAAGCCCCGTCTTTTTCGGATTTGGGGGCGTGTTTTTTACTTTCTTTCTCTCCTCTGGAATGTAAACATTCCAGCCAATGGGAAGAGGAGAGAAAGAAAAACACGCCCCGAATCCGAACATGAGGCTGCGTTTCTACGAGGCATTTCTGCTTGACCTCGGAGAAAGACGTCACTATCTCCCTTTCCTCCCCGCCATTGCTCCTTCAAAGCGATGCCTGTCTCTCTGCTCTGACACATCCCGCTGCAAAGGATTACAGCCCAAGAGCGCGGCTCTAATGGGCCTGAGGGCCTGCACGCGATGTTCCACAGCGATTTAATTAGCACCGTGGGAAGTTCTCTGGTGCGGAGGCGGCCATGCGCCATCTGTCGGACTGCGCGTGCTTACTGGCGTCATCTGTAACCAGTTGCATCTAAAACGGGGCACTCCGGAGCGCGAGTTGGGGCACATTCTGACAGGTTGATCGTTTCCAGCTGTTTGGTGTCGGGCTGTTTATTGAACAGATGGTGTCTGCTTCTCCTCGTGAAAGGCCTCCATTTTATGCTCATGTTTGCTTTGTCTCCCCCTCGCTCCAGTTTCTATAGGTGGGCTAGCGCCGCGCATTTGAGGCTGTTGTTGCTGGATTGGTTCTGTTAAGCCACAAAGGGGGGGTCACATGTTCCCAGGATTGGACGCACACGGTACAGCAGGCCGTTCCGTACAGTCGCTCCTCCGGTCGCGTGCAGTGCAAGCATTACCACAGAGATGGTAAATGTAGTGTGATGCACCGAGCCTAGGGCATAGCTGTGCACATCACAGAGGAGAGCTCTCGGAGGTCCGCCACTCCGCCCCTTCCCACATTCCTTTCAAGTTTCAACTATTTCTGGAGCCGCTGCCAAGTAGTTCTGGTAAACCTTTGAGAAAAGCAGGCCTTTGGGTATTTTAGGCAACTTGTGTTTAAACAGTACGCAGAGACAAAAGCTACATAGCGTATGTTTTATAGGTGACGCAATTGTTTTGCTAATACATGATGCACATTAACACAAGTTTAAAACTCCTACACTCCATCTCAGTAATAAGTCCTGCTTTATATATAAACAGCAGTGAAATCCGAGCCTTTTAATTCCAGGGGCTTCCTTTCTCTCTGTGGTTTGCCTCTGGTGTTTATCTTGTCCAAAAGTCATTACTTCAGAAGATACAATCTGCAAATGTGTGTTGAGAGGTGTTAGTAAAACCTACCCTTTTCTTTAAAGGGGGCTCTTTTGCCCCCAGGGTAAAGGGGATGCTAGGGTGCGTGGTGTGAATGCTTTAAAAGCCGCTATCTCGGCACAGTACTGTTCCTCCGAGCTCGCAGCGGCGCTGCCGATCCTCTGTTTACATTCCACCCAGGACAGCAAGGGTGATTAACGCATGGGATTAACAAGGGGCTCTGCCGGATATTCAGATTAATGCAGCCAGACTCCACCGAAAGATTTCCAGGATTTCATGCTACACGTTCTGACCACGGTAGATTTTGCTAATAAAATGCGTGGTTTTTATTTCATGTATTGCAGTTAAGTGTTATTGTGGTGAGGTTCTCCCCCATGGTACGTGACCACCTTGAGTTGGGGAGCTGGGGGTTCTCTTAGGCAAAGAATGCTTTGAAGGTAGTGGATCCACTGAAAGGCTTAATTCAGGTCTAGATGCCTCGGATAGGCATCGCATGCAAGCCCCAAGAGATGAGATAGCAGGTTGCCTATTGTGTTATTGTAAGCATGAACAAACACACATCCAAACACATACTCCCACCTCCCAGACACAAAGAGAGGGTTCGTCTGTAGAGCGCGAGAGCAATGGAAGTAAAAATAAAGGGCAGTTAAGACTTGTGTTTACACGAGTCAGAGATCAGAAGAGATCACTTGGAGAGGCTTGTGTGTGAGTGTTAACCTGTCAAATGTATCAAGCGCGTTAGTCGCAGCATAGACATAGAATGACAATCAGTTGTGTATCTGCAGGATGCATATAACCCCGCCCTCCCCCCACCCCCTTCTTATGCTCGTGAAGGACTGCACTGCATGCATCACAGTTCTTTGCACTGTAGTGGAAGAGCTACAGAGAGCTCGATGGGAGGTGCCAACGTCTTAGGCGCACATCCAGAGCTGTCGAATAGCAGCCTGTAGATTACTTGTGCGACTCATGAGTTTTCCTAAAAAGATGCCCCAAAAAACATTGACTAACAAGGGCCCTCACACACCTTGCCAGGACTAAGACTATACTGTGAACCGCAGTGCCAAGTTAGTTGTGTAATTTTGGTTAGCTAATACAACCGCAATTTTATATATTACCGGACATCGCGAAACCCAATGAAGAATGGGTCTGAACGAGCCCTATTTCTAACCGTCTCAGTGGCAATAGTGTACCATTGAGTGTTCGAATTTTAAAGTGTAGCGATTTAGATCGATTACAGAAGAAAATGTTTTTTACTCATTTGTTAGTTCAGTCTATGTCCGCCTCCCAATAAGGTATAGCAACAGAGTAAGAAGGATATTCTCGACTTGGCTATTTCTCTTGTTTCTTTCTTTGTTGTTGTTTTTTGTTTGTTTTAGAAATGATGCTGTGCACCTACTATCTGCTGTCATAGCCTGTTTGGGGGGGAAATACTTTCTTGTGACAGATTCATAAACATGGTTATATAGATTGAACTGCATGTTTCAATTTGAAGTATAGCAGGAAAGGTCCACACTATGTTACTACCTCTGCCCTTAATCAAAGCTGCCACTTTGGGAACATATCTCCAAGCACTGACATTTTAGAGGAGAGAGCAGTAGGAAAATGTCATGAGCAATACCAATAGCTCTAACTTTGACAATGCCGAGACCATTGCATTGTAAATGCTTGTTAGCGTAGTCCTCGATATGAGTGCCAGACTTTCCCGATTGTCCAGAATGCCTTTATCTCCAGCTTCTCCAGTAAATCCCTCAGAGAGCTGCAACAAGGGATCGAAGTTACCTGGGGGAATTTCAGAAGGCCAGACAGAGCCTCTCGATAGGATGTAAGCTCTTCCACGGACCACAGCCTGTGCCAAAACATGAATAGTCTGTAATTCAGCTTATTGGCAAACTGTCTGTGGGCAAGGTCCAAATAGAGGGGGGGGTCAAAGGGGTACTAGAGGGAAGATCTACCAGGGATCTGAGAAGCGATTTTCAATGCAAGACAGACAATTTGTATTGCCCGTGCCCCCGAGTTCTGCTCCATAAAGGGCCCCCCTAGAACCTTGATGTTATAAATTTCCAGAGCTGGTGCTACTTGCCAGTTCAAGGTTTTTCTGTGAATTTTGCTAATGTGAGCGGTCTGTTGAATTAGTTGCAGTTTAACTTTCTCGATTCCACATTCCAAGTGGGGTATCTGACAACCGATAAGACCACCGTGCCACCTTGTAACACTATTGAACCATCCTCTGTATCCCCTTTGTGATTGTAAAACTAACAGAGCATGTATGGTTTGATAAAGGTGCTGTACTCAAGTCCGCGCAGGCTGATCATGATGCGTTAATGGCTCCCCAGGGTGAGGGGGCACCTACTGAGGAAGCTAGAGTGGTGAACACCAAGCCAGGAAGACTTAAGGTGGGGGATAAATGCACTGCCAATCGCTATGACGGAGTTGTCTGGGTTCTACAATTGGTGGATATTTTTGCAGACTCTGAGGCAGAAGGGGTGTTAAACAGATCAGTCATCTTATCTCTCTTTGCCAACTGGGGAATAGATTGAGAAAGTTCCTCTAAAGACATCTTTTTGGTGGTTCTGCTTAAAACTAGTGTTACAAAAGAGGGTGGCGATGGACGGAGCATCAGACCAATCAAACACTCACACCCAGTCAACAGATCTGGGTTTGATCCATCACCGTTCTTTAGCCCACTCTGCCACCCCAGTTCAGACATGGCCATATGCAAATCAGTCTGACCCTGTGCCTCATGGGAACAGTCCAGCCCGAACTGCCAAGCCATGTCTTCCCTGGACCGGAAACAAGCTCCCTAGGACCGGTTTCTGGCATTTCAGCCATCTTCAGCCAGTGCTTGAATCCAGTGGCAAAGTGAGCAAGGGACTCACGTCTGAGAATACCCTGCCAACTTATGGCGAACAAAGCGGTACAAAAGGGGGTGGCGATGGACGGAGCATCAGAACCAATCAAACACTCACACCCAGTCAACAGATCTGCTGCTTCCTGGCCATCTGTATGGATTCATTTCTATCACAGGATAGTAGCAGAAAAAGTCCTGAACTAGCCGGATGAGCTTAGGCAATCGGACTGCCGTTTCCCTTTGTGCCTATTGTGCTAATGGGAGACTTAAATGCAAAGATCCCTCATAACCTGCTGTGTGATGATCTCCAAAGGGAGAAAAAAAATGCTTTGGACATTCCCTGTCAGGTGTTAGAGAGCAAGTGGAGGGAGGGGTCCGGCAGACAATTAAGTACCCTACTAAACAGCCTAAACATGACTATAATAAATGCTAGGCTTCTGGGTGATCAGTCGACGCAGCCAACATTTGATAACGGTAGGGTAATCTCATAGATTGATTATGCTATATTTTCCTTGGAGAGCTTTGGGTTGGGGAAGGATTTAGTGGTAGGCGATCTTGCTGGTAGTGACCGTAAGCCACTTGTACTCTCGCTGGCCAGGGGTGTTCACCAAAGAGACACATGGTTCAATAGTCAGCCTTTGTACTGCAAAAATTAGTGCAGAATAGTGTGGTCTGCCAAACGAAAATACCATATTATAAACAGCATGACAGAGATGCTAAATGCCCAATCTAACTCCCCCCACATCACATAGTGCAGGATTTTGAAAAGCTCATGGCCTCTCTAAGGGATATGGCATCTGTAGGGCTTGAAAGGCTGGGACATAAAAGACTCTTTTTGGTTAGCAACAAAAACTGCTCCATCCCCAATTCCTGAAGCACCTTATCAGAACTGTACAAGGTAAAAGATGATGTTACTGGTGACTCTGGACATCTGCCGCTGAGTTTGCATGGCAAGGGGGAGGTAGACAGCCTCCAGCTCCCCTCTGCTAGTTGCATAAAAGATGATGTTACTGGTGACTCTGGACATCTGCCGCTGAGTTTGCATGCCATGGGGGAGGTAGACAGCCTCCAGCTCCCCTCTGCTAGTTGCATCGAATCAGTGAGAAAAGGTAGGAAAAGCTCAAAGGCCCAAGGGTTCAATGGTATTTCCTCAGACATTATCAAACTAAACTCACACCTGTGGGCACAGACCCTGGCACTGCTGTTTGGAGCCATAATTGGGGGGCAGGTTATGCCGGAATCCTGGAAAGGTATCATTAAGGTGCCATTGTTTAAGAAGAGGGATCGGGTTTTGCTTTCGAATTATTGAATGATCACCCTGCTGGACATAGAGAGTAATATCTATGTAAGGCATTTGCTGAGCATACTAGAAGATTGGGTGTGTTTTGTCATAATTCTACCTCTGGCCCAAATGAGCTTTCGTAAAGGGTACTCAAATACGGATGGGTGCTTGACATTAAACCTGTTGGCTGAAGAACACGCCCTCAAAAGGAAACAACCCCTCTATGTGTCTTACATCGACTTGTCAACTGCATTTGACACCATAAATAGGTCTTTACTCTGGGAAAAGATGGCTATATGGAACTGCCCCCGGGTTTTTTGAAACTGCTTATTTAATTGCATGAGGGCTTGTTGACTAGAATAGAGCTTTTGGGGTAACAGAGCCTTGTCCAAAAAGATCTGTACCTCTTATGGACTTAGGCAGGGGTGCATCTTGGCACCGCCCTTGTTCTCTATCTTGGCACCGCCCTTGTTCTCTCTCTCTATATTATCTACTGGCGGTCGCCAGTAGATAGTTATAGTTAGGACCGTGTTTCCATAGGAAATCCGCAACATTCTATTTGGAATAGCTTTGGCGCCGGTTGACGAATCCTCGCAAAATTTTCAAAATAGGTGGGGCGCTCCGCTCCGCTCCTACCCTGAAAGTCTCGGGGTGATTCGTCTAGCGGGGGCCGAGAAAAAAGGGGGGTCCCAAAACGCGTTTTCCCCATGCATTTTTCCATAGGACCTTTAGTCGAAGGTACAGCCCGAACGGCTGAACAGAATTACTTGAAATTTGGCAGAGAGGTAGTCCTCAGGTCAGGGAAGTGCCTTTTGCAGGTCTGGTGTCAATCTGTTCAGTAGTTCCTGAGAAAATCAAAAGTAAAATCATATACATATATGGGCGAAGCCTAACCACACATCTCATCCTGAGATTTGATTGGCTGTCAGCACTTCATCCAAGAAGTGTTCGCAGCCATCTTGGGACCAATATACATGATAGCACCTCATTAAAAAGCATTGCAGTTAATAGAAGTTTTTAAGACTTTAGTTACATTATAAATCATTTGTTGATGGTACCATACTCATTTTAGGAATTGTGGTATGTTCTAAGGTGATTTCACCATGTGAAAAAGCCTTCTGCTGGGATATCATGATTGAGAGAAAAATATTTTCTCATGCTTTTCCCACAGAGGTGATCTATAAGCTAAACTGAGAGCTTATTTTCTGTAAATTCACATTATCTTTCTCAGTCATGTGAGAATGAAGTCTGACATTCTCAGTAAAACATGTACATCCAACAAGGGCAGAGACTGTCAGTTGATTCCTTTGTGTTCTACTGCAGCTTCCCAGAGTGTTCCAAAGAACAACTAGAGCGCTAACAGTCCTACTAATGATAAACGTATGGCACACCTGCAGCCATCTTGCTTGGATTAAAGTGGTAACTCTTAAAACATTTAATTTAAAAAGGAACAAAATGAGGGGGTTCCATAAAAAGTATGATTAGTGCTGCAGAAAGAAAAATTAGGGCACATTTTGAGTGACATCTCAAATCCTCTTCTATTTCATTTAAAAATTCTGACATGCAGACTGAAACATGCAATTTCAATACCAGCAGCAGTTTTCCCTGGTGAGCAGTAGCTTTACTACAGTGATCTAATGAGCAAAAAGAGAGCTAACATTCTGAATTTATGGCAAATGTGTGACACATCTGAATGCCTTCTTGATGGAATCAAAGTAAAAAACTGAAAGTATTTCCTACTGAGGAGACTGCAGTAAATGAGTAAATTAGGAAACTTCATAACAAATAAGTCTCCCAAGATGGCCACCAGAGACAAAAGAGCCCAAATGTAGCCCAAATATCACCCAGATGTAGCCCAAGTATAGCCCAATGACAGAATGTCCCAGAGTGTTCTTAAAAACTTACTGTCTTCATTATGACAAAAGTATGGCACACCTGAAGCCATCTTGATTGGAATAAACTGGTAACATTTAAAACATTTAATTTAAAAAGGAACACAATGAGGGTGTTCATTTTGCCATAGAAATTATGATTAATGCTGAAGAAAGAAAATGAGGGCACATTTTGAGTGACTTCTCAAATCCTCTTCTATTTCATGAAAAAATTCTGACATGCAGACTGAAACATGCACTTTTAATACCAGGAGCAGACTTCCATGGTGAACGGTAGTTTTATGAGCAACTAGAGTGCTAACATTCAGAATTTATGGCAAATGTGTGACATATCTGAATACCTTCATGATGGAACCAAAGTAAAAAAACTGAAAGCATTTCCTACTGAGGAGACTGCAGTACATGAGGAAATTAGGAAACTTCATAACAAATAAATCTCCCAAGGTGGCCACCGGAGACAAAAGAGCCCAAATGTAGCCCAAAATCACCCAGATGTAGCCCAAATATAGCCCAATGACAGAAGTGTGCAAAACACTTAATATTTTGTGTTTTTGCAGTGTTCTATAGTGCAGACTTGTCAGGTATTGGAGTGCTTTACATGAGCATTGGTTACATCACACAAGAACACATTCATTTTGGTTGTAGACATGGGGAGACTAAGTGATTTGACCAGAATCACAGAATGTCGAGCTGAAGCAGAAACTCCAACCTGGTTCCCCAGTTGCAAAGTCTGCAGCTCTGGAAGTAACACCACATCCTCTCCCCTAAGTGCAACATTTAATCAAGTGGTCAACTGGATAAAAAAACATAAAGGTAACAAATAATTTAAAAGTGCTTTGTCGCTATTTGAAAACTCAGAAAATATGTCCTTATTATAGTCTTTTAGAGCACTAACCATAATTTTGATGCCAATAAGACCCTCTCATATATGTAATTTCTAAAGGAAATGCTCTAGGTATTACAGTTTTGATTACATCAAGATGACGTCAGGCGTTCCACACTTTTGTAATAAATATAGAATGTTAGCAATCTAGTTGTTCATTAGGATACTGTTTAGAGGCAGAGGCCAGGGGCACGGACTCTGAAAATTGAAGGCAGGTAGGAGGGTGCAAAGGCAACAATTTAACCACACTGAGCAGGCAGGAAGGGCCGTGGCAGCACAACAGACTATGGAGGGCAGTGGAAAGGGGGGCAGGGGCAACAAACCAACAATACAGGACTTGCAAGAGAGGCTGTGGCAATGTAATAGACCATTGTGGGCAAAAGCAAGAGGCAATGGTAGTACAACCATACATGCCAACAGACCCGATTCAGCCAGGAAACGTCCAATGTTTTTAAGCTCAAATGGGCTTTATTTGATCTGTCTCCTGTCTACAATCTCCTCTTTTTCAATGTAACTCAAAGGGGAAAATCAATACCCCAGTTTTTTTTCAAAATCTCCCTCTTACCAAGTTCAAAATGTTCGCAAGTATGGTACATTGGATCATGGAAGGAAATGGGGTAGGGACATGGACTTGGATAACAGAGGACAGGTGGGACATGGAGAGGTGCACCAAACTGACCCTGCAGGGCAGGCATCAGGGTTTGCAGCAGCACAATACACCACACAGTGCATGCGGGACGGGAGTGCAGCAAAACAATCCATAGAAAGCAAGAGGGAGGGGACAGGACCATGCACATGGACAACAGAGAACAGAGGGGCAAGAGGCAATGGTAGCTAGCTGACCATAATGGACAGACAGGAGAGAAAGCTGCAGCATAACAGACCATAAAGGGCAGGAGGGACGGATCAGGGGCATTACAATGGAACAGAAAAGCCAGGAGGGAGGGAGTAGGGGTCTGCACATGTAAACAGAGGGCTGGAGGCAAGGGGGCAGGGCAGGAGCAGCAAGATAGCCATGGAGGTCAGGCAGGATGGGCACTAGAAGCAAGACACACCATGAAGAGCAACAGTGAGACTGTGATGGCATACACACAGACCATGGAGGGAAGGTGGGAGGGGTTCAGGGGCAGCTAAGTGACCACACAGGGAAGGTAGGAGGGGCCATGGCAGCACAGAAGACCATGCATGGCAAGTGGGAGGGTTAGTGGCAGCACAATGGCTATGATGGGCAAGAAGGAGGGTGCAGGGGCATGCACAAAGGACGATGGAGGATAGAAGGGAGGGTCAGGACCTGTGCACAGACAAGAAAGTTCAGGGCAAGGGGCCTCACAACAGACCGCACGGGGCAGGTAGGAGGAGCAGTTGCAGCACAACAGACCAGGGAGGGCAGAAGGGTGTGGCAGTACAATGGACCATGTAGGACAGGAGGAAGAGGATAGGGGCATGGCATGTGGACAGGCAGGGTGGAGGTGGCAGGGACAGGTTACAGTCATCTGACAATGCTAGGCAGGTGGGAGGGGAGTGGCAGCGCAACAGAAAACTCAGAGTAGATAGGAGTGGCAGGTCCATGGAACATGGTGGGCAAAAAAAGATGGAGCAGGGGCATGCACAAAGACATCGGAGGGCAGGGGGAAGGAGAATAGGGGCAGCAAGCTAAGCACAGAGTTTAAGCAGGAGGTCAATGATGGGGCATAGAATTGAGCAATGGAGGGCAGGAGGAGTGGACTGGTACATTATACTAAATTGAGGGCAGTGGCAGCACATCAGACCATGCATGGCAGGAGGGAGGAGGCTAGTCCATGGATTCACACAACAGAGGATAGGGAGGAGGGGGATGGGGCAGCAAGCTAACTGTTCAGAGAAGGCGGGTATTAGGAACTTTATTGTTTTTAAAACGTGTGTCTGTGCGAACTACTTAAAATATGAACAAGTATGCAGCATAATCTTACTTTTATTCAGGAAGAAGAGAACGTTTGTGACTGTGACTCCGGGCTCACTTGGCAGAAACACCCCCTGACCCTCCACCCCCTATCGCAAAATGTAATGCCCGTGAAAAGGGTAGGTGAACACAGTGTTATATAGAACATAGTCCTGAGAGCACGATTGAAAATGAAAACTAGATATAGTGTATGGTATAAACTATGCACCAAAAAGTGTGATATAAGATGAACCGGGCGTGAAATATAATATGCAATACATTGTGCGCAATGACAGATTCATTGAAGAGCGCGAGATAGCACAGGCACTAGCGCGTGCTATGCGATATGCGCCTTGGAGTGTAATATGCACAGGGCAGTGTTGTGTAACCTAACTAGTCTCTAAAGTTGTAATATAAAATATGTGCTGGGGAGTGTAACGTTGCAAATGCACTGTGACAAAGATATGGATCCCAGATTGTAATATGTATGGCATAGCACTGTGCGTTATAACATAGGCATCGAGGAAGGCACGTTAGATGGGGCAATATAACCCGTGCGAAGACAAGTGTGGCATGACATATTCACGGGGTGGTGTTACAGTGCACATGGGCTAGAGAGTGTCATAGCATATGCACTAGCTAGTGGAATACAACACAGAGGTGTGTGGCACTCAGCAGGCAATGGTGGGTGTAACACAGCATTGGGCTCTGCCAGGAGCGCGCTGTGACTCTCAAGTGATGTTTGTCCCCTTTACAGAGAGTAAAATAAAAAGTATTACACATCCGGCAGTGGATGTGTGTTTTATTAACCGTGAGGGGGGTTTCTTGCATAGTTTTGGTCGAATTTTTGTCGAATCCCCTTTGAATGGCTTGGTGTGCATGTGTATTAAATGTGCCCGTCAATAGCTACCCATGTTTGTATAAATAAACGACAAGGGTGTCTACCGGGATTAGGCACGGTAGGGCATCAGACATGTCAGAGCTTCACTAGTGGTGTAAATATATTCCACGTGGATTCATTGTATGCATAGTCGCCTTTTAATGAATATCACGCAAATCGTCATGGTGATAGGTACGTACGGTTTGTCCGGCATGTCCTAGGTGTGTCTACAAATATATATTTTTAAAAAATAATAAAAAACAGTGGCCGGCCCTGGGGATTGGGGTCAAAAAAATATAATTAGGAGACAGGCCCTGGGGGATGGGGTCATCAGGGCCAATAAATTAGAATAAGAAGGGGAACCACACAGCCCCCCTTCTTAAAAAATTTAAATAAATAAAAGACTGGCATCGTGCCGGAGGCCACGCCCCCTCCTTGCAGCACTCTGCAAACGCGCCCCCTGGTGAGTTGTAAGTTGGGGAATTAATTCCTCTTCAATACTGAGGGTCCCTGAGGGCCAACTAGCCCAACAGGCATCTCCAGTATGCGCCAGGGAGCTGCGCTGCAGACAGGTGTTCTGAGGCCAAGCCCCTTTTTACACCTCTCTGCAACGCAGCTCTCTGGCGCTTACTGGAGGTACCTAGTGGTCTAGTTTGACCCTAGGGACCCTTAGGATTCAAGGGGACTTAATCTCTCAACTTAGAACAGCCACAGGGCGCATTTACACAGTGGTGAAGGGAGGGGACGGGGCCTGAGGTGACGTGTGCAAACACGCACTATGGCACGTTTTAAATTGGGGATATAATTTTCCTTCAATACTGAGGGCCCCTGGGGGCTAACTAGCCCACCAAGTGCTTCCAGTAAGCGCCACTGAGCTGCATTGCAGAGAGGTGGTCCAGGCCGTGCCACTTTTTACACCTCTCTGCAACGCAGCTCTGTGGCACTTACTGGAGGTACCTAGTGGGCTAGTTGGACCCTTGGGACCCTCAGGATTCAAATGAACTTAATCTCCCAACTAAAAACGGACACAGGGCGTGTTTACACAGTGGTGAAGGGAGGGGACAAGGCCTGAGTTAACGTGTGCAAAAACGCCCTGTGGCCTGTTTTAAGAGGTAGTTTTAATCTCCCTGCCCTATTATATACTAGGGGCTTACAGAGGAGGTCATGCTAATCACAGGGGGACCCCAACGCATAATGTTCCCGAGTGTATGTAGGTGTTTTCACTGTATTCTAAGTGTCTTTTAACATAGCACTGGCTCTAGGACTGGTTAGTCAGACTCAGTTACCACCAGTATCCGTCTGAAAAAGTTGAGGGTACAGGATGATTTTGCAGCAAGGCTTCTTTCTGCTCTTCTTTTTGTTCTTTCTGCACGTTATCCTTCTTCCTGCACTTTTCTTCGTCTTTGAGGACTTCTGTTGCTTCTTTCTGCACTTCTTTTTTTTCTTTCTGTGCATTTTTTCTTCTTTCTTCACATGTCCTATCTCTGTAGGCATAGTTAGAAATTAGCATTTTAAAAACCTTTGAAATTCACAGAAAAAACCATAGGTTTCAGGCACGTTATAGTTAGGAATTAGCATTTAAAAAACCTCAAAAATTCTCTGAAAAAACCATAGGTTTCAGGGGTTTTATAGTTAGCTGGACTTTTCGCTTGTACAAAACCATTGAAATTCCCCCGTTATAGTTAGTTCAGCTAACTATAACTCGCGCGCCCGCAATGCACTGCTGATGACGTCACATATTACATCACTCATGACATGGTGAGTGACATCACTCATGACATCACTGATGACATCTCAAATGACATCACTGATTACATCATCCTTGTGATAGAGTGGCAGACCTCCTCTCACCCTAATATAACCTTTGATACACACATTCAAAAATAGAGACTAAACTTTTCAAAACAATGGACATACCAATACCAGTTACAACAACCTCTTCAGTAATTCTAAGATCCACATACACATCCACTCATTCACCAACAGTCCTATACAGTCACTCATACATGTACTCACTCATCATATGTACTCATACACCTATACATCCTGTTACACAATGCCACTCATCCATAGAGTTACTCACACACATAGTCACTCATGCTAATAAAGAATCAAACATACATTTACTTGCATATACAGTTATACACACACCACCACACTTACTTCTACGGAAACTTACACATACTTAGTCTTTTAAACAATCACTTATAGAAACACATACTTATTCATACAGGAACTCTTTCAATCTCTCACTCTCACATATACTCACTTATATACACCAATAGTCACATATACTAGTTTAAAACATATGTAGTTACTCATAAAGACACTATTGAGACAGTCATTCACTCACTAACACACCCATACACACACTCATCCACCCATACTGTCCTGCACACATGCTGTCTTCAACACATACAAACAGTGAGTCACTCATTCATGCACCTATGCACTACGTAATACCCCCCACCGAACCATGCAGACACTCAGACTGATACTCAAAAAACCAACTAATAACCTATATAGACACCCATGTAGCTATTCACCAACCCATGCATCCACTTATACACAAAGTGAGAGACTGATACAGATATTTACATATTTAAACATTACTCACTAAGCCATGTATTCACTATGATACACTTAATCCGTCAGTTACACAATCAATTTTTCAAAAACAAATCATCCATTTAGACACTTATATACCTATTTATTCTTCCATCGACCTTGAGATATACATATATAAAACATATTTAATTTTCAGAAAAACACACATTCACTGGATGATGTCATCAGTGATGTCATTTGAGATGTCATCAGTGATGTCATGAGTGATGTCACTGACCATGTCATGAGTGATGTAATATGTGACGTCATCAGCAGTGCATTGCGAGCGCGCGAGTTATAGTTAGCTGAACTAACTATAACGGCGGAATTTCAATGGTTTTGTACAAGTGAAAAGTCCAGCTAACTATAACACCCCTGAAACCTATGGTTTTTTCAGTGAATATATATATATTCACACAAAAACCATAGGTTTTAGGGGTGTTATAGTTAGCTGCCCATTTCACTCATACAAAACCATAGAAATTCCTCTGTTATAGTTTGTTCTGCTAACTATAACTCACGCGCCCGCAATGCAATGCTGATGATGTCACATATTGCATCATTCATGACATGGTCAGTGACATCACTGATGACATCACTGATGACATCTCAAATGACATCACTGACGACATTATCCACTGAATGTGGTTTAGTTTGAAATTTAAATATGTATTATATATATACCAATCTGTATTGAAGATTAAGTGGATATATAACTGGCTGGATGGAGGATTTAGTAGCTGTCTGACTGTCTTTTTAAGTGAGTAATTAAGACTGTCTCACTTAATACATGGATTAGTAACTAAACTATGTGAATGTGTGCAGCACTGTCTCTGTTGTTGTATAACATGCTGCATCAGTTGGTCACTAACTACATGAGTGTGAATATTAGTTATTGATTAGTTGGGTGAGTATTTGTATGGGACACTGAGTTTGTGTGTGATTGGATGGGGTGTGTGTAACTCTATGCATAGATGTGTGAGTGGTTGATTGACTAGGTGTATGGGTTTAAGAGTGCATGTGGAAACAGTTTGGGTGACTGAGTGTATTTATTTGTGTGTTGGTGAGCGAATATATGTTTTAGTTGTACATCTTCAACAAAGTAAAAAAATAAAAGGCATTGTATGTGAGAGTTGGTATATTTAAATAAGTATGTGTAAGAGTCAGTGATTGTGAGAGTAACTATATGAATGAGTGTATAATTGTTAATGGTGCTTTTTTAACATATTAACGATGAGTTACTATGTGTTTGAATAAATGAGGTGTTGTTGGATAATTGTGAAAGTGAGTAAATTTAAGGGCGATACATTTTTTTCATGAGTGAGTAGGATGACTGCATAACCGACTAAGATGACTGCTGATGTGTCAATGTCTATATATGTGTATAAGTGCATTTGATAGTGTTCTATTCATTAATAACTGCATGTATAGATGATTCTGTTGTTGAATGGGTAGTTGTGTGTGTAGACTTAGGAATCAGTGAGTGGGTATGTAGTAACTGGTATTGGTGTGTCAATGGTTTCAAATATGGTACTCTGTATTTTACAGTGAGTGATGAAAGGTTATACTAGTGTATGATGCGGTGTATCAGATTGTCAAGTGGATGATGTCATCAGTGATGTCATTTGAGATGTCATCAGTGATGTCATCAGTGATGTCACTGACCATGTCATGAATGATGCAATATGTGACATTATCAGCAGTGCATTGCGGGCGCATGAGTTATAGTTAGCAGAACTAACTATAACGGAGGAATTTCTATGGTTTTGTATGAGTGAAATGGGCAGCTAACTATAACACCCCTGAAACCTATGGTTTTTTCTGTGAATTTCTAAGGTTTTTTAAATGCTAATTTCTAACTATAACATCTCTGAAAACTATGTTTTTTTTCAGTGAATTTCAAAGGTTTTTTAAATGCTAACTTTTAAGTGTGATAGTAGTTATATCTATTTTTTGTACTGATTTTCTAGTTATTTAACTGTTTATTTATAAATATTTTATTCATTTAATAACATTATATATGTTTCTGAAAATTGCAAAAAAAAAATGTTTTCATTAAAACTAAAATATTGATTAATTTTCTTGTTTTCATTTTTTATTTTAATATATTTATATTATTTTCTTTAAAAAAAAATCCAATTTTTTTCGGAGTCGCGCACTCAAAGTGTACACATCACGGTGGGTGCGCGCATTCTAGCCGCCATTTTAGAAAAGTCATGAAGGATCCGCGTATGGTGTGCGACGGCTGCATGTTTTTCAGTTACATCATATACATTGAATATCACGTGATATGCGCGATTGGTATGCGACCAGTCTGCGACTCCTGCTCCCGTGCATTCACGACACATGCGCATTACGGTACGAGATGTTTGCGCGGTTGCGGGTCCCACGTGACATCATATACGTGCTGGGGCGCGCTCGGAGCGCGACTCCCGCAAAAAAAATGTATGTTCCAAAATGATATGTATGTGTCTTTAATATACATATTTATGTAAGATATTCATCAAAATAATATATTTGCACTTATAATAAACGTATATTATTTTTAAATATATTTTCGCGAAGTCGGGTGCATGCATCGTGAGTGCAGAAAACCAGGTCAGCAGAGCTGCTGTAGAGCCAGAGAACCAGGTCAGCAGAGCTGCTCTAGAGCCAGAGAACCAGGTCAGCAGAGCTGCTGTAGAGCCAGAGAAACCAGGTCAGCAGAGCTGCTTTAGAGGGAGAGAACCAGGTCAGCAGAGCTGCTTTAGAGCCAGAGAACCAGGCCAGCAGAGCTGCTTTAGAGCCAGAGAACCAGGTTAGCTGAGCTGCTTTAGAGCCAGAGAACCAGGTAGGTAGAGCTGCTCTAGAGCCTAAGAACCAGGTCAACAGAGCTGCTCTAGAGCCAGAGAACCAGGTCTGCAGAGCTGCTGCAGAGCTAGAGAAACCAGGTCAGTAGAGCTGCTTTAGAGGGAGAGAACCAGGTCAGCAGAGCTGGAGCTGCTCTAGAACCAGAGAACCATGTTAGCAGAACTGCTGTAGAGCCAGAGAAACCAGGTCAGCAGAGCTGCTTTAGAGGGAGAGAACCAGGTCAGCAGAGCTGCTCTAGAGCCTAAGAACTAGGTCAGCAGAGCTGCTCTAGAGCCAGAGAACCAGGTCAGCAGAGCTGCTGTAGAGCCAGAGAAACCAGGTCAGCAGAGCTGCTTTAGAGGGAGAGAATCAGGTCAGCAGAGCTGCTTTAGAGCCAGAGAACCAGGCCAGCAGAGCTGCTTTAGAGCCAGAGAACCAGGTTAGCAGAGCTGCTTTAGAGCCAGAGAACCAGGTCAGCAGAGCTACTCTAGAGCCAGAGAACCAAATCAGCAGAGCTGCTTTAGAGCCATAGAACCAGGTCAGCAGAGCTGCTTTAGAGCCTAAGAACCAGGTAGGTAGAGCTGCTCTAGAGCCTAAGAACCAGGTCAACAGAGCTGCTCTAGAGCCAGAGAACCAGGTCTGCAGAGCTGCTGCAGAGCTAGAGAAACCAGGTCAGTAGAGCTGCTTTAGAGGGAGAGAACCAGGTCAGCAGAGCTGCTCTAGAACCAGAGAGCCATGTCAGCAGAACTGCTTCAAAGCCATAGAACTGGGTCAGCGTAGCTGCTTTAGAGCCAGAGAACCAGGTCAGCAGAGTTGTTGTAGAACCAGAGAACTAGATCAGCAGAGCTGCTCTGTAGCATAAGAACTAGGTCAGCAGAGCTGCTCTAGAGCCAGAGAACCAGGGCAGCAGACCTGCTGTAGAGCCAGAGAAACCAGGTCAGCAGAGCTGCTTTAAAGAGAGAGAACCAGGTCAGCAGAGCTGCTTTAGAGCCAGAGAACCAGGTCAGCAGAGCTGCTCTAGCTGACACTGACTGACTGACTGACACTGACTGACTGACACTGACTAATTGACACTGACTGACACAGATTGACTGACACTGACACTGATTGACTGACACTGACTGACTGACACTGACTGACTGACTGACACTGACTGACACTGATTTACACTGATTGACTGACACTGACTGACTGACACTGATTGACTGACACTGACTGACACTGATTGAGTGACACTGACTGACTGACTGACACTGACTGACTGACACTGACTGACTACTCTCCACTACTCTACTACTGACTCTCTACTACTCTCTCTCTACTACTCTCTCTCTACTACTCACTCTCTACTACTCACTCTCTACTACTCTACTACTCTCTACTACTCACTCTCTACTACTCACTCAACTACTCACTCTCTACTACTCTTCTACTCACTCTCTACTACTCAATCGCTACTACTCTCTACTACTCACTCTCTACTACTCACGACTACTCACTGTCTACTACTACTCTCTCTACTACTCACTCTCTACTACTCTCTACTATTCACTCACTACTACTCACTCTCTACTACTCACTCTACTACTTTCTACTACTCTCTACCACTCACTCTCTACTACTCTACTACTCACTCTCTACTACTCTCTACTACTCACTCGCTACTACTCTCTACTACTCACTCTCTAATACACTCACTACTACTCTCTCTCTCTACTACTCTCTACTACTACTCTCTACTATTCACTCCTACTACTCACTCTCTACTACTCTCTACTACTCACTCTACTACTCTCTGCTGCTCTCTACCACTCACTCTCTACTACTCTACTACTCTCTCTCTACTACTCACTCTCTACTACTC
The DNA here is from genome assembly GCF_964204655.1 of Triturus cristatus. Taxonomy (NCBI): domain Eukaryota; kingdom Metazoa; phylum Chordata; class Amphibia; order Caudata; family Salamandridae; genus Triturus; species Triturus cristatus. The sequence continues at coordinate 629,541,195 of NC_140594.1, read as the reverse complement.
TCTCTACTACTCTCTACTACTCACTCTCTACTACTCACTCTACTACTCTCTACTACTCACTCTCTACTACTCTCTCTCTACTACTCACTCTCTACTTTTCACTCTCTACTACTCACTCTCTACTACTCGCTCTCTACTACTCACTCTCTACTACTCACTCTCTAATATTCTCTACTACTCACTCTACTACTCTCTCCTACTCTCTACCACTCACTCTCTACTACTCTACTACTCACTCTCTACTACTCTCTCTCTACTACTCACTTTCTACTACTTACTCTACTACTCTCTACTACTCACTCTCTACTACTCTCTACTACTCACTCTCTACTACTCTCTACTGCTCACTCTCCACTACTCATTCTCTACCACTCGCTCTCAACTACTCTCTTCTACTCACTCTACTACTCACTCTCTACTACTCTACTACTCTTGCTACTTCTCACTCTCTACTACTCTCTACTACTCACTCTCTACTGCACTACTCTCTACTACTCACTCTCTACTACTCACTCTCTACTACTCACTCTCTACTACTCTAGTACTCTCTACTGCTCTCTCTCTACTACTCACTCTCTACTACTCACTCTCTACTACCCACTCTACTACTCTCTACTACTCACTCTCTGATACTTTCTCTACTACTCTCTACTACTCACTCTCTACTCTCTATTACTCGCTCTTTACTCTCTACCTCTCTACCTCTACCTCTCTACCTCTACACCTCTACCTATACACCTCTACCTCTCTACCTCTCTGTACATGTACACATATGCACATATATATATGCATATATATGCATTTATTATCTACTGGCGGTCGCCAGTAGATAGTTATAGTTAGGACCGTGTTTCCATAGCAAATCCGCAACATTCTATTTGGAATAACTTTGGCGCCGGTTGACGAATCCTCGCAAAATTTTCAAAATAGGTGGGGCGCTCCGCTCCGCTCCTACCCTGAAAGTCTCGGGGTGATTCGTCAAGCGGGGGCCGAGAAAAAAGGGGGGTCCCAAAACGCGTTTTCCCCATGCATTTTTCCATAGGGACCTTTAGTCCAAGGTACAGCCCGAACGGCTGAACAGAATTACTTGAAATTTGGCAGAGAGGTAGTCCTCAGGTCAGGGAAGAGCCTTTTGCAGGTCTGGTGTCAATCTGTTCAGTAGTTCCTGAGAAAATCAAAAGTAAAATCATATAAATATGTGGGCGGAGCCTAACCACATATGTCATCCTGAAATCTGATTGGCTGTCAGCACTTCATCCAAGAAGTGTTGGCAGCTATCTTGGGACCAATATACATGATAGCACCTCATTAAAAAGCATTGCAGTTAATAGAAGATTTTAAGACTTTAGTTACATTATAAATCATTTGTTGATGGTACCATACTCATTTTAGGAATTGTGGTATGTTCTAAGGTGATTTCACCATGTGAAAAAGCCTTCTGCTGGGATATCATGATTGAGAGAAAAATATTTTCTCATGCTTTTCCCACAGAGGTTTGGAAGGTGATCTATAACCTCTTCTGTGCCCATGATGAGATAGTCTCGTCATGGAGCACGGTTGCACTGTGCCCATGACGAGACTATCTCGTCATGAACCCCACCCGCTAATGTAACGGCCGGCACAGGAGTGGGAAAGGGTGGGGCACTGAAGGGGATAAGCTAAACTGAGAGCATATTTTCTGTAAATTCACATTATCTTTCTCAGTCATGTGAGAATGAAGTCTGACATTCTCAGTAAAACATGTACATCCAACAAGGGCAGAGACTGTCAGTTGATTCCTTTGTGTTCTACTGCAGCTTCCCAGAGTGTTCCAAAGAACAACTAGAGCGCTAACAGTCCTACTTATGATAAACGTATGGCACACCTGAAGCCATCTTGCTTGGATTAAAGTGGTAACTCTTAAAACATTTAATTTAAAAAGGAACAAAATGAGGGGGTTCATTTTTCCATAAAAAGTACCATTAGTGCTGCAGAAAGAAAAATGAGGGCACATTTTGAGTGACTTCTCAAATCCTCTTCTATTTCATTAAAAAATTCTGACATGCAGACTGAAACATGCACTTTCAATACCAGCAGCAGTTTTCCCTGGTGAGCAGTAGCTTTACTACAGTGATCTAATGAGCAAAAAGAGTGCTAACATTCTGAATTTATGGCAAATGTGTGACACATCTGAATGCCTTCTTGATGGAATCAAAGTAAAAAACTGAAAGTATTTTCCACTGAGGAGACTGCAGTAAATGAGGAAATTAGGAAACTTCCTAACAAATAAGTCTCCCAAGATGGCCACCAGAGACAAAAGAGCCCAAATGTAGCCCAAAATCACCCAGATTTAGCCCAAATATAGCCCAATGACAGGAGTGTGCAAAACACTTATTATTTTGTGTTTTTGCAGTGTTATATAGTGCAGACTTGTCAGGTATTGGAGTGCTTTACATGAGCATTGGTTACATCACACAAGAACAAATTCATTTTGGTTGTAGACATGGGGAGACTAAGTGATTTGACCAGAATCACAGAATGTCGAGCTGAAGCAGAAACTCCAACCTGGTCCCCAGTTGCAAAGTCTGCAGTTCTGGAAGTAACACCACATCCTCTCCCCTAAGTGCAACATTTAATCAAGTGGTCAACTGGATAAAAAAACATAAAGATAACAAATAATTTAAAAGTGCTTTGTCGCTATTTGAAAACTCAGAAAATATGTCCTTATTTTAGTCTTTTAGAGCACTAACCATAATTTTGATGCCAATAAGACCCTCTCATATATGTAATTTCTAAAGGAAATACTCTAGGTATTACAGTTTTGATTACATCAAGATGACGTCAGGCGTTCCACACTTTTGTAATAAATATAGAATGTTAGCAATCTAGTTGTTCATTAGGATACTGTTGAGAGGCAGAGGCCAGGGGCACGGACTCTGAAAATTGAAGGCAGGTAGGAGGGTGCAAAGGCAACAATTTAACCACACTGAGCAGGCAGGAAGGGCTGTGGCAGCACAACAGACTATGGAGGGCAGTGGAAAGGGAGGCAGGGGCAACAAACCAACAATACAGGACTTGCAAGAGAGGCTGTGGCAATGTAATAGACCATTGTGGGCAGAAGGAAGAGGCAATGGTAGTACAACCATACATGCCGACAGACCCGATTCAGCCAGAAAACGTCCAATGTTTTTAAGCTCAAATGGGATTTATTTGATCTGTCTCCTGTCTACAATCTCCTCTTTTTCAATGTAACTCAAAGGGGAAAATCAATACCCCAGTTTTTTTCAAAATCTCCCTCTTACCAAGTTCAAAATGTTCGCAAGTATGGTACATTGGATCATGGAAGGAAATGGGGTAGGGACATGGACTTGGATAACAGAACACAGGAGGGACATGGAGAGGTGCACCAAACTGACCCTGCAGGGCAGGCATCAGGGTTTGCAGCAGCACAATACACCACACAGGGCATGCGGGACGGGAGTGCAGCACAACAATCCATAGAAAGCAAGAGGGAGGGGACAGGACCATGCACATGGACAACAGAGAACAGAGGGGCAAAAGGCAATGGTAGCTAGCTGACCATAATGGACAGAAAGGAGAGAAAGCTGCAGCATAACAGACCATAAAGGGCAGGAGGGACAGATCAGGGGCATTACATTGGAACAGACAAGCCAGGAGGGAGGGAGTAGGGGTCTGCACATGTAAACAGAGGGCTGGGGGCAAGGGGGCAGGGCAGGAGCAGCAAGATAGCCATGGAGGTCAGGCAGGATGGGCACTAGAAGCAAGACACATCATGAAGAGCAACAGTGAGACTGTGATGGCATACACACACCATGGAAGGAAGGTGGGAGGGGGTCAGGGGCAGCTAAGTGACCACACAGGGAAGGTGGGAGGGGCCATGGCAGCACAGAAGACCATGCATGGCAAGTGGGAGGGTTAGTGGCAGCACAATGGCTATGATGGGCAAGAAGAAGGGTGCAGGGGCATGCACAAAGGACGATGGAGGATAGAAGGGAGGGTCAGGACCTGTGCACAGACAAGAAAGTTCAGGGGAAGGGGCCTCACAACAGACCGCACGGGGCAGGCAGGAGGAGCAGTTGCAGCACAACAGACCAGGGAGGGCAGAAGGGTGTGGCAGTACAATGGACCATGTGGACAGGAGGAAGAGGATAGGGGCATGGCATGTGAACAGGCAGGGTGGAGGTGGCAGGGACAGGTTACAGTCATCTGACAATGCTAGGCAGGTGGGAGGGGAGTGGCAGCTCAACAGAACACTCAGAGTAGATAGGAGTGGCAGGTCCATGGAACATGGTGGGCAAAAAGGATGGAGCAGAGGCATGCACAAAGACATCGAAGGGCAGGGGGAAGGAGAATAGGGGCAGCAAGCTAAGCACAGAGATTAAGCAGGAGGTCAATGATGGGACATAGAATTGGGCAATGGAGGGCAGGAGGAGTGGACTGGTACATCATACTAAATTGAGGGCAGTGGCAGCACATCAGACCATGCATGGCAGGAGGGAGGAGGCTAGTCCATGGATTCACACAACAGAGGATAGGGAGGAGGGGGATGGGGCAGCAAGCTAACTGTTCAGAGAAGGCGGGTATTAGGAACTTTATTGTTTTTAAAACGTGTCTGTGCGAACTACTTAAAATATGAACAAGTATGCAGCATAATCTCACTTTTATTCAGGAAGAAGAGGATGTTTGTGACTGTGACTCCAGGCTCACTTGGCAGAAACACCCCCTGACCCTCCACCCCCTATCGCAAAAAGTAATGCCCGTGAAAAGGGTTGGTGAACACAGTGTTATATAGAACATAGTCCTTAGAGCACGATTGAACATGAAAACTAGATATAGTGTATGGTATAAACTATGCACCAAAAAGTGTGATATGAGATGAACCGGGCGTGAAATATAATATGCAATACATTGTGCGCAATGACGGATTCATTGGAGAGCGCGAGATAGCACAGGCACTAGCGCGTGCTATGCGATATGCGCCTTGGAGTGTAATATGCACAGGGCAGTGTTGTGTAACCTAACTAGTCTCTAAAGTTGTAATATAAAATATGTGCTGGGGAGTGTAACGTTGCATATGCACTGTGACAAAGATATGGATCCCAGATTGTAATATGTATGGCATAGCACTGTGCGTTATAACATAGGCATCGAGGAAGGCACGTTAGATGGGGCAATATAACCCGTGCGAAGACAAGTGTGGCATGACATATTCACGGGGTGGTGTTACAGTGCACATGGGCTAGAGAGTGTCATAGCATATGCACTAGCTAGTGGAATACAACACAGAGGTGTGTGGCACTCAGCAGGCAATGGTGGGTGTAACACAGCATTGGGCTCTGCCAGGAGCGCGCTGTGACTCTCAAGTGATGTTCGTCCCCTTTCCAGAGAGTAAAATAAAAAGTATTACACATCCGGCAGTGGATGTGTGTTTTATTAATCGTGAGGGGGGTTTCTTGCATAGTTTTGGTCGAATTTCTGTCGAATCCCCTTTGAATGGCTTGGTGTGCATGTGTATTAAATGTGCCCGTCAATAGCTACCCATGTTTGTATAAATAAACGACAAGGGTGTCTACCGGGATTAGGCACGGTAGGGCATCAGACATGTCAGAGCTTCACTAGTGGTGTAAATACATTCCACGTGGATTCATTGTATGCATAGTCGCCTTTTAATGAATATCACGCAAATCGTCATGGTGATAGGTACGTACGGTTTGTCCAGCATGTCCTAGGTGTGTCTATAAATATATATTTTTTTAAAATAATAAAAAACAGTGGCCGGCCCTGGGGATTGGGGTCAAAAAAATATAATTAGGAGACAGGCCCTGGGGGATGGGGTCATCAGGGCCAATAAATTAGAATAAGAAGGGGAACCACACAGCCCCCTTCTTAAAAAATTAAAATAAATAAAAGACTGGCATCGTGCCGGAGGCCACGCCCCCTCCTTGCAGCACTCTGCAAACGCGCCCCCTGGCGAGTTGTAAGTTGGGGAATTAATTCCTCTTCAATACTAAGGGTCCCTGAGGGCCAACTAGCTCAACAGGCATCTCCAGTATGCGCCAGGGAGCTGCGCTGCAGACAGGTGTTCTGAGGCCAAGCCCCTTTTTACACCTCTCTGCAACGCAGCTCTGTGGCGCTTACTGGAGGTACCTAGTGGTCTAGTTTGACCCTAGGGACCCTTAGAATTCAAGGGGACTTAATCTCTCAACTTAGAACAGCCACAGGGCGTGTTTACACAGTGGTGAAGGGAGGGGACGGGGCCTGAGGTGACGTGTGCAAACACGCACTATGGCACGTTTTAAATTGGGGATATAATTTCCCTTCAATACTGAGGGCCCCTGGGGGCTAACTAGCCCACCAAGTGCTTCCAGTAAGCGCCACTGAGCTGCATTGCAGAGAGGTGGTCCAGGCCGTGCCACTTTTTACACCTCTCTGCAACGCAGCTCTGTGGCACTTACTGGAGGTACCTAGTGGGCTAGTTGGACCCTAGGGACCCTCAGGATTCAAATGAACTTAATCTCCCAACTAAAAACTGACACAGGGCGTGTTTACACAGTGGTGAAGGGAGGGGACGGGGCCTGAGTTAACGTGTGCAAAAACGCCCTGTGGCCTGTTTTAAGAGGTAGTTTTAATCCCCCTGCCCTATTATATACTAGGGGCTTACAGAGGAGGTCATGCTAATCACAGGGGGACCCCAACGCATAATGTTCCCTAGTGTATGTAGGTGTTTTCACTGTATTCTAACTGTCTTTTAACATAGCACTGGCTCTAGGACTGGTTAGTCAGACTCAGTTACCACCAGTATCCGTCTGAAAAAGTTGAGGGTACAGGATGATTTTGCAACAAGGCTTCTTTCTGCTCTTCTTATTGTTCTTTCTGCACGTTATCCTTCTTCCTGCACTTTTCTTCGTCTTTGAGGACTTCTGTTGCTTCTTTCTGCACTTCTTTTTTTTCTTTCTGTGCATTTTTTCTTCTTTCTTCACATGTCCTATCTCTGTAGGCATAGTTAGAAATTAGCATTTAAAAAACCTCAGAAATTCACTGAAAAAACCATAGGTTTCAGGGGTGCTATAGTTAGCTGGACTTTTCACTTGTACAAAACCATTGAAATTCCCCCGTTATAGTTAGTTCAGCTAACTATAACTCGCGCGCCCGCAATGAACTGCTGATGACGTCACATATTACATCACTTATGACATGGTCAGTGACATCACTCATGACATCACTGATGACATCTCAAATGACATCACTGATGATATCACTGATGACATCATCCTTGTGATAGAGTGGCAGACCTCCTCTCACCCTAATATAACCTTTGATACACATATTCAAAAATAGAGACTACAATTTTTAAAACAATGGACATACCAATACCAGTTACAACAACCTCTTCAGTAATTCTAGGATCCACATACACATCCACTCATTCACCAACAGTCCTATACAGTCACTCATACATGTACTCACTCATCATATGTACTCATATACCTATACATCCTGTTACACAATGCCACTCATCCATAGAGTTACTCACACACATAGTCACTCATGCTAATAATGGATCAAACATACATTTACTTGCATATACAGTTATACACACACCACCACACTTACTTCTACGGAAACTTACACATACTTAGTCTTTTAAACAATCACTTATAGAAACACATACTTATTCATACAGGAACTCTTTCAATCTCTCACTCTCACATATACTCACTTATATACACCAATAGTCACATATACTAGTTTAAAACATATGTAGTTACTCATAAAGACACTATTGAGACAGTCATTCACTCACTAACACACCCATACACACACTCATCCACCTATACAGTCCTGCACACATGCTGTCTTCAACACATACAAACAGTGAGTCACTCATTCATGCACCTATGCACTACGTCAGTGGTTCCCAAAGTGTGCGCCGCGGCACCCCGGTGCGCCGCGATTAGAAGCCAGGGGCGCCGCGCCGCCACGCAGGATGTGGGAGATTGCAGCCGCAGCTCAGATCCCCAGCAGCATTGGAGAGGCACAGCGGGATGGCAACACTCACACCTTCAGCCCCGTCATGAGCTGTTAAGTCGTGTTTGAAGGTGACTGAGAGGGAGGGGCTGCAGCTTCGGTCGCAGGGGCATCTTTTCAGATGCAAACAACCCTGAATGCGTCGTGTCATGTCTCTGCAATTTAGAGGGGCCTCACACATTCCCTTCCTGCCCAGGGCCATAAAAATCGTAGAACAGGCCCTGATTACACCGAGGCAGCACGTGGTTCTCTCCACAGAGTTTAATTAATGTTACTAAATTGTAAGAAAACCTCGGTTTTTCAAACATGCAGTCTAAAATGTAATAAAATAAAGACATGGCACAATCGCACCCACACTGATTAACAAAGTATGGAGGACAATCCGTTAAATCAGTTCTCTTGGAGTATCTCCTTTAAGTACTGTACATCACAGTGGGGGATGGCAAAACTAACATTTTTGACAGAGACCCTGTCGTCTCGTTGTCTTGTCCAGGAGGGGGTGAGGAGCCCTACCCCACCCTGAAAGAGACAAAGATGATACTAGAATACTGCATGCCCACAACTGTGCCCACCCTGGTGGATCCTGTTCCCCCTCATGTGATGGCTCCTGCCCCCCCCGTGATGGCTCCTGTCCCCCCCCATGTGGTGGCTCCTGTCCCCCCCATGTGGTGGCTCCTGTGCCCCCCCGCCCCTCCTATGGTGGATCCTGTCTCCGCCCTGGGTGGTTTCTGTCCCAGTCCTGGAATGGCTCCTGCAGCGAGGGTGAAGTTCTTGATGGGCCTCTTCTCAAAAAGGCTCAGCTCAAAATTAATATGAAAAGGTGAGCGAGTGAGTAAGTGAAGGGATGGGTGGATGGCTGGATGAATTAGTGAAAGGGTGAATGGATGAATGAAAGATTGAATAGATGGAGAATGAGAGGATGGATGGATGGATGAGTGAGTGGAAGGATGGATGAGAGAAAAGGTAAATAGCTGGATGTATGGGTCGAAGGGTTGCTGGATGGGTAAAAGGGTGGATGGATGAGTGAAAGGATGGATGAGTGAAAGGATGGATGTGTGAAAAGGTGGATGATGAGTGAGTAAGTGGGAGGATGGAGGTGTGAAATTATGGATGGATTGATGAATTTATAAGTGCAAGGGTGAATGGATGGATGGATGAGTGAAAGGGTGGATGGATGGGTGAGTGAAAGGGAGGGTAGGCGGACAAAAGGATGAATAGATGAGTGAAGGAGTGAAAGGATAAATGGATGAGAGAAAGGATGGATGAGTGATCGGGTCAATGGATGAATTAATGAGTGGATGAGTAGATGGGTGGGTGGGTGGATGGATGGAAGGATGGCTAAGTGAAAGGGTCGATGGAGAGAGAAAGGGATGATGGATGGATGACTGAAAGGGTGGATGGGTGGAAGGATGAGTGACTGGGTGGATGGATGAGTAAGTGAAAGGATGGCTGGATGGGTGAAAGGGTAAATGGCTGGATGGATGAGTGAATGGATGGATGGGTAGAAGAGTGGATGGATGCGTATACAGATGGATAGGGTGAAAGGGTGGATGGATGGATGAAGGGATGGATGAGTGAAAGGATGGATGAAGGGATGGATGAGTGAAATGATAGATGGAAGGATACATGATGGATAGGTTTGCAAATGGTTGAATATGTTTGGATATGGCTGGGCTTACTTATATACTACTGCGCGACCTCCTCTAATGTGTCTGTAAAACTTACCTATTGTCCTGACACCTGCCTTTTAGAACTGCACCAGCAGGACCCAGCACACTTAAAACACTGGGTAGAGGGGATCTGGTGAGCCATCTTGGGTTCATCAGATCCCACCCCATGTAAACTTCTTGTAACGCCACAGAGCTCCTTGAGCCTTTCTCTAGCAATTGAGATGTACTTTATAAGATCTTTTTGATTGCAAATAAAGTTTTATGATGGTGATGGCTACTCTCTGAATCCTTCATCACGTCTAGGCTTGATTCTTCACGTAGACCAGTGGTTCCCAAACTGTGCGCCACGGCACCCCGGTGTGCCGGTAAAAAAATGGTGGGGAGCCACGGCCAACTGCCAAGTGGGTCAAGGGAGCCATGGGTCAAAAAGTTTGGGAACCACTGCACTACGTAATACCCCCCATCCGAACCATGCAGACACTCAGACTGATACTCAAAAAACCAACTAATAACCTATATAGACACCCATGTAACTACTCACCAACCCATGCAGCCACTTATACACAAAGTGAGAGACTGATACAGATATTTACATATTTAAACATTACTCACTAAGCCATGTATTCATTATGATACACTTAATCAGTCAGTTACACAATCAATTTTTCAAAAACAAATCATCCATTTAGACACTTTGTGACGGTGCGGGACAGACGGACCCTAAGGGACTCACTGAATGGTGGACACATATGCCGGACTCACCCCCTTTTCTCCCCTCACAGCAGAACGAGTGGAGGTCAGACACGGAAAGCGAGAGAAGGAGCTGGGACGAAGCGGAGCCCTTTAAGAAAAGTTCGGACGGAGCAAGAGACACGCCCCCGTGGGACGCAGGGACGTCAAAAGGCAGAAGAGCCACAGAAGAGGCGGACGGCGTTTCCTGGAGGAGTGAAGCAGACGAGTGGAGCAGAGGTGGTTCGAGTGAGGTAGCAGAGTGGAGATGGAGAGAAGCAAGCATCGGAGGAGAGCGGGAGGCGACGGAGGAGCTCGAGGTGGACGAGAGAAAACTACGAGAGGAGAGGGAGAGTCGGCCAGGAGGCCCGGTACACCGCGGATCGCCCAGCCACGTTCCCAGGGGAGGAGCGTGGCTAGGACAGGTACGGAGCCGCGTAGCGGGGTGGTGGGCAAGAGGGGAAAATCCCCCTAAGTAAATCTGTGCCCCGTGTTGGAAATATCCCCTGTTACCCTATCCTATTGCGTAATACTGCACTACACCTCCCATCATACAGTTCGATACGAGCACTTACTAGGGTGTATCCTCACTCCCCGGTCCCAGTCATAGGTTGTAAGGCATACTAGACCCGGTAATCTGATACTTGTCCTCTTGTCTCTTCCTTCCTGGGCCGGAGCAATCAGGGAAGAACCCCGGGACCCTCCCTACGATACGACCGAAGGCGGAGAGAGAGACAGACCCCTGCCCCCCCAGGAAGTCCTCCTACAGCGAGCAACCACGGATCCTGCAGTGTGGCCAAGAGAGAGACTGACAAGTCGCTTACGGAAACGTTATGTTCCAATAAAACCTCGTTTACAACGCATACGTGTCCTGCCTGTCCCTGACCCACCGCCACAACTGGTGTCAGAAGTGGGATCTACAGCTGACTCCGTCGGTAACGAGATGGAGGCCCTCATACAAACTCTAATTCAGGGACAGGAAAAATTGGAATGGGCGGTGGAACGACAAATGACGTCAGCACAAGCCGATAGGGAGTCCTTTCAAAACGCAATGACCGCTCAGCTAGCAGCTATTCAGAAAGCCCCCACGGATCCCGGGATGCCAGTACCGGCCGTGCGTCATGTGCCCCATCCATCTGGCATGGCCCTGCAAAAGTACGTGGCAAGAGAAGACCCGGATGCCTTCATGACCAATTTTGAACGTGCAGCCAGGGCCTGTGGTTGGCCCGAGGAGAAATGGCCCTTCTTTTTAGCTCCCCTGTTATCGGCGGAAGCCCAGGCCGCTTATCAGATAGCCAATCCATCCGGGGTCACTCCGTACTCCATCATCAAGGAAGTTATACTAGAACACCTAGGACTCGACACAGAAGCCTACCGAGTCCGCAAAGAGAGAGGGGCGGTAGGGGAAAACCCGAAGACTGTATTCTTCCGCCTAAAATTAGCCGCTGATAAATGGCTTAAACCGGAGAGCCGTACCAAGGAGGAAATCATGGACTGTATATATTTGGAACAGTTCATGGAAGCAATGCCTTATGGAACCCAAAGATGGTTAAAACAACATTCTAACCTATCAGTGGCCCAGTCGATAGAGATGGCGACGCAATATGGGAGGGCCCAACCGCGCTATGGGGTCGGGGACCAGGATAAGGGGGAAAAAAGGGCCCCTATGGTGCGAAATGAAAAGAAAGGCAAGGCCCTCCCGGAATTAGTAAGAACCAAACCGGTATGGATGGATGTCACCCCTATCAAAGGACCCCAATGCTATGACTGCGGGGAATGGGGTCATATTGCCCGTCTGTGCCCTCGACGAAGGAGTGACGAACCTATGGATATCGGTTTTCTACCCAAGACCGTCTTATATTCAGCCGAACTGGGGTCCTCCTACTATGTACGTGTAAGGATGAATGGAGCACTAGTCAAAGCACTGTTGGACTCTGGGTGTAGGCAGTCTGTGGTGAGAAAGACCCTTGTGAGACCCCACCAATTCCTATCCGACCAGGTAGTTCACATTAGATGTATACATGGGGACGTAAGGCCCTACCCCCTTGCCGTGGTCCCCATAACTCCCCTCAACCAACCCCCTCAACACGTTAGAGTAGGAGTAGTGGACACACTCCCCGATGACGTAATATTAGGGGTAGACAACCCTAGCTTTTTGTCGCTCTTTCGAAAAGAGTTACAAGAACACCGGACCGGGGGGGTAGAACCAACCAGTGCCCTAGTCAGCCCGGAACCTTGGGTGTTAGACCGCAGCTTTCGCTTTGCCCAAGCAAATGATCGATCCTTATTCAATGCGTGGGACCAAGCCCAACAGACTCAGAACCAAGGGGGGGGGGGATACCCCAAATTCAGGATTCAGAATGACCTGTTATACAGGGAGAGCGGGAAAGGAGCGCCCCTACAGCTGGTGGTCCCACAACCCTTCAGAGAGCAGGTCATGTTCTTTTCTCATACACACCTCACCGCAGGGCATGCCGGTAAGGAGAAAACTTCACAGAGCATATTAAGGTGTTTTTACTGGCCAGGGATTTATAAAGACATCGAGAACTTTTGTAAAACCTGTGAGACATGTCAAAGGAAGAACACGTATAAACCTCCTCCGGCTCCCTTGCGCCCCATGCCAATCATAGGGGTACCATTTGAAAGGATAGGGATGGACCTGATAGGGCCACTACCACGGACCAGCAAAGGACATCTATATGCCCTCGTAATAGTGGACTATGCCACTCGCTTTATAGAGGCCTTCCCACTACGAGCCCCAACTACAAAAGCCCTGGCAGAAAAGGTAGTCGAATTATTCTCCCGAGTCGGCTTCCCCAAAGAGGTCGTGACCGACCAAGGGACTCCCTTCATGTCAAGGCTGATGAAAGAAGTCTGTGCTGTCTTAGACATCAAACAGCTGCGTACGTCTGTCTACCATCCCCAGACCGACGGACTCGTGGAAAGGTACAACAGAACCCTAAAAAGTACCCTGAAGAAGATGTTAACGGTGGAAGGACGGGAATGGGACAGACTACTTCCCCTTGCCTTATATGTGCTTCGGTCCCAAGTACAGAGTAGCTTAGGGTGTTCTTCTTTTGAGTTATTATATGGGAGACAACCAAGATCCCTACTAGAAATGACGAAAGATGCCTGGGAATCAGAAGAGCGTCAGGATCACTGCAGCCTTCTCGAATATACGGCGCAATTAAAGTCCAAAATTAGCAAACTACGAGATCTTGCATACTCCAGTCTGGAAAGAAGCCAAGGAAGACAGAAAAAACAATACGACAAGGGAACGAAGTTGAGACGACTACAGCCAGGGGATTGAGCACTGGTACTGCTTCCCTCATCCACCAGCAAATTCAGGAGCGAATGGCAAGGTCCGTTCCTGGTGCGGGAAGTCGTAGGAGATACAAACTACAAACTACAAATGACGCCCGGGAAGACGCAGTGTTACCACATCAATCTGCTGAAGAAGTGGCTTGGACCGGCTCCACGGGCGGCCCACCTCGTGATCCCCAGTCGGGAAACCCCAACCTCTACGATAGACGAATTGGTAGTGAACCCCGAGCTCAAGGAAGACCAGAGACAAGAACTACAGGCAACGTTAACACCCTTCCACCCCATATTTTCTGATTTACCTGGACGGACCCGGTGGGCCGAGCATGGGATACAAACGGCACCCGGAAAGATCGTACGCCAGAAGTCCTACAGGGTACCGGCAGCCCGGAGGGAGGCGATCCAGCGCGAAGTGGAAGACATGTTGCGTTTGGGGGTGATACAACCCTCCACCAGTGACTGGAGGTCCCCTATAGTGATGATACCAAAACCGGATGGCTCCACGCGCTTCTGTATGGACTTTCGCGCATTGAACGAAATCTCAACCTTTGATGCCTATCCAATCCCAAGGGTGGATGATCTTATAGAAAAGATCGGTGAATCCTGTTACATCACCACATTAGACCTAACAAAAGGGTACTGGCAAGTGCCCTTAAAAGAAGCGGACCGAAAGAAGACAGCCTTCTCTACCGACCAAGGCTTATTTGAGTTCACCGTCCTGCCGTTCGGACTCCATGGTGCGCCAGCGACCTTTCAACGGTTGATGAATACAGTCCTCCAACCATATTCGTCATTTAGCTCGGCGTACTTGGATGACATCGTGGTGTACAGCTCATCCTGGCAGGAGCACCTCCAACATCTGACTATCATCCTCAATGCCCTACGAAGCGCAGGACTGCATATAAACGCAAAAAAATCAAAAGCCGCATTTTTTAGAGTTAAATACCTCGGGTATGTTTTGGGAGACGGGGTCATAGCCCCTCAGAGGGAGAAGATCAAAGCCATAGAAGAGACACCCTTCCCTATTACAAAAAAACACCTACGGGGGTTCTTGGGACTTATAGGGTATTATAGAAGGTTTATCCCTCAGTTCGCGGAAGTGGCCTCTCCCTTAACGGATCTCCTACGCAAAGAACACCCTACCTGCCGGTTAAAAAACCCCTCGGAGGAGGCCCTACAAGCTTTTAGGACCCTAAAATCCCTGATCACCACCCATCCGGTATTAATCTCTCCCGACTTTAGTAAACCATTCCTGGTCGCCACAGACGCCTCAGAGACAGGGATAGGGGCCGTGTTGTCACAGGTGGGGATGGACGGTTTCGAACATCCCATTCTGTACGTGAGTCGGAAACTCTATCCTAGGGAGGCCAAATACCCCACCATTGAGCGAGAGTGCCTGGCTATTAAGTGGGCAATAGAAAAGCTCAGGTATTATCTCGAAGGCAGGCCCTTTACGCTATACACTGATCACGCTCCCCTAAAGTGGATGTATAAGAAAAAAGGGCAAAATCCACGGGTCCTCAGATGGTTCTTATCATTACAGCCCTTTGCGTTCGAAGTGCAACACAAAAAGGGGATCGAGAACTGTAACGCGGACTTCCTATCTAGATCCTTTCCTCTCCCCGATCGGGAGCAGCCAAGGGGGGAGGAGTGTGACGGTGCGGGACAGACGGACCCTAAGGGACTCACTGAATGGTGGACACATATGCCGGACTCACCCCCTTTTCTCCCCTCACAGCAGAACGAGTGGAGGTCAGACACGGAAAGCGAGAGAAGGAGCTGGGACGAAGCGGAGCCCTTTAAGAAAAGTTCGGACGGAGCAAGAGACACGCCCCCGTGGAACGCAGGGACGTCAAAAGGCGGAAGAGCCACAGAAGAGGCGGACGGCGTTTCCTGGAGGAGTGAAGCAGACGAGTGGAGCAGAGGTGGTTCGAGTGAGGTAGCAGAGTGGAGACGGAGAGAAGCAAGCATCGGAGGAGAGCGGGAGTCGACGGAGGAGCTCGAGGTGGACGAGAGAAAACTACGAGAGGAGAGGGAGAGTCGGCCAGGAGGCCCGGTACACCGCGGATCGCCCAGCCACGTTCCCAGGGGAGGAGCGTGGCTAGGACAGGTACGGAGCCGCGTAGCGGGGTGGTGGGCAAGAGGGGAAAATCCCCCTAAGTAAATCTGTGCCCCGTGTTGGAAATATCCCCTGTTACCCTATCCTATTGCGTAATACTGCACTACACCTCCCATCATACAGTTCGATACGAGCACTTACTAGGGTGTATCCTCACTCCCCGGTCCCGGTCATAGGTTGTAAGGCATACTAGACCCGGTAATCTGATACTTGTCCTCTTGTCTCTTCCTTCCTGGGCCGGAGCAATCAGGGAAGAACCCCGGGACCCTCCCTACGATACGACCGAAGGCGGAGAGAGAGACAGACCCCTGCCCCCCCAGGAAGTCCTCCTACAGCGAGCAACCACGGATCCTGCAGTGTGGCCAAGAGAGAGACTGACAAGTCGCTTACGGAAACGTTATGTTCCAATAAAACCTCGTTTACAACGCATACGTGTCCTGCCTGTCCCTGACCCACCGCCACACACTTATATACCCATTTATTCTTCCATCGACCTTGAGATATACATAAATAAATCATATTTAATTTTCAGAAAAACACACATTCACTGGATGATGTCATCAGTGATGTCATTTGATATGTCATCAGTGATGTCATGAGTGATGTCACTGACCATGTCATGAGGTCACGAGTGATGTAATATGTGACGTCATCAGCAGTGCATTGCGGGCGCGCGAGTTATAGTTAGTTGAACTAACTATAACGGGGGAATTTCAATGGTTTTGTACAAGTGAAAAGTCCAGCTAACTATAACACCCCTGAAACCTATGGTTTTTTCAGTGAATTTCCGAGGTTTTTTAAATGCTAATTCCTAACTATAACGTGCCTGAAACCTATGTTTTTTTCTGTGAATATATATATGTATGTGTATATATATATATATACATATATAAACATATAAATATAATCTGCATATCTATATAAATATAAATGCATGCAAACATATACATATACATATATGCATACATATGCATGGATTGTACACCAAAGTTTGAAAAACTCTAATACAAGCAAAGCTAAAATGCCACCTAATTACAAACAGAATTGCTTTAACTTAAACGAGGGCGAGACCTATTGCATTTTTAATGCTTGTTTACTTTGATTACATCAAGAAGGCATTCAGAAGTGTCACATATTTTCCATAAATTCTGAATGGTAGCACGGTCGCCAGTAGATAGTTATAGTTAGGACCGTGTTTCCATAGGAAATCCGCAACATTCTATTTGGAATAACTTTGGCGCCGATTGACGAATCCTCGCGAAATTTTCAAAATAGGTGGGGCGCTCCGCTCCGCTTGTACCCTGAAGGTCTCGTGGGGATTCGTCAAGCGGGGGCTGAGAAAAAAGGGGGTCCCAAAACGCGTTTTTCCCATGCAATTTTCCATAGGGACCTTTAGTCCAAGGGACAGCCCAAACGGCTGAACAGAATTACTTTAAATTTGGCAAAGAGGTAGTCCTCAGGTCAGGGATGTGTCTTTTGCATACCTGGTGTCAATCCGTTCAGTAGTTCCTGAGAAAATCAAAAGTAAAATCATATATATATCTGGGCGGAGCCTAACCACACATCTCATCATGAGATCTGATTGGCTGTCAGCACTTCATCCAAGAAGTGTTGCCAGCCATCTTGGGACCAATATACATGATAGCACCTCATTAAAAAGCCTTGCAGTTAATAGAAGATTTTAAGACTTTAGTTACATTATAAATCATTTGTTGATGGTACCATACTCATTTTAGGAATTGTGGTGTGTTCTAAGGTGATTTTACCATGTGAAAAAGCCTCCTGCTGTGATATCATGAATCATGTTTGAGAGAAAACTATTTTCTCATGCTTTTCCCACAGAGGTTTGGAAGGTGATCAATAAGCTAAACTGAGAGCATATTTTCTGTAAATTCACATTATCTTTCTCAGTCATTGGAGAATGAAGTCTGACATTCTCAGTAAAACATGTACATCCAACAAGGGCAGAGACTGTCAGTTGATTCCTTTGTGTTCTACTGCAGCTTCCCAGAGTGTTCTAAAGAACAACTAGAGCGCTAACAGTCCTACTTATGACAAAAGTATGGCACACCTGAAGCCATCTTGGTTGGAATAAAGTGGTAACTCTTAAAACATTTAATTTAAAAAGGAACAAAATGAGGGAGTTCATTTTGCCATAGAAAGTATGATTAGTGCTGCAGAAAGAAAAATTAGGGCACATTTTGAGTGACTTCTCAAATCCTCTTCTATTTCATTAAAACATTCTGACATGCAGACTGAAACATGCACTTTCAATACCAGCAGCAGACTTCCCTGGTGAGCAGTAGCTTTACTACAGTGATCTAATAAGCAACTAGAGTGAATTTATGGCAAATGTGTGACACATCTGAATGCCTTCTTGATGGAATCAAAGTAAAAAAACTGAAAGTTTTTCCTACTGAGGAGACTGTAGTAAATGAGGAAATTAGGAAACATCATAACAAATAAGTCTCCCAAAATGGCCACCAGAGACAAAAGAGCCCAAATGTAGCCCAAATATCACCGAGATGTAGCCCAAGTATAGCCCAATGACAGAATGTCCCAGAGTGTTCTAACGAACAACTAGAGCGCTAACAGTCTTACTTATGACAAAAGTATGGCACACCTGAAGCCATCTTAATTGGAATAAAGTGGTAACAGTTAAAACATTTAATTTACAAAGGAACAAACTGAGGGGGTTCATTTTGCCACAGCAATTATGATTAGTGGTGCAGAAAGAAAAATTAGGGCACATTTTGACTTCTCAAATCCTCTTCTATTTCATAAAAAAATTCTGACATGCAGATTGAAACATGCACTTTGAATACCAGCAGCAGACTTCCCTGGTGATCAGTAGCTTTACTACAGTGATCTAATGAGCAACTAGAGTGCTAACATTCAGAATTTATGGCAAATGTGTGACACATCTGAATGCCTTCTTGATGGAACCAAACTAAAAAACTGAAAGTATTTCCTACTGAGGAGACTGCAGTAAATGAGGAAATTTGTAAACTTCATAACAAATAAATCTCCCAAGATGGCCACCAGAGACAAAAGAGCCCAAATGTAGCCCAAATATCACCGAGATGTAGCCCAAGTATAGCCCAATGACAGAATGTCCCAGAGTGTTCTAACGAACAACTAGAGCGCTAACAGTCTTACTTATGACAAAAGTATGGCACACCTGAAGCCATCTTGATTGGAATAAAGTGGTAACACTTAAAACATTTAATTTACAATGGAACAAAATGAGGGGGTTCATTTTCCCATAGAAATTATGAATAGTTCTGCAGAAAGAAAAATTAGGGCACATTTTGACTGCTCAAATTCTCTTCTATTTCATAAAAATATTCTGACATGCAGACTGAAACATACACTTTTAATACCAGCAGCAGACTTCCGTGGTGAGCAGTAGCTTTACTACAGTGATCTAATGAGCAACGGGAGTGCTAACATTCAGAGTTTATGGCAAATGTGTGACATATCTGAATACCTTCTTGGTGGAATCAAAGTAAAAAACTGAAAGCATTTCCTACTGAGGAGACTGCAGTAAATGAGGAAATTAGGAAACTTCATAACAAATAAATCTCCCAAGATGGCCACCAGAGACAAAAGAGCCCAAATGCAGCACAAATATCACCCAGATGTAGCCCACATGTAGCCCAATGACAGAAGTGTGCAAAACACTTATTTTTTGTGTATTTGCAGTTTTATATAGTGCAGACTTGTCAGGTATAGGAGTGCTATACATGAGCATTGGTGACATCACACAAGATCAAATTCATTCTGGTTGTAGACATGGCGAGATTAAGTGATTTGACCAGAATCACAGAAGGTTGAGCTGAAGCAGAAACTCCAACCTGGTTCCCCAGTTGCAAAGTCTGCAGCTCTGGAAGTAACACCACATCCTCTCCCCTAGGTGCAACATTTAATCAAGTGGTCAACTGGATAAAAAAACATAAAGATTACAAATAATTTAAAAGTTCTTTGTCGCTATTTGAAAACTCAGAAAATATGTCCTCATTTTAGTTTTTTAGAGCACTAACCATAATTTTGATGCAAATAAGACCCTCTCATATATGTAATTTCCAAAGGAAATACTCTAGGTATTACAGTTTTGATTACATCCAGATGACGTCAGGCGTTGCACACTTTTGTAATAAATATAGAATGTTAGCAATCTAGTTGTTCATTGGGATACTGTTGAGAGGCAGAGGCCAAGGGCACAGACTCTGAAAATTGAAGGCAGGTAGGAGAGTGCAGAGGCAACAAATTGACCACACTGGGCATGCGGGAAGGGCAGTGGCAGCACTACAGTCTATGGGGGGCAGTGGAAAGGGGGGCAGGGGCAACAAACCAACAATACAGGACTGGCAAGAGAGGCTGTGGCAATATAATAGACCATTGTGGGCAGAAGGAAGAGGCAGTGGTAGTACAACCATACATGCCAACAGACCCGTTTCAGCCAGGAAACGTCCAATGTTTTTAAGTTCAAATGGGCTTTACTTGATCTGTCTCCTGTCTACAATTTCCTCTTTTTCAATGTAACTCAAAGGGGAAAATCAATACCCCAGTTTTTTTTCAAAATCTCCCTCTTACCAAGTTCAAAATGTTTGCAAGTATGGTACATTGGATCATGGTAGGCAGGAGGAATTGGGGTAGGGACATGGACTCGGATAACAGAGGACAGGAGGGACATGGAGAGGTGCACCAAACTGACCCTACAGGGCAGGCATCAGGGAGTGCAGCACAACAATCCATGGAAAGCAATAGGGAGGGGACAGGACCATGCACATGGACAACAGAGAACAGAGGGGAAAGAGGCAATGGTAGCTAGCTGACCATAATGGACAGACAGGAGAGAAAGCTGCAGCATAACAGACCATAAAGGGCAGGAGGGACGGATCAGGGGCATTACAATGGAACAGGCAAGCCAGGAGGGAGGGAATAGGGGTCTGCACATGGAAAAAGAGGGCTGGGGCAAGGGGGCAGGCCAGGAGCAGCAAGATGACCATGGCATCAGGCAGTATGGGCACTAGAAACAAGACACACCATGGATAGCAACAATGAGACTATGATGTCATACACACAGACCATGGAGGGAAGGTGGGAGGGGGCAGGGGCAGCTAGCTGACCACACAGGGAAGGTGGGAGGGGCCATGGCAGCACAGAAGACCATGCATGGCAAGCAGGAGGGTTAGTGGCAGCACAATGGCTATGATGGGCAAGAAGGAGGGTGCAGGGGCATGCACAAAGGACCATGGAGGAAGGAAGGGAGGTTCAGGACCTGGGCACAGACAAGAGAGTTCAGGGGAAGGGGCCTCACAACAGACCGCATGGGGCAGGCAGGAGGAGCAGTTGCAACACAACAGACCAGGGAGGGCAGAAGGTTGTGGCAGTAAAATGGACCATGGAGGACTGGAGGAAGGGGATAGGGGCATGGCATGTGGACAGGCAGGGTGGAGGTGGCAGGGACAGGTTACAGTCATCTGACAATGCTAGGCAGGTGGGAGGGAAGTGGCAGCTCAACAGAACACTCAGAGTAGATAGGAGTGGCAGGTCCATGGGATGGAGCAGGGGCATGCACAAAGACATCGGATGGCAGGGGGAAGGAGAATAGGGGCAGCAAGCTAAGCACAGAGGCTAAGCAGGTGGTCAATGATGGGCCATAGAATTGGGCAATGGAGGGCAGGAGGAGGGGACTGGTACATTATACTAAATTGAGGGCAGTGGCAGCACATCAGACCATGCATGGCAGGAGGGAGGAGGCTAGTCCATGGATTCACACAACAGAGGATAGGGAGGAGGGGGATGGGGCAGCAAGCTAACTGTTCAGAGAAGGCGGGTATTAGGAACTTTATTGTTTTTAAAACGTGTGTCTGTGCGAACTACTTAAAATATGAACAAGTATGCAGCATAATCTCACTTTTATTCAGGAAGAAGAGGACGTTTGTGACTGTGACTCCGGGCTCACTTGGCAGAAACACCCCCTGACCCTCCACCCTCCATCGCAAAATGTAATGTCCGTGAAAAGGGTAGGTGGACGCAGTGTTATATAGAACATAGTCCTGAGAGCACGATTGAAAATGAAAACTAGATATAGTATATGGTATAAACTATGCACCAAAAAGTGTGATATAAGATGAACCGGGGCGTGAAATATAATATGCAATACATTGTGCGCAATGACAGATTCATTGGAGAGCGCGAGATAGCACAGGCTCTAGCTCGTGCTATGCGATATGCACCTTGGAGTGTAATATGCACAGGGCAGTGTTGTGTAACCTAACTAGTCTCTAAAATTGTAATATAAAATATGTGCTGGGGAGTGTAACGTTGCATATGCACTGTGACAAAGATATGGATCTCAGATTGTAATATGTATGGCATAGCGCTGTGCGTTATAACATAAGCATCGAGGAAGGCACGTTAGATGGGGCAATATAACCCGTGTGAAGGCAAGTGTGGCACGACATATTCACAGGGTGGTGTTACAGTGCACATGGGCTAGAGAGTGTCATAGCATACGCACTAGCTGGTGGAATACAACACAGAGGTGTGAGGCACTCGGCGGGCACTGGTGGGTGTAACACAGCATTGGGCTCAGCCAGGAGCACACAGTGACTCTCAAGTGAGGTTCGTCTCCTTTCATAAGAGTAAAATAAAAAGTATTACACATCCGGCGGTGGATGTGTGTTTTATTAACTGTGAGGGGGGTTTCTTGCATAGTTTGGTCGAATTTTTGTGGAATCCCCTTTGAATGGCTTGGTGTGCGTGTATATTAAATGTGCCCGTCAATAGCTACCCATGTTTGTATAAATAAACGACAAGGGTGTCTACTTGGAGAGTACCCACCGGCGGGGGCGCCGGGATTAGGCACGGTAGGGCGTCAGACACGTCAGAGCTTCACTAGCGGTGTAAATACATTCCATGTGGATTCATTCTATGCATAGTTGCCTTTTAATGATTATCACGCAAATCGTCATGGTGATAGGTACATACGGTTTGTCCAGCATGTCCTAAGTGTTTCTAAAAATATATATTTTTTTAAAATAATAAACAACAAAGGCCGGCCCCGGGGGATGGGGTCCCCGGGGCCATAAGTGGCCTGAGGAGGGGGGCAACGCAGCCCCCTCTAAAGAATAAAAAAAAAAAGGCCTTGACCCGGGGGTTGGGGTCCCCGGGGCCGATTAAGGCCTTGGGAGGGCCAAATTGTTTTTTTTAAACAAAAAAATTAGGGTGCAGGCCCTGGGGGATGGGGTCCCCAGGGCCAGTAAATTAGAAAAAGAAGGGGGGCCACACAGCCCTCCTTCTTAAAAAAATAAATAAAAGACTGGCATCGCGCCGGAGGCCATGCCCCCTCCTAGCAGCACTCTGCAAATGCACCCCCTGGCCAGTTGTAAGTTGGGGAATTAATTCCCCTTCAATAATGAGGGTCCCTGAGGGCCAACTAGCTCAACAGGTATCTCCAGTATGCGCCAGGGAGCTGCTCGGCAGACAGGTGTTCTGAGACCACGCCCCTTTTTACACCTCTATGCAACGCAGCTCTGTGGCGCTTACTGGAGGTACTTAGTGGGCTAGTTTGACCCTAGGGACCCTTAGGATTCAAGGGGACTTAATCTCTCAACTTAGAACGGCCACAGGGCGCGTTTACACAGTGGTGAAGGGAGGGGACGGGGCCTGAGGTGAAATGTGCAAACACGCCCTGTGGCACGTTTTAAGTTGGGGAAATAATTCCCTTTCAATCCTGAGGGACCCTGGGGGCCAACTAGCCCACCAGGGGCTTCCAGTAAGCGCCACTGCTCTGCGTTGCAGAGAGGTGGTGCAGGCCGTGCCCCTTTTTACACCTCTCTGCAATGCAGCTCTGTGGCGCTTACTGGAGGTACCTAGTGGGCTAGTTGGACCCTAGGTACGCTCAGGATTCAAATGAACTTAATCTCCCAACTAAAAACGGCCACAGGGCGTGTTTACACAGTGGTGAAGGGAGGGGACGGGGCCTGAGTTAATGTGTGCAAACACGCCCTGTGGCGCGTTTTAAGTTGGGGAAATAATTCCCCTTCAATCCTGAGTGCCCCTGGGGGCCAACTAGCCCACCAGGTGCTTCCAGTAAGCCCCACTGCGCTGCGTTACAGAGAGGTGGTCTAGGCCGTGCCCCTTTTTACATCTCTCTGCAACGCAGCTCTGTGGCGCTTACTGGAGGTACCTAGTGGTCTAGTTGGACCCTAGGGACCCTCAGGATTCAAGGGGACTTAATCTCCCAACTTAAAACGGCCACAGGGCGTGTTTACACAGTGGGGAAGTGAGGGGACGGGGCCTGAGGTGACATGTGCAAACACGCCCTGTGGCGCATTTTAAGAGGTAGTTTTAATCACCTGCCCTATTATATACTAGGGGCTTACAGAGGAGGTCATGCTGATCACAGGGGGACCCCAACGCATAGTGTTACCTAGTGTATGTAGGTGTTTTCACTGTATTCTGAGTGTCTTTTAACATAGCACTGGCTCTAGGACTGGTTAGTCAGACTCACTTAACACCAGTATCCGTCTGAAAAAGTTGAGGGTACAGGATGATTTTGCAACAAGGCTTCTTTCTGTTCTTCTGTTTGTTCTTTCTGCACGTTATCCTTCTTCCTGCACTTTTCTTCGCCTTTGAGGACTTCTGTTGCTTCTTTCTGCATTTCTTTTTTTACTTTCTGTGCGTTTTTTCTTCTTTCTTCACATGTCCTATCTCTGTAGCCATAGTTAGAAATTAGCATTTAAAAAACCTTTGAAATTCACTGAAAAAACCATAGGTTTCAGGCACGTTATAGTTAGGAATTAGCATTTAAAAAACCTTAGAAATTCACTGAAAAAACCATAGGTTTCAGGGGTTTTATAGTTAGCTGGACTTTTCACTAGTACAAAACCATTGAAATTCCCCCGTTATAGTTAGTTCAGCTAACTATAACTCGCGCGCCCGCAATGCACTGCTGATGACGTCACATATTACATCACTCATGACATGGTCAGTGACATCACTCATGACATCACTGATGCCATCACTGATGACATCTCAAATGACATCACTGATGACATCACTGATGACATCATCCAGTGAATGTGTGTTTTTCTGAAAATTACATATGTTTTATATATGTATATCTCAAGGTCGATGGAAGAATAAATGGGTATATAAGTGTCTAAATGGATGATTTGTTTTTGAAAAATAGATTGTATAACTGACTGATTAAGTGTATCTTAGTGAATACATGGCTTAGTGAGTAATGTTTAAATATGTAAATATCTGTATCAGTCTCTCACTTTGTGTATAAGTGGCTGCATGGGTTGGTGAGTAGCTACATGAGTGTCTATATAGGTTATTAGTTGGTTTTTTGAGTATCAGAATGAGTGTCTGAGTGTCTGTATGGTTCGGTGGGGGTATTACGTAGTGCACAAGTGAATGAATGAGTGACTCACTGTTTGTATGTGTTGAAGACAGCATGTGTGCAGGACTGTATTGGTGGATGAGTGTGTGCATGGGTGTGTTAGTGAGTGAATGACTGTCTCAATAGTGTCTTTATGAGTAACTACATATGTTTTAAACTAGTATATGTGACTATTGGTGTATATAAGTGAGTATATGTGAGAGATTGAAAGAGTTCCTGTATGAATAAGTATGTGTTTCTATAAGTGATTGTTTAAAAGACTAAGTATGTGTAAGTTTCTGTAGAAGTAAGTGTGGTGGTGTGTGTATAACTGTATATGCATGTAAATGGATGTTTGATTCTTTATTAGCATGAGTGACTATGTGTGTGAGTAACTCTATGGATGAGTGGCGTTGTGTAACAGGATATATAGGTGTATGAGTACATATGATGAGTGAGTACATGTATGAGTGACTGTATAGGACTGTTGGTGAATGAGTGTATGTGTATATGGATCTTAGAATTACTGAATAGGTTGTTGTAACTGATATTGGTATGTCCATTGTTTTGAAAATTTTAGTTTCTATTTTTGAATGTGTGCATCAAAGGTTATATTAGGGGGAGAGGAAGTCTGCCACTCTATCACAAAGATGATGTCATCAGTGATGTCATTTGAGATGTCATCAGTGATGTCATGAGTGATGTCACTGACCATGTCATGAGTGATGTAATATGTGACGTCATCAGCAGTGCATTGCGGGCGCGCGAGTTATAGTTAGCTGAACTAACTATAACGGGGGAATTTCAAGGGTTTTGTACGAGTGAAAAGTCCAGCTAACTATAACGCCCCTGAAACCTATGATTTTTTCAGTGAATTTCTAAGGTTTTTTAAATGCTAATTCCTAACTATAACGTGCCTGAAACCTATGGTTTTTTCAGTGAATATATATATATATATATACACTGAAAAAACCATAGGTTTCAGGGGCATTATAGTTAGCTGGACTTTTCACTCGTACAAAACCATTGAAATTCCCCCGTTATAGTTAGTTCAGGTAACTATAACTCGCGCACCCGCAATGCACTGCTGATGACGTCACATATTACATCACTCATGACATGGTCAGTGACATCACTGATGACATCATCCAGTGAATGTGTGTTTTTCTGAAAATTACATATGTTTTATATATGTATATCTCAAGGTCGATGGAAGAATAAATGGATATATAAGTGTCTAAATGGATGATTTGTTTTTGAAAAATTGATTGTATAACTTACTGATTAAGTGTATCTTAGTGAATACATGGCTTAGTGAGTAATGTTTAAATATGTAAATATCTGTATCAGTCTCTCACTTTGTGTATAAGTGGCTGCATGGGTTGGTGAGTAGCGACATGAGTGTCTATATAGGTTATTAGTTGGTTTTTTGAGTATCAGTATGAGTGTCTGAGTGTCTGTATGGTTCGGTGGGGGGTATTACGTAGTGCATAGGTGCATGAATGAGTGACTCACTGTATGTGTTGAAGACAGCATGTGTGCAGGACTGTATGGGTGGATGAGTGTGTGCATGGGTGTGTTAGTGAGTGAATGACTGTCTCACTAGTGTCTTTATGAGTAACTACATATGTTTTAAACTAGTATATGTGACTATTGGTGTATATAAGTGAGTATATGTCAGAGTGAGAGATTGAAAGAGTTCCTGTATGAATAAGTATGTGTTTCTATAAGTGATTGTTTAAAAGACTAAGTATGTGTAAGTTTCTGTAGAAGTAAGTGTGGTGGTGTGTGTATAACTGTATATGCATGTAAATGGATGTTTGATTCTTTATTAGCATGAGTGACTATGTGTGTGAGTAACTCTATGGATGAGTGGCGTTGTGTAACAGGATATATAGGTGTATGAGTACATATGATGAGTGAGTACATGTATGAGTGACTGTATAGGACTGTTGGTGAATGAGTGGATGTGTATATGGATCTTAGAATTACTGAATAGGTTGTTGTAACTGATATTGGTATGTCCATTGTTTTGAAAATTTTAGTTTCTATTTTTGAATGTGTGCATCAAAGGTTATATTAGGGGGAGAGGAAGTCTGCCACTCTATCACAAAGATGATGTCATCAGTGATGTCATTTGAGATGTCATCAGTGATGTCATCAGTGATGTCACTGACCATGTCATGAGTGATGTAATATGTGACGTCATCAGCAGTGCATTGCGGGCGCGCGAGTTATAGTTAGCTGAACTAACTATAACGGGGGAATTTCAAGGGTTTTGTACGAGTGAAAAGTCCAGCTAACTATAACGCCCCTGAAACCTATGATTTTTTCAGTGAATTTCTAAGGTTTTTTAAATGCTAATTCCTAACTATAACGTGCCTGAAACCTATGGTTTTTTCAGTGAATATATATATATATACACTGAAAAAACCATAGGTTTCAGGGGCATTATAGTTAGCTGGACTTTTCACTCGTACAAAACCATTGAAATTCCCTCGTTATAGTTAGTTCAGGTAACTATAACTCGCGCACCCGCAATGCACTGCTGATGACGTCACATATTACATCACTCATGACATGGTCAGTGACATCACTGATGACATCATCCAGTGAATGTGTGTTTTTCTGAAAATTACATATGTTTTATATATGTATATCTCAAGGTCGATGGAAGAATAAATGGATATATAAGTGTCTAAATGGATGATTTGTTTTTGAAAAATTGATTGTATAACTTACTGATTAAGTGTATCTTAGTGAATACATGGCTTAGTGAGTAATGTTTAAATATGTAAATATCTGTATCAGTCTCTCACTTTGTGTATAAGTGGCTGCATGGGTTGGTGAGTAGCGACATGAGTGTCTATATAGGTTATTAGTTGGTTTTTTGAGTATCAGTATGAGTGTCTGAGTGTCTGTATGGTTCGGTGGGGGGTATTACGTAGTGCATAGGTGCATGAATGAGTGACTCACTGTATG
The DNA here is from genome assembly GCF_964204655.1 of Triturus cristatus. Taxonomy (NCBI): domain Eukaryota; kingdom Metazoa; phylum Chordata; class Amphibia; order Caudata; family Salamandridae; genus Triturus; species Triturus cristatus. The sequence continues at coordinate 629,512,946 of NC_140594.1, read as the reverse complement.
TGTTGAAGACAGCATGTGTGCAGGACTGTATGGGTGGATGAGTGTGTGCATGGGTGTGTTAGTGAGTGAATGACTGTCTCACTAGTGTCTTTATGAGTAACTACATATGTTTTAAACTAGTATATGTGACTATTGGTGTATATAAGTGAGTATATGTCAGAGTGAGAGATTGAAAGAGTTCCTGTATGAATAAGTATGTGTTTCTATAAGTGATTGTTTAAAAGACTAAGTATGTGTAAGTTTCTGTAGAAGTAAGTGTGGTGGTGTGTGTATAACTGTATATGCATGTAAATGGATGTTTGATTCTTTATTAGCATGAGTGACTATGTGTGTGAGTAACTCTATGGATGAGTGGCGTTGTGTAACAGGATGTATAGGTGTATGAGTACATATGATGAGTGAGTACATGTATGAATGACTGTATAGGACTGTTGGTGATTGAGTGGATGTGTACGTGGATCTTAGAATTACTGAATAGGTTGTTGTAACTGATATTGGTATGTCCATTGTTTTGAAAATTTTAGTTTCTATTTTTGAATGTGTGTATCAAAGGTTATATTAGGGGGAGAGGAGGTCTGCCACTCTATCACAAGGATGATGTCATCAGTGATGTCATTTGAGATGTCATCAGTGATGTCATGAGTGATGTCACTCACCATGTCATGAGTGATATAATATGTGACGTCGTCAGCAGTGCATTGCGGGCGCGCGAGTTATAGTTAGCTGAACTAACTATAACAGGGGAATTTCAATGGTTTTGTACGAGTGAAAAGTCCAGCTAACTATAACGCCCCTGAAACCTATGGTTTTTTCAGTGAATTTCTAAGGTTTTTTAAATGCTAATTCCTAACTATACCGTGCCTGAAACCTATGGTGTTTTCAGTGAATTTCAAAGGTTTTTTAAATGCTAATTTCTAACTATGCCTACAGAATTAGGAAATATGAAGAAAGAAGAAAAAACGCACAGAAAGAATGCCTCCAGTTCCAAACTGTGCTCGATACAAGTATATAAGGAAACTATATCAACTGTAGCAAGAATGTATGAATCCTTCCAGGGAATTTCCTGTATCTTGGAAAGGAAATCTATAGTATCTCTACAATAAGAGAGCACATTGAGGACATATGGTCAAAGAAAGTAATCCAAATAAATCGAAGTGTTCTCTAAAAGGCTCGGATTCGCCGTAATTATCGATCTGCCTGGAAGGTCTGTGGGATGTTTATGCACCTTGGGTAGCATGTAAAACATAGGGATCACAGGTTTCTTCACCAAGAGAAAGAGAAATTCGTTTTGCCTCAACATGTCTTTCTCGTACCAATCGTCTACTCTTGTAATGTTTGGCTGTATTTGGATAAACTGGACCTCAGATAGCTCCCTGAGAATTCCAGTTGTCGCTTGGCCTCTGTTCGATATTTATTTATGTCCCAGAGCACCACATTGCCCCCCTTATCTGAGGGCTTGATCACAAAGGTTGCCGCTTGTTTCAAGGACTGTAGACCTGCCCTTTGTGCGGGTGTTAAGTTTCTAGCAAAATTGTTACTCTGTTTCTTCCAGAGTTCCAATAGATGCACTAAAATAGTTTCATGATACGTATAAATGCCATCATGCAGAGTCACAGGATTAAATTTGGATCTAGGTTTCAAATCATTTCTGGATTTTTTTTATCTAGCACCATATCAATACTGACCAATAATTCTCGATTCGTTGCCCAGTTTCTCGCTTCCACCTCCATTTCCCTTAGAGTGGCAAGCGTCTCAATGCCGCCAAATAAATCCAAATAAATCGAAGTGTTCTCTAAAAGGCTCGGATTCGTCGTAATTATCGATCTGCCTGGAAGGTCTGTGGGATGTTTATGCACCTTGGGTAGCATGTAAAACATAGGGATCACAGGTTTCTTCACCAAGAGAAAGAGAAATTTGTTTTGCCTCAACATGTCTTTCTCGTACCAATCGTCTAGTAAGTTGTGATACTCTTGTAATGTTTGGCTGTATTTGGATAAACTGGACCTCAGATAGCTCCCTGAGAATTCCAGTTGTCGCTTGGCCTCTGTTCGATATTTATTTATGTCCCAGAGCACCACATTGCCCCCCTTATCTGAGGGCTTGATCACAAAGGTTGCCGCTTGTTTCAAGGACTGTAGACCTGCCCTTTGTGCGGGTGTTAAGTTTCTAGCAAAATTGTTACTCTGTTTCTTCCAGAGTTCCAATAGATGCACTAAAATAGTTTCATGATACGTATAAATGCCATCATGCAGAGTCACAGGATTAAATTTGGATCTAGGTTTCAAATCATTTCTGGATTTTTTTTATCTAGCACCATATCAATACTGACCAATAATTCTCGATCCGTTGCCCAGTTTCTCGCTTCCACCTCCATTTCCCTTAGAGTGGCAAGCGTCTCAATGCCGCCAACGGAGAGTGCCGCTGGTGAGGGGTCCGCAGAGGTACCTGGTTGAGAAGCACCGGGTAGAGCTCTGCTCTGCTTAAGGGTATGAATTTTTAAAGGTTTCAATTTTCTCATAAAAAGAAAAAGGTCAATACGAGTTTTGGCAAAGTCAAAATTAGCAGTGGGGCAGAAGTAAGGACAGGCCTATATATATATATTGTGAGAGGCTGACATACCTATACTTTAGGCAGTGCTTGTTGGCATGTACCATCGTTATTTTACTGCACAAAGGTATGCAAGCTGTAGGGACAGGGGCCTGACCTGGGTGAGGGGTCCCTAGGGGACCCTCTTCACTTCCCATGCCCTAGGTACCAAGGGTACCATTTACTAGGGACTTACAGGGGGCTCAAGTTGCCAATTTTGGAACAGTTTTAGGGAAGACATACTGGCACAGGGGATTGAAACCATATCATTTTACAGGCAAACAGTGGGGGGGTAAGCATGTCAAACCAAAGTGCAAAGTTCTGATGCAGTTTTCACCAGTCAGTGACTCTTCTTCATCCTTCTTCTGCTGATCCATCGAATCTGAGTTCTTGGGTTAAGGGAGGCCACCTAAATTCTTAATTTAGGGGCGTTTCGGAAAGTGACAGTTAGTAGCCAATGAGAAACCTACCTTTAGGGTGTCTACACCCTCCATATGACTACTTCCTGGGGAAAGTGGGCATAACCCTGACCCTGGAAGGCTAATTTCTTCCAAAACAAGATGGAGGAATTTGAAAAGTGCAGTTCACATCAGCGGGCACACCCTAGGGGTGGTGCTGGATGAATATGGAACACCTACTAATGTTACACATTTTCCCATCTGTCTTGCCACCCAGAAAGTGGGGTCAGGACAGAGGGGTGGGCACCTCCACTATCTGGAGAGGCCTGGGGTCTCATAACAAAGGATCAGGGCCTTTGGAGCTTCTCACCCTAGAATGCCCATCCTGCTTGGAAGAGGTATGAACACATCCGCCCAGAGCAGGCTTTGTTCCTAACCGCCAAGAGTGATGCCCCCGCCGCGGAGGTATCGACTGCGGAGTCCGGAGCTGCGTCGGTCGCCCCAGGACACCGAGATCAAGGTAACCCCCGGGGGCTGGGAGGTAGCGTGGCCGAGTGGAGGCTGGGGACTCACCCCCCTGCTCCCCGGGAGGCTTGGGACGGACCCGGTGCGCCCCCTACAGGTCGGGAGCGGCACCGCACCCGGAGACACTGGTTCCCCTCTGAGGGAGTTCCCCCCGTTCACCGGAGACTCTGACACCCCTCCGAGGGATTGCCCCTTCCTCCGAGACTGCCGCGTATCAGCTGACCGCCTACTTGAGGCTTGTCAAGTACGAGTAGTGCTGTGCTCTCCCGAACTGCTCCGAAGTGTTTTATGCCTGATTATCACGAGTAGCGCTGTGGTGGTAGGCTCTGCTCGGAAGTGTTCTATGCCTGATTATCACGAGTAGCGCTGTGGTTGGAGGCTCTGCTCGGAAGTGTGCTATGCCTGATTATCACGAGTAGCGCTGTGGTTGTAGGCTCTGCTCGGAAGTGTTCTATGTCTGATTATTACGAGTAACGTTGTGTTCATAGGCTCTGCTCAAAAGGGTTCAATGCCTGATTATTACGAGTAACGCTGTGTTCATAGGCTCTGCTCAAAAGGGTTCAATGTCTGATTATTACGAGTAACGCTGTGTTCATAGGCTCTGCTCAAAAGGGTTCAATGTTTGATTATTACGATTAACGCTGTGTTCATAAGCTCGGCTCCAAAGTGTTCAATGCCTAGGTATTACAAGTAGCGCTGAGATCTCGCACAGAAGCGCTAGTGGTGCCAAGAGACGCGGTACACCTGCGAAGCCTGCCCTGAGTCATTACTCGCCCCAGGGGTGGCGCTATGATTCCCAGTCCTATCTTTCCCCGCGCTGGTCATTAGACGCTACGCGGAGTGCAACCGGCAGAAGGCCATACTAGAGGTGGGAGTGGCGCAGTGCTAGGATTAACCACTGTGTTTATCGCTCCCCCAGGTTCGCCAGTTATTACCACTGAAACTATGAAGGAGTGCTCCTGCAACTGGTGCTAAGGTATACCAGTGTGACCTATTGCCCCTTAGTGAATTGCTGGTGAATATAACGCTGATGTAATCAGGTACTGCCTAGGGCACCATTATGAAATGCTGGTGAATCAAATGCTATCCTATGTAAATAATGCCATTGCCATCTAATGAACTGCATTGCATCTAACTGCCTAGATAAACTTGAGTTATTTGCATAAATTCTACTGTGTGGCGTCCCTTATTGTGTGCGTTCCCTGTTTCAGAGGATGTGTGTGTGTTGTATGGTCGCTTTACACATAAGCCTTTGGGTGACCAGCCGCCCGAGTCACGTTACCCCCTTAGGGCTTGGTGACCCCAGGTCTTACATTGGTGGCAGCGGTGGGATTAGGACCTGTGACCATACAGCACCCTTCCGTGAAGCGGAGGGCGCCACAATTAAACGCCTATTGTATTGAAGCTCTGCAACTGTTTAATACTGCACTGATTACATTCCACTGTCCAGACTGAGGGTGTAGAAATCCTGGTTAGCTGGAAACTGTCACCCATATCCTAGAGTTTTCTTCCTTAGTATCTAGGTCCTCACCTGTCCCGATGGAGTTCCGGTTAGCTGACCTCGAGGGGTACACTGTAAGGCAACTGAGGGAATTCGGGCCGGGGATGGGGGTGCCTGGGGTGCGGAGGGCCAAAGGACCGGAACTCCGTACCGCCATAAGGGCATGGGTAGAGGCCCACCCAGAAGGGAGAGAGGATGAGGGGCAGGAGGCGCCAGATGCACCTCAGGAGGAGAGCGCCCAAGAAGTACTAGACATCCTCAATGTGGATATGTCCGAAAATGTGCCCCCAGGGAGACATTCTTGGGCCAGTAGTAGGACAGGGTCTAGGAGGACTGCGTCTCCAGAGGAGTACGAGGACAGGAGGGAGGAGAGACAGTTAAAGTGGGAGCTAGCGAAATTGGAACATGAGAGAGAGAGAGAAAGAGAAAACAAGAGATGGGCAATGGAGGAATAGAAGCTGGCGCACGAGCTTCAGCTGAAGGAGTTGGAGCTGCGCGCCCTCCAGTTAAATGCGTCCAATAAGGACAATGGTGGCAGCGTACCAAGAGAGTCCCATGAGTCAAAATTATATTTACCCAAAGAAGTCATCGCCAGCTACACAGTGGGGGACGATATTGCCAAGTGGTTGGAGGCATACGAGGTGGCCTTGACAGCCCATGGGGTTCCCAAGAGCAATTGGGGAGGGGGCCTGTATCGCTATATACCTCCCAATGTCAGGGACACCCTGTTATACTTAACCAAGGCGGATCAGGTCAGGTATGCCCCCATGAAAGAGGCCTTACTCAAGAAATTTGGTCTCAACCCCGAGAGGTACAGGCAGAAGTTCCGTGGAAGCCATAAGCTGTCCACACAGACTTGGGTGGATTTTTTTGACTATGCCCGTAAGGCACTAGATGGTTGGGTGCGTGGCAGCGAGGTACAGGACTACCAAGGGGTGTACAATCTTTTTTTACGGGAGCACCTCTTGGATAAGTGCTTTCCGGAGCTGCGCCAACATCTGGTGGACAGCAAGTTAATGGATCCCCGTGAGCTTGCGGAGGAGGCAGATATTTGGGTGAGCACCCGGGTGTCTCACAAGGGCCCCGGGGGAGATGGCTCGAAAGGCGGACAGGGTTTCCCCCAGAAGAAAGAGGGGGGAGATAAAAAGGTGGAGTTCTCAAAAGGCCCCCAAAATAAGTTTGGGAAAGGAGTAGGAACCCCACCCCCGTCCAATTCCACAAAACTCACTTACTCTGACAGGAGTCAGCAGCCAAGGATTGTGAGGTGCTACGAATGTGGGGAGATTGGACACTACAAAGGAGATCCCAAGTGTCGCAAGCGACCCCCAGCCCCACCGGGCGGGAAGAGCCCCGGGGTAAGTAGTGTAGCGCTTGGGGTGGAGCTGCCCTTAGATAGGGAAGGGGAGTGGACAGGCCTGACCCTGGTTTCACTCGGGGATAGAGAGGTGGTTCCCGTAGTGTCCCTGCCCCCGAACACTGCTAAATATCAGCAGAGGGTGAGAGTCAACGGGGAGGAGGTGGAGGCTCTGAGGGACACAGGTGCCAGCATGACCACCGTAGTGAGGCGGCTGGTGTCCCCAGACCAAGTAGTCCCCGAGGAGTTCCATCCGGCCGTATTGGCTGACGGCAGTGTGAGTCACTATCCAGTGGCTCGTGTTCCATTTGAGTGGGGATGAGTCAAAGGCCTACTGAGAGTTGCGGTGAGCCCTGCCTTGCCTGTGAGGTGTTTGCTAGGGAACGACCTGGAGCACACCAAATGGAGAGATGTAGAGTTTCGAGCTCATACCGAGATGCTGGGATTACCAGGGTGGACTTGCGTAGTCACGCGGTCCATGGCTGCCCGGCATGGAACTCACCCCGGGTTGGAGCCTGGAATTATGGCCCAACCCAACGCCAAATGTGGAAAGAAGAAGGTGGTAGAGGACACGCCCCGTGAGGTGGATGGGGAGGCCGCAGAGGTGCCCCGGAGCCCGCGGAGGTGGATGTCGTTCCCGTGGGGGACTTGCCGACCCTTGCCGACTGGCATGTGGAAGGAGGGCCTACCCGGGAGGAATTTTGTCAGGCACAAAGGGCGTGCCCCACGCTTGAAGGCATGCGGCAACAGGCCGAAGCCCAAGTGGCCAGTCAGGAGGCGGGCGGATATCATGTGTATTGGGAGGATGGTCTCCTGTACAGTGAGCCTAAGGTGCCGGTACATGGATCTTCGAGGGCCATAGTGGTCCCCCAATGTTACCGGGCCTTCCTGCTGGAGTTAGCCCAGGAGATACTCTTAGCCGGACACCTGGGCCAGGACAAAACCTTTGCGCGGTTGGTCCCACATTTTTATTGGCCCAGGATGAGGATCGCCTCAGACACCTTTTGTAAGACCTGTAAGTCTTGCCAGACAAGTGGCAAGACTGGGACTAAATTGAAGGTCCCTTTGGAACCGCTCCCAGTGGTCGGGACCCCTTTTGAGAGGGTCGGCATAGACATTGTTGGGCCGTTGGACCCTCCGACCGCAGCGGGACACCGGTTCATTCTGGTCTTGTTGGACCACGCCACTAGGTATCCAGAGGCTATTCCTCTGAGGACCATCACTGCACCGGTGGTGGCGCGGGCACTGTTGGGGATTTTTACCCGAGTGGGATTCCCCAAGGTCGTGGTGTCGGACAGGGGCACGAATTTCATGTCGGCCTATATGCAGGCCATGTGGAAGGAGTGTGGAGTGACCTACCGGTTCTCCACTCCTTACCACCCCCAGACTAACGGGCTCGTAGAGCGCTTCAACAAAACCTTGAAGGGAATGATCCGGAGCCTGCCAGAGGGCTTGAGGCGTAAATGGGACGTCCTCCTCCCCTGCTTGTTGTTCTCCTACCGGGAGGTACCGCAGAAGGGAGTCGGGTTCAGCCCGTTTGAGTTGCTCTATGGACATCCCGTTAGGGGTCCCCTCAGCTTAGTGAAGGAGGGGTGGGAGAAGACTTCGCAGAAGCTTCCCCGTGACATTGTCAGCTACATGCCGGCGTTCCGCAGCCAGATGGCCAAGCTGTGGAAGGCGGCCTCAGAGAACCTAGAGGCTAGCCAGACCGTTATGAAGGAGTGGTACGACCGCAACGCTCGGACGGTCGAGTTGGACGTCGGACAGAAGGTGTGGGTCATGGAACCTGGGGAGCTTTGCGCCCTCCAGGACCGGTGGACTGGTCCGTATGACATTGTGGAGCGACGAGGCCAGACCACATACGTAGTGGATCTAAAGACCCCCCCGACAGCCCCTGAGGGTATTCCACGTCAACCGCCTGAAGCCGCACCATGAGCGATCAGAGCTTGCTCTCCTTATGGTGACGGATGGAAGCGAAGAGGAAGAGAGTGAAGCTCTTCCTGACCTTCTAGCGGTACAGGAGAAAGATGGCTCGGTAGAAGGTGTAGTCCTCTCCCCATCCTTGACCCCAGAGCAACAGAGGGACTGCCGCCATGTCCTGGGACAATTCGCCTCGTTGTTCTCCCTCACGCCTGGAATCACTCATCTGTGTACCCATGATGTGGACACAGGGGACAGCCCCCCGGTGAAGAACAAGTCTTACCGGCTCTCTGACCGAGTGAAGGATAGCATCCAGCGTGAGGTAGCCAAGATGTTGGAGCTGGGAGTGATAGAACCTTCCAGCAGCCCGTGGGCTAGTCCGGTGGTGTTGGTGCCGAAAGCGGCCCCACCGGGTACCACACCGGAACTTCGGTTTTGTGTGGACTACAGGGGGTTGAACTCTGTCACGAAGACAGATGCTCACCCCATCCCACGAGCAGACGAGCTGGTGGACCGGCTGGGAGCAGCCCGGTACCTCAGCACCATTGACCTGACATCCGGATATTGGCAGATTGCCATGGCCGATGGAGCAAGGGAGAAGACAGCATTCTCCACCCCTGAGGGCCACTTTCAGTTCCGAGTGATGCCCTTTGGGCTCAAAAATGCTCCGGCCACATTCCAGCGGTTAGTGAATCAGGTACTATCTGGTCTGGAGTCCTTCTCAGCGGCATACCTGGATGACATAGCTGTCTTCAGCAGCACCTGGGAGGACCATCTGCAGCACCTCCAGGAGGTATTGCAGGCGCTGCAACGCGCTGGCCTAACAATTAAAGCCAGCAAGTGCCAGATTGGACAGGGATCTGTCATGTACCTGGGACACCTGGTGGGCAACCCCTCCAGGCCAAGATAGTCCCCCAAGACCCAAACAGAGGTCCGAGCTTTCCTCGGCCTCACTGGGTATTACCGCCGGTTTGTCAAGGGATATGGTACCATCGTAACCCCCTTGACAGAATTGACATTGAAGAAGCAACCTTGCAAGGTTATATGGACAGCTGCTTGCCAGGAGGCATTTGACACGCTGAAACATGCGATGTGTACCGCTCCAGTACTCGCGACTCCAGATTTTAGTAAGGAGTTCATTGTACAGACAGACGCCTCAGAGCACGGCATAGGTGCGGTGCTCTCGCAACTCAACGCCGAGGGCCAGGATCAACCAGTGGCCTTCATATCCAGAAGACTTCTCCCTCGGGAACGGCGATGGAGCACCATTGAGAGAGAAGCCTTCGCGGTGGTCTGGGCTCTGAAGAAGTTTAGGCCATATCTCTTTGGAACTCACTTCCTCATTCAGACCGACCACCGGCCCCTTCGCTGGCTCATGCAGATGAGAGGCGAAAACCCCAAGTTGTTGAGGTGGTCCATTTCCCTACAGGGGATGGACTTTCGGGTGGACCATCGGCCCGGAGTTGACCACGCCAATGCTGACGGTCTCTCCAGGTTTTTCCGCCTTAGCGATGAGAACTCCCTAGAGGTTGGGTAGCTCTCCCCTCTTTCGGCTGGGGGGGACGCGTGTTAGACCTGTCAGCCCTAGGGTGGTCTCCCCCTCTATTTTTGATCGTGCCTCATTTTTTCCACCCTCCTTTTTGGACTTAGGTCTCCGGGCGCCTTTTCATTGCCAACCAGTGTTAAGGTGCAGGTGCTCCCTTCTCCCAAGATGGCTGCCACAGGCCCCTGCTACTGCAGAGTGGTCTTCATTAGTAGCACCCTAGCTGCCAGGAGCTGGCTGGAACCCCATAACAATGTTGCGACACCAGCCCGCCTTTTTTTGTCCCATAGGTAGAATGGGGAAGCTCCTGGAATGTGCTGGAACCTTCTAGAAGGGAGGTGTGGTTTTACTTTTGCCGCTTTGGATAGAGGTCACCTGACCTAGGGCTACTTAACAGAGGGAGGGAACATTTTCTAGATAGTTGGCCAGTTGGGGTAAAGCAGAGCTGGAGAATCCACGCAGGAGTTTTAGGCGGTAGGGCCTAGCCAGGGACTTATGCCTCTGAGAGTGACAGGATTTAGGTGCTGCCTCTTAAGTGAGTGAGGGATCCTGTAAAGCCCACTGATCTTGCCCAGCAGTAGGAGGACCCAGGGAACCTCTGCCCAGCCTGACTAGGAAGGAACTAGTCACCAACTCAATCCCTACCCCCCAGGAACAGAACCCCCCAAGGGCGCCAGAGACATCTGCGCCATCAGGACTTCATGGCACAACTGAATGCTGAACCTGAACACTAAAATTGCATGTCACAACTGAATGCTGAAACTGAATGCTGAAATTTCATGTCACAACTGAATGCTGAAACTGAATGCTGAAATTTCATGTCACAACTGACTGCTGAAACTGAACGTTGAAACTTCATGCCAAAGCTGAGTGCGGGACGGCTGGGAATCAACCAGGTACTAGCGCTGTGACCCTTGCGCTCCCTGACCCGGCCTGGGATCCCCTGCACCAATCCACGTTGAGCACTGAGCTCTCCCGCTTAATTTGACCCACCCCCCTGGTGCGGGGACCAGAGCGTGCTCACCGCCACGACCCGGAGGCCGGAAGCTTGCCCCATCATCGCGTCGAGGCCCGCGGAGAAGGCCGGGGCCCCGTCGCTGCTGTCGCAGCTGCTGGCGGAGGTGTGAGAGGCCATGACCTGCCCCCGCCGCGGAGGTATCGACTGCGGAGTCCGGGGCTGCGTCGGTCGCCCCAGGACGCCGAGATCAAGGTAACCCCCGGGGGCTGGGAGGTAGCGTGGCCGAGTGGAGGCCGGGGACTCACCCCCCTGCTCCCCGGGAGGCTTGGGACGGACCCGGTGCGCCCCCTACAGGTCGGGAGCGGCACCGCATCCGGAGACACTGGTTCCCCTCCGAGGGAGTTCCCCCCGTTCACCGGAGACTCTGACACCCCTCCGAGGGATTGCCCCTTCCTCCGAGACTGCCGCATATCAGCGGACCGCCTACTTGAGGCTTGTCAAGTACGAGTAGTGCTGTGCTCTCCCGAACCGCTCCGAAGTGTTTTATGCCTGATTATCACGAGTAGCGCTTCGGTGGTAGACTCTGCTCGGAAGTGTTCTATGCCTGATTATCACGAGTAGCGCTGGGGTTGTAGGCTCTGCTCGGAAGTGTTCTATGCCTGATTATCACGAGTAGCGCTGTGGTTGTAGGCTCTGCTCGGAAGTGTTCTATGCCTGATTATTATGAGTAACGCTGTGTTCATAGGCTCTGCTCAAAAGGGTTCAATGCCTGATTATTACGAGTAACGCTGTGTTCATAGGCTCTGCTCAAAAGGGTTCAATGTCTGATTATTACGAGTAACGCTGTGTTCATAGGCTCTGCTCAAAAGGGTTCAATGTTTGATTATTACGATTAACGCTGTGTTCATAAGCTCGGCTCCAAAGTGTTCAATGCCTAGGTATTACAAGTAGCGCTGAGATCTCGCACAGAAGCGCTAGTGGTGCCAAGAGACGCGGTACGCCCGCGAAGCCTGCCCTGAGTCATTACTCGCCCCAGGGGTGGCGCTACGATTCCCAGTCCTATCTTTCCCCGCGCTGGTCATTAGACACTACGCGGAGTGCCCCCGGCAGAAGGCCATACTAGAGGTGGGAGGGGCGCAGTGCTAGGATTAACCACTGTGTTTATCGCTCCCCCAGGTTCGCCAGTTATTACCACTGAAACCATGAAGGAGTGCTCCTGCAACTGGTGCTAAGGTATACCAGTGTGACCTATTGCCCCTTAGTGAATTGCTGGTGAATATAACGCTGATGTAATCAGGTACTGCCTAGGGCACCATTATGAAATGCTGGTGAATCAAATGCTATCCTATGTAAATAATGCCATTACCATCTAATGAACTGCATTGCATCTAACTGCCTAGATAAACTTGAGTTATTTGCATAAATTCTACTGTGTGGCGTCCCTTATTGTGTGCGTTCCCTGTTTCAGAGGATGTGTGTGTTGTATGGTCGCTTTACACATAAGCCTTTGGGTGCCCAGCCGCTCGAGTCACGTTACCCCCTTAGGGCTTGGTGACCCCAGGTCTTACACTAAGAGTATGTATGCATGTGAGCCAAAAAACGTGAGGGGCAAATTGGAGGCAGATTGTGGGATCGACCTGTTGCACTAGAGAAAGATCTAAAGCATTTAAGTCCTCCAATAATGCTAGGTTCAAACTATCACAATTTCATGTATTACACTGCCTCAACCCTGGCATAGAATAGATCAAACTTGGAGGAACTCTTGTCCAAAATGATGATCACCTACCATAACATACTGTCATCTGAGATGGGAAAATGCAGATTGTCCACAGCCCAGGTGGATAAAAAGCATGATTTAATTAAAGACATGGAGGCTAATATTATGCAATTCTTCTTTCTTGCTCATTCACACAACAGCCACAAGTCAATAATTTAGAACCAATATCAACATTCTAACATTCTGGAATCCATATCAAACCACAGAACCCACATCCTTCTTCCTTTTCTTTTTGCTGCAAAGAACTTCATCATCAAATATTAACTGTGGCATGAACGCTTCTCCATCTTTTATGGAGAAACCCTTCTTTCTCAGATAATCCATTTCCTCCTTCTGAAAACACTCATCAAGATTGTCCTAAAGAAAAAAACACAAATAAACATGATTATAGGGTGGAAAAACACATGGAAGGGATTTTTAACCTCTGTGTCTTTATCATAATTTTTCTTCCCACCACAGCTGTGGAAAATCTATATTTTATGGTGAAGCATGGAGGCTAACATCATGCAATGTTCAAAGCTTTGTCGTAACATTATTCACAGCATGAATAATAGGCTTAAAATATAATTTTTTCAACACTGAATCACCAGTCCAATCAGCCAATTTCAGCACATCATTCAAACTTCCACCACTGCACACTGTTTTACAAGCGATAGCACCTCTAACGGAATGCGTCCCAAAAAGTGAAACATCAGCCCCAGCTTCTTTCATCACTTCCTTCGACCATCAAGCTAAAGTAAGTGAAAAAACAGCTTCATTCAGAAACTTGAATGATACAAGTAAGTGAATCTCTCCAATTCTTCTCAAATCCTTAGTTCTCTGCTCATGCTCATTCAAACATTTTACAACAGACAAATTATGATGAATATTCAAATTTGGATAAAAACAGTTTTAGAAAGAGTTTCAGTCTTTTTCGTTAAGTAAATGCATACGAATTAAGATTGAAAACGTCTAGATGACACTCAGAAGCAATGCGACTTTAATATTTGAAAGCCTTCTCAAAGAAAATAGTCAAAGACAACATCCTTAATGTTAAAGGTTCATTTTTAATCACTCATCTACCTTCCTTAACACAACATTGGCATCCTACAAAGAAGAATACTTTGCCACAGGTGGATTCTCTAAACATACACTCCCAATAAGCCTCTTAACCAGGGCATCCTGTCATACAGGAACCTAATCTGAGAAAACATGACCTGCTGAAATTGCTCCTCTGTACAGTTTCACAGTACTATATGATAAACCTCTCTTAAAGCTCTCCATCACAAAATGAATAACTTGTACTGCAGGGTCCAAAACAGGACCCAAAGCCCTGTTAGAACGTAACAAATCCCACTTTTTCCAGGCCAACCTATATGCTTTTCTTGTACCCCGTGCCCAGGAGCCTCTGATCAATCAATCAATCAATCAGAACATTTGTAAAGCGCACTACTCACCCGTGAGGGTCTCAAGGCGCTGGGGTGGGGTGGTGCTACTGCTCGAATAGCCAGGTCTTGAGGAGTCTTCTGAAGGATAGCAGGTCCTGGGTCTGCCGTAGGACAATGGGGAGGGTGTTCCAGGTCTTGGCGGTGAGATGGGAGAACGATCTGCCGCTGGAGGTCGCTCTTCGGATGCGGGGGACGGTGGCGAGGGCGAGGTCGGCGGAGCAGAGCTGGCGGTTAGGGGTGTAGAAGCTGAGTCGTCTGTTGAGGTATGCTGGTCCGGTATTGTGGAGTGCCTTGTGTGAGTGGGTGAGGAGCTTGAAGGTGATCCTCTTGTTGACGGGGAGCCAGTGCAGGTCTCTCAGGTGGTGTGTGATGTGGCTGTGGCGAGGGATGTCAAGGATCAGGCGTGCAGAGGCATTTTGAATGCATTGAAGTCGTTTCAGGAGTTTGGCCAAGGCTCCTGCGCAGAGAGCGTTTCCGTAGTCCAACCTGCTGCTGACGAGGGCCTGTGTGACCGTTCTTCTTGTTTCGGTGGGGATCCACCTGTAGATCTTGCGAAGCATGCGGAGGGTGTTGAAGCAGAAGGATGAGATCATTAGCCTCTGACAATAACCTTGAAATTTTTCAAACTCCCCTGAAATCCTCCAAGCTATGAGTTGGCAGCTTACCCCCAACTTGTACCACTGACCTGTCACACTCTGCAAAAGATGCAGAATAAAAGGCAACATCACTGGATGATGGATCAATAAATTCATCAAATCTGGGAACCATGCTGGAGTCTGACAACATGGGGCAAGTAATACTACATTTGCTTTCTCGCTCCTCATTTTCCACAACACCTGTGGAATCATTGCAAATGGTGGGAGTGCCTAATTGACTCCCTCCATCCAAGACTGTAGAAAAGCGTCCACCCCTTTTGCCTCCAGAACAGGTCTTCTGCTGTAGAAAACTGGCATCTAGGCATTCAACCTGCTTCCAAACAAATCTATGTCGAATGGACCCCATATTCACTCTAAATTCCAAAAGACATCCTTGTTCAACATCCACTTGCTTAAATCCTTCAAAAACCTCGAATTCCAATCTGCCACCACATTTTTCACCCCCGGAAATTGTTAAGCTTGTATCACAATCTTCCACTTCAGACAAAACTTCCAAAATGGTTTCCCAAAATTTGCTAAAGCTTTTGACCTTGGACGTGGTGTGGCCTAGCATGATGGCTGATTTGACGTGCTGACACTGAGTTCTGCCGCCCCAGTGAATAATGAGTGTGTTTGATGAGACTCTTTATTCTGTTGCTACGACTTGCTGACCCAAGAACAGCCATCGTCCCCGGGGTGCAGTCGTTCTTCATCTTGACGGTGGCTGCCATAGTGAATGTGAAGTGGGAGGCGCCCCCTGAAAATACTGATGCTGTGGCCATCTAAATGAACGAAGGGCCATGACATGCATGGTGTATCGGTAATTCTGCATGCTACCTCCACGAGTGACCTGCAATGCAGTGGATTGTTGAAGCTGAAGTGGTGGCGGAGATGACCCAACGCTGAGAGGCCTTGAGGAACGTACTGACTGGGAAGTGGAGTCCTGGAAGACGAGCAGTCAGAGGTGGGGGGACAGCCCCCGGCGGTCCCGATATGCTGGATTCCCCGGCCGCTGGCTCCCGGAGTGAGGCAATTGTGCTCTGAGCACCTGGCAGATGATGCCGGGACCCCCGGCTGGGTGAGTGAATTCCGGGTGGCCCTCAGAATAAAGGAGCACCCTGCAGAGGAGTACTGGGAAGTAGAGGCTTAGCGGTCGCGTGGCCTGAAGTAGTGGGCAGCGACTCACGGTTTTACGCAGTGTATCCTTTCTTCATTCAGAGGTGAGGCCGGTGTGCCTTCAAGCGCGCTCTGTGCATAACGAACAACAGAGGGGGCCCCCAGGAGCGAATGAAGCCCTGAACGGAATTTAAAATTCAGGATCTTGCCCTCGGGCCTTGCAGTACCCGCGTAGGCGCCTGGGATGGGGTGCAGCACACATACATGCCAATAGACCCGATTCAGGCGGGAGACTACCTATTTTTCAAGCCAAAAATGGCTTAATTTTAGCTGTCTCCAGCCTGATATTGCATTTTCTACAATAAAAGTCAATGGGGAATTTTCGTTCTCCCGATTTTGTATTTTAAATCTCCCACGTCCCTGTCCTAAAATGTTGGCATGTATGGGGTGCTGTGCCCTGACAGGAACAGACTATGGTCCCTGGCTGCCTGGGGCGCTGCAAGATCACAGAGTGCACAAGGGAAGCTGCATTGCTGAATTGAGGAGGTCACAGATGTAGTGACGGAGCCACCCGGCCCGTGCACACACGCAGCTCACACACCCACGCATCCCGAGGGCGGGCACGCCCGAGGGTATAAATAAAAGGGGCACGAGACCGCTCGGGGTCTTCGGCCCAGTAACTAGTAATCAAGTGTGTGAGTCCTTTATTCCTGGTGCCACCAAGCCAGCGGCCTAGTCTCAAGCACGGCATCCCTAGACCAGGATACCACACTGGCGACGAGGCGGGTCTGGCCCACGCCTCGCCACACCCCTGTGTTCGCTGCCCTTACCAGCGGTCCCACCAGCAGCGTCTCACAGCCTGGCCTGCTCGGGCCGCCGTCACCGGCCTACATCCAGAGCGGGTGCCCACCCCACGAAAAGTCCTATTGTAGCTGTCCGGGCTCCGTGTGCGTCGCCTCGGCTGGCGCGCCCCCACTGCCGGTGATCCAGAAGGTGGTGTGTCTCATCGGCGCACGGAGCAGCGCCCGAGGTGAGGCCTACCTGCGCGTGTGTGCGTGCAAGCGCCTCCCATATACAGCGCTACACTGCCTCTGCGTATGCGCTCCCTTGCTGCCGCTGCCCGGCCGCACTCCCACGGTCACGTGGTTGAGGCGGCGGGCAAAGCTCCGCGACTGCTGCAGGGCTTCCCCCGTGTGTGTGTGCTCGCACGGAGGGAGGATTCGACTCTCGTGAGGTGGAGACTGAAAGACCAGCGCCCCCTGCCGTCATCCCTGCAGCCTGCAGCGTAACCACAGAGGAGGGGAGAGCCTGACAGGCAGCATCAGCACCCAAGGCCTATTGTGGTGTCACACAGAGTAGAGGGCGCGCCCCTGCTGAGAAAAGGGAGCAGGAGAGGACAGAGTGGCCAGCATAAACAACACTAAAGTCCCAGGGGAGGAGTGACAAGCAGGCTCAGTGACACTACCTGACTCTCAGCCCCAAATGCAAAAAAAAAAGGAGGGACAACAAAGTGATACCGCTCTGATCAGACCTGCGCCAGCACCTGCCAAGCGCCCACAAGCAGCCACGGCCACCAACCTCGGCCTGAGGACACCAGGGGTATTTAGCGTTGCAGCGCCACCGCTACGAAATCAGTCCTCACGCCGGCCTGGTGAGTTAACGGATCTGCTCCCGCTCACACATTGCATTACCCACGCTGACAGCATCCAGTGCTCAGACACGCCGGGTAGCAGACAAGCGGGTGGAAATGAGCAACCCGGGCGCCAGTGGTGGGGGTGCCCCCAAAGCAGCGCCGCCCTCTCAACAAGCCGCCCAACAGGCTCCCGCCCCACCCGGTCATGGCACGGCTGCCCCCTCTGCCACCATCCAGTGAACTGTCGGACCCATCCACCACTGCGGCGCGGTGGCGCTCCTGGATTGGTCGGCTCGACCACTACTTCGTCGGGTGCGGGAGACAGACGGGAGAGTGAAGAGATCACTTCTGATGTGCTACGGGGGAGCAGAGTTGTAGGACCTCTTCGAGACCTTGCCGGACAGAGGGGAAGATGACGATTATGCTGGGGCTGTCATGGCCCTCAACCGCCACTTCGATCCTCAGATCAACCCGGACTTCGAATGGTTCAAGCTCCGGCAAGCGCGTCATGGAGAGGCCGAGACCATAGACGTTTTCTACGCCCGTTTGAGGAAGCTGGCAACCACATGCACGCTACCTGACCAGAGGGCGAAGATTCGTGCACAGCTCATTCAAGGTTGTCGGTCAGTACAGTTACGACGCCTCATACTGCGACAGCCTGGCATCAACCTCAACGAAATTCTAGTGCTCGCCAGGTCCCACAAACTATCCAACGCGCGGGCCGACAAAATGGAGGCAGCCCTCAATCGGCCCACTGCGACTCAGCGGACACCCACAATCAAGGAGGAAAGAGTAGATGTGATTCAAAGACGGCCGCCCCAATCAAGAGGGGCCACGAGACCTCTGCAGAAGAACGCATGCAGTAACTGCAGCCTTGACCATCCTCCTGGAGGAAAATGCTTCGCCAGAGGGAAAACGTGCTCGCAATGCGGGAGACTCAACCACTTCGCAAAGGTCTGCAGGAGCGGAAGAGGATGAAACAACGACCCAGGCTCGCGTGGAGTCACGTCAAAGGTACGCCAGCTAATGCTGGAGGACCAAAAGGACCAAGTCGACGACGGCCAGCCAGAGTTCAACTTTGGGACGGAAGAAGATGACGTATTCTTTGTGTCATTCGTTGGTAGAGAAGGGACGAGGCGCCGACCGCCACCCATGTGCGACATCACGGTAGCTGGATCCCCCGTGAGTGCCCTCATCAATACCGGAGCATCAGTCAACGTGATGGACAGTGACCAGCATGAGAAATTGTTGCCGCGCCCGCCACTTCTACTGTCCAAAGCACGGATATACACGTATGACAGTGATGTGCCACTTTCTCTACGAGGAGTCATGGAGGTCAAGGTCACCAGCGAAGGCCGGAGTTTGAACACGAAGTTCCATGTCACCGAGGGGAGACGAGGCACCCTGCTCAGCTGCCACACGGCGGAAGACCTGGAGCTTGTGTTTTTCGCGAATCAAGTGCACGATCTGCACGCCCGAGAGATGCTGAAAGACTTCCCCATGTTGTTCAAAGGCCTAGGATGCTTGAAAGGAAAAATGTTCAAGTTACATGTGGATCCAACGATCCAGCCTATGGCACTAAGACATCGGCGGGTGCAGTTCCACCTGCGGCCGCAGGTGAAGAAAGAGCTAAGAAAGTTAGAGGATCTGGGGGTGATAGAAAAGGTGTCAGGCCCCACCCCCTGGGTGTCCCTCCTCGTCATGGCCCCGAAACCCAAGCAGCCAGGGGCCATTCGGTTATGCGTTGACATGCGCCTACCGAACAAGGCCGTAAAGAGGGAACGGCATCTCACGCCCACGATGGACGACATAGTAGCTGATCTTGACGGCGCCAAATGGTTCACCAAGTTGGACCTCAATGCGGGGAATCACCAGCTAGAACTCCACCCCGACAGCCGGAACATCACAACGTTTTCTACCCACGTTGGATTACGTCGCTACAGAAGATTGAGCTTTGGCGTCTCGTCAGCTGTGGAGATGTTCCAAAACTCCATAAGGGAGACGCTCTCTGGGCTGCAGGATGTGATAAACTTAAGTGACGATATCTTTGTGTTGTCCAAGACACTTGAGGAGCACCACAAGCACCTCCGTGCCACCCTGCAGCGACTTGCAGACAACGGACTCACCCTGCACAAATCGAAATGTTCGTTCTATCAGGAGTCAGTGGATTTCTTTGGGTATATCTTCTCCAGAGAAGGGCTGCGAGCAGACCCGAAGAAAGCAGAAGCCATTAGATCTGCCCGAGACCTACGTTGGCCACTGAAGTCAGGAGCTTCCTGGGAATGGCCACATACTGTGGCCGATTCATCCCCAATCTCGCGTCTCTGTCCGAGCCACTCCGTGTCCTCACGAAAGCGGGCCAACCATGGGCCTGGTCCGCCAAAGAAGACCTGGCATTTCAGGCGATCAAGAACGCCCTCATCGATGACCGAGTCATGGCGTACTTTCGCCCGCATCGTCACACGGAGGTGGTGGTGGACGCCAGCCCCGTAGGGCTAGGGGCTGTACTGATGCAGGAAACTGAGTCAAGAGAGTGGGTACCCACCGCATATGCCAGTCGGGCGCTGACGGCCACGGAGATGCGGTATGCACAGATAGAGCGGGAGGCTCTAGCCATCAAATGGGTGTGCCAACATTTCCATCTGTACCTGTATGGACACGAATTTCGGGTGGTCACTGACCACAAGCCCCTTGTTCCACTCTTCGCCAGCACCGCTCGGCTAGCCCCACCACGGATCGAAAGATGGGCTGTGCAGCTCCAAACGTACCGCTTTGAAGTGATCTTCAGACCAGGGGCCAACAACCCAGCTGATTTGCTATCGCGGCACCCTGGCCCACCTCAGCCGCTTCGCACTTCTACAGACGATGACTACACGGATGAGTTTGTCTGAACGATTTCCCTGGATGCATGTCCTGTTGCACTCACACTCGAGGACGTTGGAAAGACGACAGAATCCGACGAATGCCTCGTCAAGGTCAAGAGCACGTTGGTCGACAGGAACTGGCGATACTTTCTGGATGGTGTCAGCGCCCTCAGGGCGG
Organism: Triturus cristatus; assembly: GCF_964204655.1. NCBI lineage: Eukaryota > Metazoa > Chordata > Amphibia > Caudata > Salamandridae > Triturus > Triturus cristatus. The sequence goes on along the minus strand of NC_140594.1, from coordinate 629,492,531 downwards.
AGGAACAGGCGTTCCGACAACAAGTGTGGAGAGTACAAAGCGTGCTCGGTGAAGGTCCTCATGGGGTAATCCTGCGGGGTGCTTCCCTCGTAATCCCGAAGAGCCTGCAGAAAGATGTGGTCCATCTGGCGCATCAAGGTCATCAAGGCATCTACAAAACCAATGCCAGACTAAGGAGCAAGGTCTGGTTCCCAGGGATGGATGGCATGGAGGAGGAAGTTGTACGCAACTGCCACTCCTGCAGCATCACGGGCGGAGAGCCGGCGCCCCATCCGGTGATCACGGAAGACCCTTGTTATGAGCCATGGTCCAAAGTAAGCATCGACTTCGGGTCGTTCCCGGATGAACGGAGTATGCTGGTGCTGGTCGACTCACATTCCAAGTTCCCGGTGGTAGAAGTAGTGTCGTCCATGGCATTGCCCCATGTGAAGACAGCGCTGGATCGCACGTTCGCCATGATGGGCCTGCCAGCAGAGATCAAGTCCGACAACGGTCCGCCATTCCAAGACAGAGACTTCCAGGACTACCTGACCTCCCGAGGCATCCGTCACCAGAAGATCACCCCGCAGTGGCCCCAGGTGAACGGCGAGGTGGAACAGTTCATGCGTGCGATGAACCGAGCCCTCAGAATTGGGGTAGAAAGAGGAGATGATGCCGAGCAGTGCCTAGCACAATTTCTCAGCGCATATACAACCCCGTGTGCGCCAGCTCATCTGCTGTTTCGACGGGCTCCGAGATACAGCGTGCCTGCAGATCGATCATGGAATTCGCCCAAGCTGGATCAAAGCGCAGCACAGACCAGAAGGAAGGCCTCTAACGACAAAGCGAGCCAAGCCCGAAGGGCCCAGTTCACGAGCACTCAGGTTGGAGACAAAGTCGTAGTAAAAGACCGCCACCTAAGCTGGAAATATCGCACTCAATTTGAACCCGAAGTGTGGGAAATAGTCAACATCCAGGGTACCATGATATCAGCCATGAGACGAACCCGGGTGGTCACAAGGAACATTTCATGGTTCAAGAAAGTCCCCAAGGATGTGCAGGAGCCAGACCAACCCACGGAAGAGCTAGAAGGTGGGGAAGACATAGCCCCTGTGGAAGACCCGAGAAGCCAGTCGGAGGTGTCACAATCGCAATCCAAGAGAGACTCAAGGGCAGCGGAGGACTCGAGGAACCCAGAGGGCGCCATCCCCGCGCCGGAGAGGGAGCCCGAAGGGTCGGAATCAGGAAACAACTCCCAGAGCCAGAAGTATGGTCTCTGGCCGAATACGACCCCCAATCAGAGACTGAAAGACTTTGCGTGGTGTGCTCGGAAGGACTGAGTGGGTTTGTCCTGTGAAGAGTTGCTGTATCTAAAACATTGGAGGGATGTAGTGACGGAGCCACCCGGCCCGTGCACACATGCAGGTCATGCACCCACGCATCCCGAGGGCGAGGGTATAAATAAAAGGGGCACGAGACCGCTCGGGTCTTCGGCCCAGTAACTAGTAATCAAATGTGTGAGTCCTTTATTCCTGGTGCCACCAAGCCAGCAGCCTAGTTTCAAGCACGGCATCCCTAGACCGGGATACCACAACAGGTGACACAGACACACCAGATGTTTGGGAGCTAATGAACTTCTGTCTGCATGTGCTCCTGTCTCCATTCTTGAGGTGCGGTAGGTGCCCCCTCACCTTGCCGTGAACAATGTTTTAACTATAGGGGAGACCACCGTCGAGGTACTGGAGGTAGACCTGAACATTGTGAGGCCATTAACTACGTGGTTACTGGTAGTGGGGGGTAGACATGAACCTTGCGGCGGAGTCCTCTGTGGATATTGTGTGACCTAATATATGCAGTGATTGATTTGGGGCTTTGCTGAACTGTGTCTGGACATAGGAACGGCCCCTGGTGTGATATTTTGGCCTCAGGGGCACGTAGGAGCACAGTTGAGGGTCTCACTTAGTGAATCAGCTGGAAACTTATCCCCCGCGGGTCCTGTATCACACAAATTAGTTCTATCGACAAATCCAAACCTCACTCACACCATTGGGGTCAAAGAAAGATGGAGAGGTCACTGATTATTTAATCCACTCTCACCTGGATAGCGTATTGGCTGCTATCGTGAACACTGTAACCACGCTCCAACAGGACATTGGTGCGGTCTCTGTGGGACAGGGCCTCCTGCAGGCAGAGCACCACAAACTAGTGGACAGAGTAAAAAATGTGGAGCAATCTGTAGATGAACTTCTCCTCAAACAATAATCAATGGGCCATAAAGTGGAGGATCTCTCTGCTAGACTGCTCAACCTGGAACAAAGAGCCTAGGATGCTGAGGGACAGAATCTCTGCCACATTAGAGAGACAGGTCTCTCTGAGGTGTTTAAAGGAAAGGACACGGTGACCTTCCTAGAAAACTGGCTTAGTACAACAGTTGCACCTGACCACCTCATGGAATTCTTCACCCTATAAATGGCTCATAGGGTGCCGGCTCATCCCCTTGCACCAGGGAGACCCGCTTGGCCGGTGGTAGCGATATTACTTCATTATAGGGATTAAGACATTATCTTACACAGGGCTCAAACCAGTGGTCCGTTTGCAATTGAAAATAGTAAGGTGGTGGTGTTCCTGGACTTTACTGCCAGAGTGCAAACACCGCATCCGTCCTTTGGGTAAGCTAAGAGACCTTTCAATGAAGAGGGCATACAGTACTCATTGATGTTCCCTGCCAAACTTTGCATCATACTAGATGGCAATACTTATTTCTGCGATACATCAGATGTGGTGTGGTCTTGGTTGGAGGTGTACAAGGCGGTTGCACCACTCTTGGGCTACCGGGGGAAGCCCGGGACCTCTGGGCGAAGAAACAAGAGACAGCTTTAGCAGCCCACAAAGAGGACCTCCGGGGGAGGCCCTCCTCTTCACAAATCGAACACGAGTGAAAAGCAGCACTGCATGCTGCAGCAGAAATGGTATCATCACAAACAACTGAGGCTGGCTCGGGCACCTCTTTGGATCCGATTAGCGGCTTTGGTCTGGTTGAGCTCGGCCCTGGGTGGAAAGAGCCTTCCAGTTGTAACTCCACAGTCTGTAGATGACATAATTTGATGCCTTCAGCAATTGTTCCTCTTGCTCCTGATGTACAGTTGTGGGTACTGGACTGCACCTGGATATACAAAGTCATTGCTTGGATTGTCCATCTTTAGTGGTGATAAGGCTGGGGTTTGCACATGAGAGAAGCGTTATGGTAGCGTCCTGAGGTAGCCTTGCTGCTCATTACCTTTGGGAGGCATCCCTTCATTGTTACCCTGGGTTCTGGGTTGGTGCGAACCTGTGCTCTTAGTACTATTTTGCTTGCCCCCCATCTAGATTGCCCCTACTAGGAGTCAGAAGGTGGCTTTCTCATAACAATGTTTTTTTTTTGCTGTTTTGGAAGGCCAGCCATTGCTGGACTGCCCTTGGGTGTGGGAGTTAGCAGTTGGGATTTTGTTAATTTGTCCTGGGGGTCATGGATAGCTTTGATATCACTGGGGAGCGCATGGGGGGGGGTTGGGTTGTGATGGAACGGGGGTCTTATAGTATTGCAAGTGATGGGAGACTCTTATTATAACAGAAAATTATTGACATGGAATATTAGGGTAATGGGTTCTGCTTCCAAACAACTTAATATACACCAATATCTGTGTTGGTCCGGAGCACAAATTGTCATATTGCAGGAGACCCATCTTATCCCTGAAGAAGCCATCTGCCTACGGTGTAAACGGCATGGCCAACTCTATGCAATCTCCTACTCTGCTTATTCCCGGGGGCGTTGTTATGGATCCAGATTGGGACGCCCTATGAATCCACCCACAGTATTGTTGATCCAGAGAGCCGCAACGTACTGGTTAAGGGCAGCTTACTGGGTAGGGAAGTCACATTGGGTAGTGTATACACCCCAACCCCGGACCAGATCCCTTTCCTTTTGGCATTGTCCATTCCCTTGTCTTCCCTCGTCGCGGATGATTTCATCTTAGGAGGTGACTTCAATTTTGTGGCTGCTAATCATTTAGATAGAAACCCCGCAAAGTTCTGTATGACTGGTTGGAACATCGTGGCCTTCCAAATATTTGAAGAGTGCAACACATACAGGAATGTGCTGTTCTTATTATTCTCACCTTTATAAACTACATACACTGTTGGGTATGTTTGTTCGACCTGTCTGGGCCGGCACATGACCCACACAGAATATTTAGGGGGTACACTATATGATGATAGCCCGTTGCTGTTGATATTTTGTCCCATTGCCGAACGCCTGGTGGCACCCACAGGGCGTGTTAATCCATCCTTCCTTGAAGATTAATGTTGCATAGACTCTCTGCAAATGGCATCTCTGAGTATTTTCATTTCAATCAGGGTTCCCCTATGGATCCACTTGTTGAATGAGACGCTTTTAAAGTTGTGGTGAGAGGTCACTACATGAGAAGACTGTTGGGGTTAAGAGGGAGTTAAATAAAGAGCTCTCTTCTATAGAACATAGCTTGCATGAATTGGGTAATAGTCTGGGTACTTATGACGCCATCCAAGTGAAACTTACATAGGTTAAGGGTTGATAAAACGCTGCGCTGGACCGTCTCTGGTGCCTTGACCTACAGGATTACCTTGCAAGAGTTCATGAAGATGGTATTCTTTTGCCATGGTTGGTGCGCCCGGAGTCAAGGGAAGCACCCATTGCTCAGATCTTATCTGATAAAGGGACATTGTTTTACTCACCTGGGGCTATTAATACATCCTTCTGCGACTATTTTGAAACTCTCTGCCAACAGACTTAGTCGATTTTACCGGGAGCTCTGAAAGAGTTCCTGGCCCCATTGCCCTTGCGTACCCTTGATCCTACTCTGCAGAAGGACCTTGGGGGCCCGGTGACAGCACAAGAGATCTGATTAGCCATCAAGGACATGGTCACTAGGAAAGCCCCTGGCCTGAATGGACTACCAGCCAAGTTACACTTCCTTTGCTGCTGCCTTGGCCCCTAGATTGGGTTCGCTGCCAGACTCCACTAAAGATGCATTAGTGATCCCTCTTCCCAAGACGAGGCCATTAGCTGTGCGTCCATCCACGTTTTGCCCTCTCTCCATGTTAAATGAAGACTTTGGGATTCTTAGGAGTATACTAGCATTGAGGTTACTTCCCCACATGCCCGATCTCATTCATGAAGGTCATAATGGGTTTATTTCACTCAGGTCCACCTCTGAGAAATTCCACCAGTTATATCATATCCTTTATCATCAAGATATTAGCCTCTATCCAGAAGCCCTAGTTCTATTGGTAGACCTGGAAAAGGCCTTTGATTTGATAAGGTGGGATTTCCTTCACACAGTAATAAGTCGGAGGGGTCTAGGTGATGGCTGGATGAAATGGATACACCTATTATACACCAACCCTAAAGCGAGGGTCAGGACTTGTGGTGTCAACTCAGTTCCATATGAGGTACATTGCGGCACCAGACAGGGGTGCCCACGGTCTTCCCTTATGTTTGCTTTGGCCATTGAACCCCTGGCAGAGTTCTTTGGACAGAAGGGTGCAGGTTATGGGGTGGTCCTAAGGGGCAGAGAGCATATTATATCTTTATATGCAGATGTCTTACGGCTCTACCTAGCAGATTACCAACAGAGAGTTGCCAATGCTTTGATGTTGCTGGATGAGTTTTCTGTACTTGCTGGCCTCTGGGTTAATAAGACCAAAACACACCTATTGCCCATGATGGTGCGGGTGTCACAGCCACCTGATATGCCACTGGGGATCACCTGGTCACTTTAGTCCTTTTAATATTTGGGAATCCAGGTGTTCCATGCTTTGGATGATCTTTAGGACCTGCGGTTCCGTCTCTTAGGGCCTGTGTACAATTCTGGTGATCCTTAAAATTACCAGTGAAGGCTTGTATCTTCTTTTCCAAGATGATTATGCTCCCAAAACTCATACTTTTTCATAAATCTCCCTTTCAGGATCCCGTGCTCTTGGTTTAAACATTTGGATTCCCTATTCCAAGATTTAATCTGGGATGGCGGGCTCGACAGAGTCTCACTGACAATACTTCAGAGAGCACCTGGAGATGGCGGCTTCGGTGCCCCCGATTTGGAATTATATTATCTGGTTGCCCGACTTCAGTGGTTGGCCCAGAGGTTGGATGAAAAAGGGCAGGGAAATGCTGAGTTTCATTGGGTTGGTAGGTAATCAGTGGCTTCTGCTTGCGAAAATCCTTAATCCGATAGTGGTCACACCACCAGCAGGGGTGTTACTGGGAGTGGCACTACAGTGCTGGCTAAGATGCCTAAGGAGGACTGCTGGAACCCCTCTCTATGCTCCAGAACTGCTGGTGACTGGGTTACCACATTTAGATCCTCATTCTCCATTTACAAGCCAACAGCTAACAGACTGGATGATGGCGTGCTTAATCACGGTGAGTGATTGCTTCTAGTTCGGAGAACTTATCCCACTAGATGATTTGCTGACACAATGTAAGTTGCCCCCTCACTAGTTCTTAAATTATCATGCTTTGGTGAGGAAGTTTGGGGATTTGTGGTCTGTGAGCAGACAAGAACCGGAAAACTATGGTGTCCTTTAGACACTGGTGACCTTGGGTTCTGCACATAGTTGGCTTTCCTTAGTGGCTTTATAGAGCAGAAATCGAGGTGTTCATGAAAACATTGGTAAGGACTCGGGAGAGGTGGGAAGCATTACTGGACAGAGACCTTTCGGACTCAGAGTGGGATGGAATTGTGGTGAGTCCTAAGCATATTTCTAGGAATATTACATTTTATATATGTCCAGTTTAATTATCTACATATGACCTATCTGACCCCCCATAGACTGCAGGTCATGTATGGTGGAGAACTGCGGACTTGACCCAAGTGCATGGACCTGGAGGCAGATTTTGGCCACATGACGTGGAGCTATCCGGGGTTGCGAGTATTCTGGAATACAGTAGTTGTCACATTTAATTGGGTGCTAGACCACTCGCTCCCTTGCACAGCAGAGTTTTGCCTCTTAGGATTGTTCCCTAGACCCAAGGCATGCAAATTGGCCCTAGATTTGTGGACCTAGCATTGGTCTTGCAAAGAAGACGCAATGGAAGGCCAGGGCAGGTCCTGCGATCGAGACACGGGAAAGGGATGTTGACATTTGGGTCAGAGCAGAGGAGCGAGCACTGCTTGGAGAGGATGCACAAGCGATCAGATGACACCCTCTGGCAGGACTTCGGGTGGAGGTGCTTGGAGCTTGGGATAGCCACAAAGATGGTAATAGGGGGGAAATGAGAGAGGCCCTCCACAAGGTGAGGGTACCACAAAATCCCATTTAAATAGTCTAGATGAATGACTGAAACCTGTTTGACTGTGATGACCTGTCGTGTGGTGCCTCCCATTCCTCCCCTGCCTCCAGTGCACAGAAGGATATGATTTAGGACCCTTATAGATGTACGGATTAAAGTAGGTCCCTCTCTAGTTCTGCAACACTCTGACCCCAGGACAGTTTTGTTACTGGTTTCTTTTTCCTTTTGCTAGTTATTTTCTTTTTATGTTGTGCTGATCACTTCTGCCATTGATGGGGCCAAACTACAACTCCTAATTGTCAATATATGCATAGAGCACTACATTTTTATAATTCACAGAATTGTTATAACTAATTGTGGGAGTGCGGGCCGAATAAACAGGCACGGAGGCTGTATATACTTCTTAATGGTGAAGGTTTATTTAAAGGTGTCTAAATTCTTGGGGTGAGATGATATAACAAGGTCCTCCTTTCATCAAGTCTTCTTCCTCCAGGGTACAAGGGTTGATATTCTCAGTCTCGCCTTCTGCCTTTTGGTCCAGTGGTCTTCCCCGGAGGCTCAGAAATGGAGAGAGAAAGGAGCGATCAGTCATTGATGGGTCATATGGCTTAAAAGTTGTGTACCCGTCACCACACCCGACCGGTGTAAAAGAAAATAGGAAGAAGGAAATGTGGGATGTTCTTTTAGTAAAGAATAGCCAGTTAGCCAAAATATATACAAAGAAATTTAAGGAAATAACACTCTCCTGGAGTGCCTCTGCTAAGGGCTGTCCGCTCCTGAGTTTTCACTTCTTTTAAATCCCTTACTCAGCACTTCTCCTTTCAAACCAGGAGTAAGTTGCAGGTGGGGGTTTTAGAGAAAGGAATACAAGGTTTTGGAGCCCAGGGTGTTAAGGAAGAAAATGCGGGAGAATACTGTCAGCCTTTAGTGTCTACTATTCCGTTGCTCCTCCCGATGTGCCAGGTTCCCTCCCGTCATCCGCAGTCCCTTAGCTCCTCTCACCCTGCCCGTGGACACTCACCATCTCTGCCGCAACTCTCCTGAGTTGCGGACGCTCTCCAGCATCCTCCGGTGGGCACCACCACTCCTCGCTCCATCGCTCGTCTTCCTCTTCAGCTTCGGCCCATCCTCTTCTTCGACATCGCCTCCTGAGTCTTCCACCCGATCGCCTTCACTCGTCTTCTCTCCGTCTCCTCGATTCGTGCTCTCTTCCTCGTTGGACCAGTCCTTTTTCTCTCTCTCTCCCGGTTGATGCTTCTGGGGACGGCGCCTCCTACTTCTGCCAGGTCACTTTGTTGTCTTCTCTCCTGTGTGGACATTTGAAAGGTGGGCAGGGTTATCCTCTCGGCGGCCATACTGCTGGTGTTGTGCATCCGGGTCCCAGTCTCTTGTGGAGAGTCGATTAGGGCACAACAGTCCGGATCATTGGGTAAGTTTCAGGGTCACGATAGGGCCGCCTTACACTAATAATTGTCTCCACTAGTATTTAGCATTATACAAAATATGGGATTCACCAATCCTGGGTATTTTTGAGGAACTATCATTATCGTGATATGGTCTTTGTTTACCTGGACACTGTTGTATGTCATTACCTGTTTCGTACTGTCAGTTGAATCAAACAGGTGTTGGACCTGTAATCTGATACAATCAAATATGTGTCTCATGTATTGATTCCTGCTCTTATATTCATGCTTGTATCATTCTAGTCAAATCTCAATAAAAATGTTTTTTTAAAAGCCTTTGACCTTGGTCTCGCCAACTTGTTCACATATCTCACTGTTGAAACATTGTCCATCTTGAGCAAAATTGAAGAATTTACTAAATTGTTTGCCAGACTTCTTGTAGCAAAAGAACCTGCCAAGAGCTTAAAACAATTTATATGCAAATTTCTCTCTGTCTCTGGCCATTGCCTTCCTGATTTGCATATGGCTGTATCCAAACTGAGGTGGCAAGGTGAGTAAAAGAACGATGGATTTAATCCAGATCTCTTGACTAGGGGAGAGTGTTTGAAACATTTCAGCACTCCATCCATCTTCTTCTTGTGTTTGCATTTCCTTCCTGTTGACACCCGACCACATCTTGCTCCCCAACCTTTCAACTGACATCTGACTCTATCTCTATCTCTGTTAAATCTCCCAAAATAGCTCTCCCATTCCAGGCTTCCAAATTTTCCAACCACCAATCCAATTCCATCAAACTTTCTTGATTTAATTCCATCTCCGTTATGAATCTCCAACCCATCCTTAGATGATACCCTTTAGTCTCCGCATGCCTTGTTATGACGGGAGCAGGAAAAATAGACTGGATTGAGCCAGAGGCGCTTCACTTCTCACCAGATCTTCTTCACCTTGTCCATCTGCAACTTCAAAACACAATCCATCGAGACTTCCTGGAGGCCCCCATTACGTTAGATGAGCTGACGTAACGCCATACAAAATAAATTTCTCTGGAACGGTGAGGAGATTAGAGTCGCTCTTCGCACATGTGTACAATCAACATATTGCGGAGGAATCGCGGCAGCGGACATCTGATCATATAACGCAGCATCACACTTGCTTGTGGTCAACGAAAGGTGGTATAACTCCCCTGCCGACCCAGCGTACGCGATTGAGCATGCAGCAATGGCACAGACCCCCTCCTACACCCCCAGTACAGCTCAGCGTGACTTGACTTTCTGCATCCTGCAGGTAAAGTCGTAATACTGCTCTGGCGGGCGCTGGTCCGACAGATGGGATGTCATGGTAAACTTACCCGGGCTACCCGACTATGGCAGGGGACATACCTCCGTCCTGTGGCCGTTCTGGATGGGTTCCGGGTTTGGGACCTGGTGGGGATGTTGACCGTTGGGGATGTGATGCGTGGTACCACCCTGCAGTTCTATCAACAACTGCAAAAGGAAAACAACCTCCACAAAACACAATTCTACAAATATCTCTGTCTACGCCATGCACTCACCCCCCTGGTCCGCTCCCTTGAGACCCTCCCAGAGTTTCACCCATTGGAGGGCCGCCTGTTAATGGGGGATTTAGGCCTTCACAAAATTCGACAGATCTATCAGACCCAACAACAACATCAGACAACACTCGACAAGACGCCACAGGAGTGGCAGGCCGACATCCCTGACTTAACTGACAACGACTGGGCCGAAGCCATCGCCAGTCCACGAGGTGCGGCAGTCTCTACTAGATACCGCCTGATACAGTTTAAATACCTACACAGGGCTTATTATACACGGACTAGACTGTGGCGGATGGGAGTGATTCCATCCCCTGCTTGTCTGTGGTGTGAGCGAGATGGGGGGACTTTCTTGCATACCGTTTGGAGCTGCACAGTTTTTCAGCCTTTCTGGCGCAGAACTAGATCCTGCCTCCAGGAGGTGCTTGCATGGGAACTCCCGATGGACCCGGGACTCTTCCTCTTACATAGCACGGATGATATAGGGGGAAATGACTGTAAGCAACACTTATTGTTTTTAGCCCTAGCCATAGCCAAACGCCACATCGCACAACTGTGGAAAGGGACTTCTCCCCCTACATTGGGTAAATGGAAGACCGAACTGGACAGATGCATGGGGGCCAAAGAGGCAGTGTTCCTTGCTCGAGGTTGCCCTGCTAAACATAGGAAAATCTGGACCCGCTGGGTGTCCTATCGAGGAATCAAGCTCCCCCCTACCACCTACCGAACCCTGAATGGAGCCCTGTCACTTACTGAATATTGTTTTTATATGTACATTGCTTTGAAAATCCTGTATTTGATGGCAATGGAGTTTTACGACCTATTAACTAATCTGCATGTCCTGAGATCTAGAACGGTCTGCATCAGGTTTGATTTTTATCCTCTGCATGTTCGGCAGGTGTTTGATTTTGGTCAAAATGTTGGACTCGCTGTGATATTATGTCCTTTTCTCCTACAGGTCATTGTAGGGCCTGCGCCCCCTTATCCAACGACAAACCAAATAAAGTTTGTTGTTAAAGAAAAAAAAACCACAATCCATGGTCTGTATCTGGCAACCTAAATATTTCAAATCCTGGCTCGCAACTAATTAAGACTTATTCCTGTTCACAACAAATCCAACATCCTCCAGAACTCGGAATGCCAACCCCATGTGTTGCTATGCTTGTTCTTTCCTAACTGCCATAACGAAGATGTCCTCAAGGTGAACAAATGAATACTTCTCGATCTCAACTAACCCACAACCAGTCTCAACACCTTAGTGAAACACCAAGGTGCTGACCTCAGTTTATATGGGAGAACCGTAAACCTCTAAATTGTTTCCTGTCATCTGAATTGAAGATAATCCCTGTGCTCCAGACACATTGAAAATATACCAGCCTTCAAATCCAACCTTGTAAACCAATCGTTCCTCTCAACATATCCCTCAATAAATGTATCCCCTCCATTTTCAAATGACTGTAAGCTACCCAATCATTCAAATCTCCGAGATTTATCACAGGCCTCACTCCTTTGCCCTTTTTGTCCTGAGAAATCTCCGCTTCCATACTGAACCTCAAGATCTGAGGTGCCTGATATTGTATGAGTTGGGACACACACTTCAGGGCATATTATCAACGGCCAGCGATAATTATCGCTGGCCGTTCTGTGCGTGAGAATTGTTATCGCCGGCTATCACAGATAATTATCGCCATGCTAGCACTATATTAACAACGGATAGCGCAATGGTGATAATTATTCCTGCGATAGCGTTGTTTTCCATGGAACATCGCTGGAAAACCAGCGATGTTCCATGGAAAACGGCGATAACCTTGCTTATACGACCCTGTGGTCGAATCAGCATAATCCACCTCCAATATAAAGTATAGGTAAGTCAGCATTTTTGCAGATGTTAGTTTTTGGCGAAAACCGCGGTTTTCGCCAAAAACTAACGTCTGCAAAAATTCCTGGGCCTCCTTGTAAATATCGCGATGTGCACATCAGCGATATTTATAAGGTTGCTCTGCCGAGTGACGCCCACTTTGCATCTCATTAGAGATGCAAAGCGAGGCGTCGGGTAAAAGGGTGCTAACATGCGCTAATGCATGTTATCACCCTCTTGTTAATAGGGCGAAAACATTATCTCTGGAGATAAGGCCCTTGATAATATGCCCCTTAATTTTGTAACCCTGAACTGTTTCTAACACTCATGGAACTCCTAAAATCTCCTCCCATCTCTTTGGAAAATGGGCTAGTCTGCACTGCGACTTTATAGAAATAGATGTAATGCCTTTGTGTACACATACCGTGAGATTCCTTGGCTCTCCTCTCACCATGTGTAAATCAGGCCCTACCTTGCTGCCATTGCGAAAAAAACACATATCCCTGCTATCTATAATAGGGTTTGTAACCTTGTGCAAATGATGCACGTGTAATACCTTGACTTCAGCCGGAGACCCTGCATTCTTGTGGCAGTGCCAAAAAACCTTATCAACAAAGACTTTCTTAAAAGCTCTTTGGACTTTGTGTATGGAACTAATGGTTCCCACATAACAGGACATATCCCTGTCTGTAAAGCATCCCATTACTTGAAGCTCCTCCTTCCTTCTCTGCCAACTCAGCAAGTTTTGGACCAATTTTCATCAACAAATCTTTCCTTCTTTCAAGCAAAGAGTTGCATTAGCAATACCCAAATGCCATACTGTATACTGGACCCACTTTTGCATATCCTCAACATTAAGATTTGCAGTACCAATTAGCATTACCCAAAAGACATACTGTACGCTGGACCCACTGTTGCATATCCTCAACATTAAGAGTTGCAGTACCCACATGTGCATCCTCAATCAAATCAACCATTTATTGTTAGTTGGCCAAAGGCATCAAAAATCCTGCCTTGATAACCTTTCAAACCTTTATCTAGTCCCTCTCTAGGATCTCTCACATAATTATTTAAAAATACCACCATCTTAGGGTTCAATTCAGGATGATATGATACCTTATTGGCCAGATTTGGCCTTGGGCACTCAGATTGCATAGGTGTGCTAACCTCTGTTGGCATCTCCCTTCTAATCCAATGCTCCACATATGGTGCCACATGTGCCAGCTCCCATTGAGGTGAAAAAGGATGCTGGATCAAAGACGGGTCAATCATATAACCCCTAGAAGGGTCTTAAAGCCTCTTTTCTTCTTTTTCACTCTTGGCCTTTTCTCCAACTTTCTTCTCCCAGAAATTTCCCCAAACGGAATCAAAAGTAGACGAACAACTCAATTCCCCACTACTAGACAAAACATCACATGGCACCACCTTGTGGCCCCTTTTAATGGCCTTTATAGCCTTTTCTTCACTCTTTCCACTTTGACCTTTAAGAGTCTTGACTGAAGATTTTTCTTATGTGTTGCCTTCTTAGCCTGAACTCCTACCCATTCTTGAGTCTCAGACTCTCCCACAGTCCAAAATTTCCTTTGTGTTCTTGTTTGCTCAGCTCTCTTCTAGGCTTATTACTAGCAGGCATACGTTTGTCACACAGTCATCTAATCTCGTTCCTAAAGCATCTGCTAAACTTACAAACGTATTATCCACCATACTCTGAAATTGATATGAAAAGCTCTTCTATTTGCTAATATATAAACCATTCCTGTAGTCTACCTTGTTTTACATTGATTACAAATACATGACGTATTCATACAAATTATTAAGCGCAAATTTCTGGAAAGACAATCATTGCAAAATTATGTGGCTCAATGCATTTCAGGATACTCTCCCTTCTTCAGGAGAAGTGTTTCATTTCAAGGTTGGAGATCGAAAATAATCTAAAAAATACACATTTGTGTCAAAGTTTATGAAAATGTTTAAGCAGTATTTATAATATATTCTTTTGGCAGTGCCTCCGGGGTCCAACGAACTAATATCTTTGGCAGGGTTGGGAGTTATTGTATGGTGTATGACTGACAACATACACAATCGGGGCAGCACACTGGCATTTTGATGTTAAGTAACAAGGGACGAAAACAGAGAGCACGATAATAAACAGAAGTTTAGCCTCCTGGCCTTGCCATAAAATCAAAGACAAATGTCTTCATGGAACATGTGGTAAAATGTTTTCAGTTTACAATAGCCTACATATACTTCAAATCCCAAAGGATTCTCAGTTCATTATATCTTCTTTAAATACAAATCTCTAAATGAGAATGAGGGCTACTCTCCAGGTGCTGGTCCTACCCCATGGATGGCTTCTGTGAGTCCTCGACTAGGGGATGAGTTGATCAACATTGAGTTATGGTCCAGGGTGAGAAAGATATATATATTTTTTTTTTTTGCAGTGTTTTATATAGTGCTAACTTCACCCGAATCCAATCGGGTATCAGAGCGCTTTACATAGCACCAGTTACACTACATGAGGACACACATTCATTATTTTGTTAGGCACGGGGAGATTAAGTAATTTGCCCAGAATCACAGGATGTTCAGCGTCATTACTGAGATTCAAACCCAGTTCCCCTGGTCCGAGGTCGAACGCCCTAGCCGTTAGGCCAACTCCTCTCCCCAATTTGCTATGAGATTCGTTAGGAAGGTCCACCATTAGCAAAGGATGTGATGTGCTGGTAAGATTCCTCCAAACATTAGTGCACCCAGGGAATGTTCCTTCTCCTTTAACCCCTTTGATGCTCATGACAGAATGGTTCCGTCATGAGCATCGGTGCTCCTGTGCTCATGACGGAACCATTCCGTCATGAGCACAGGGGAACGAAATCCCTCTGCTGCAGACAGCAGAGGGATTTCTTTTTCTTCCCCAAAGCCTCGGGAGCTGGGGAAGAGCTTCCCCAGCTCTAGAGGCCCCCCCGGTTTGTGTGCAATGATGATCAGAGTGCACGTCGCGCTGTCGTCATTGCACACAAACCGAAACTGAAATGAGCCTTTAGGCTCATTTCAGTTTCACTTTCTATGTGCTCAGGGGGCTCTCTCAGCCCCCCGGGCACGTAGAAAGACGGGAGAGGTATCATTGGAAAGGGGAGACTCTCCCCTCCCCAGTGGATCCCTGATTGTGTTTCGCGCCAGGAGGGCGATCCCCAAGCAGGGATCCACCCACTAGACACCAGGGAAGGATGAGCGGCCCCTTGGGCAAGGGCCTTTGCTCCCCCCCAAAATAATTTGGTATAATTTAGTCTTTCTGCCCACCCCTGGGGGGCAGATGGGGCAGAAGCCCCCAACCTTCCCCCGGGGCGGCAAAAAGCCCACTAGACGCCAGGGATTATTTGGGGCAAATCTGAATTAGGGTGGGGGCTGCCCAAAATGGGTTTGCCAATGCCCTCACCCCTCCCCCACAAAAATTACAGCCTTCAGGGCATTAGCCCCCAATCTTCCCCCCGGGGGGGCAAAAAGCCCAGTAGATGCCAGGGATTATTTTGGGGCAAATTTTAATTAGGGTGGGGGCATTGACATGACCGATTTGGGCAGCCCCCACCCTAATTAAAATTTGCCCAAAAAATCAATGGCATCTAGTGGACTTTAAGCCCCCCCTGGGGGGAAGAGGGGGGCATTAGCCCCCAATCTGCCCCCCGGTGGGGGCAAAAATCCCACTAGATGCCAGGGGGCAATGGGGGCAATGTTGAATTAGGGTGGGGGCTGCCCAAAATGGACATGCCATGCCCCCACCCCCTCCCCCGCAAAAATTACAGCCTTCGAGCCCCCCCTGGGGGGCAGATGGGGCAGTAGCTCCCGATCTGTCCCCCCAATGGGCAAAAAGCCCACTAGATGCCGGGGATTTTTTGGGGCCAATTTTAATTAGGGTGGGGGCATTGACATGGGCAGCCCCCACCTTAATTAAAATTTGCCCAAAAAAATCCCTGGCATCTAGTGGACTTTCTGCCCGCCCCCTGGGGGGCAGATGGGGGCAGTAGCCCACTAGACGCCAGGGATTTTTTTTTGCCCATATATTACGGTGGGGACTGCCCATAAAGGGCATGTTCATGCCTCCACTCCCGCAAAATTTACAGCCTTTCTGCCCCCCTGGGGGGCAGATGGGGCAGTAGCCCCCAATCTGCCCCCGGGGGGGCAAAAAGCCCACTAGACACCAGGGATTCTTTGGGGCAAATCTGAATTAGGGTGGGGGCTGCCCAAAATGGGCATGCCAATGCCCTCACCCCTCCCCCACAAAAATTACAGCCTTTGGGCCCCGCCTGGGGGGCAGATGGGGCAGTAACCCTGGTCTGCCCCTCCCGGAGGGCAAAAAGCCCATTAGACGGCAGGGGTTTTTTGGGGCAAATTTTAATTAGGGTGGGGGCATTGGCATGCCCGTTTTGGGCAGCCCCCACCCTAATTAAAATTGCCCAAAAAAATCCCTGGCGTCTAGTAGGCTTTCTGCCCCCCTGGTGAGCAATTGGGGGCATTAGCCCCCAATCTTTCCCCCTGAGGGGGCAAAAAGACCACTAGTCTCCAGGGATTTTTGGGGGGCAAATTTGAATTAGGGTGGGGGTTGCCCAAAACGGGCATGCCCATGCCCCCATCCCCCCCCCACAAAAGTTACAACCTTCCTGCTCCCCCGGGGGCCTATGGGGCAGTAGCCCCCAATCTGCCCCCCGGGGGGGGTAAAAAGCCCACTAGAAGCCAGGGATTGTTTTGGGCAAATTTTAATTAAGGTGGGGCAGCCCAAAACGGGCATGCCAATGCCCCCACCCGCAACCCGCAAAAATTACAGCCTTTCTGCCCCCCCTGGGGTGAAGATGGGGGCAGTAGACCCCAATCTGCCCCCCGGGGGGCAAAAAGCCCACAAGATGCCAACGATTATGCTGGCTTTTTTTATGCATGGGGGTGGGGGCTGCCCAGAATGGGCATACCAATGCCCCCACCCACCAAAAAAATAGCCACAGTGTTTCTGTACCCCTTGGGGGCATATCGGGGCAACCTCACCCACCGAAGCCCCCCCCCCCCCCTAGGGCGGCAGAAAGCCGACTAGGCACAGATTTGTTTTTAGCAATATGCCCACCTGTGGATTTTGGGCCCTAGCACAGCCGGCACATAGGAAAACCTAGCAAACCTGTACATTTTTAAAAACTAGACACCCGGTGGAATCCAGGATGGGGTGACTTGAGTGGCTCTCACCAGGTTCTATTACCCAGAATCCCTTGCAAACCTAAAAATTTGTCAAAAAAACATTTTCCTCACATTTCTGTGGTGGAAAGTTCTGGACTCTGCGTGGATCCACAAAATTCCATCCACTCCGCGTTCCCCAAAGTCTTCAGAGAAAAAAGGTACCTCACTTGTGTGGGTAGACCTAGTGCCCGCGACAGGAAACGGACCAAAACGCAACGTGTACACACCACATTTTCTCAGTGAAAACTGACCCTTTTTTTGCAGAGTGCCTAGCTGTAGATTTTGAACCCTAGCTCTGCCGGCACCTAGGGAAACCCAGCAAACCTATACATTTGTGAAAACTAGACACCCAGGGGAATCCAGGATGGGGTGACTTGCCTGCCTCTCACCAGGTTCTGTTACCCAGAATCCCTTGCAAACCTCAAAATGTGTATTAAAAAACACATTTTCCTCACATTTCTGTGGTGGAATCTGTATAGATCCACAAAATTCCACTCACCCTGCATTCCCCAAAGTCTTCTGAGAAAAATGGTACCTCACTTGTGTGGGTGGGTCAAGTACCCGTGACAGGAAAGGGCCCAAAACCTAGTGAAGTGACATCAACATTACCTATCACAAACCAACCTGGTTTTGCACGAGGGGTCACCTGGGTTTTTGGCCCCGGGCTCGGCGGCCATCTAGGGAAGCCTACCAGACCCACACATTTCTGAAAACAAGACACCTGGGGATTCCAGGGAGGTATGGCTTGCATGGATCCCCAATGTTTTCTTACCCAGAATCCCCTGCAAACCTGAAATTTAGCTGAAAGAAATTACCTTTTCCACTCATTTTTGTGTGGGACAGTTGTGGCATCATCGGGCTGACACAAATTTCCTACCACCCAGCGTTTCCCCAGGTCTCCTGATAAAATGGTGCCTCACTCATGTGGGAGGCACAAATACCCGTGACAGGCAAGGGCCCAAAACGTATTGAGGCGACATCAAAATTGCCTATCACAAAACGACCTGGTTTTGCAAGGGGGGTCACCTGGATTTCTGGTCCCATGCTCAGCAGCCAGCTAGGGAGACCTACCAAACCCACACATTTCTGAAGATTAGACACCCAGGGGATTCCAGGGAGGTATGGCTTGCATGGATCCCCAATGTTTTCTTACCCAGAATCCCCTGCAAACCTGAAATTTAGCTGAAAAAAATAACTTTTTCGAGGCATTTTTGTGTGGGAATGTTGTGGCATCATCGGGCTGACACAAATTTCCTCTCACCTAGCGTTCCCCCAGGTCTCCTGATAAAATGGTGCCTCACTCATGTGGGAGGCACAAGTACCTGCGACAGGCAAGGATTAAAAACTTATTGAGGCGACATAAAAAATTGCCTATCACAAAACGAGCTGGTTTTGCAAGGGGGGTGTTATATTGTACCTTTTATTTGATGTTCAATGCTGTTCCTCTAAGAGCCTCAGTTGTTGTTTAAGCAGCACCATAGCAATGGAATGTATGTGTGTGGCCAGCAAGTCAGTTGCACCTGACTGAACCAAGCTGATGGATGGGACATTTCCTTCTGCTGAATAAACTTATCTTTCTTCATCAACTTGGAGAACATTCTTGATTTTACACTGGCGACGATGGACTGAAACTAACCTACGCATCCAGCACTTCTCTTTCAAGGATTTGTCTCAGCATCAAATCACTCTCAGGAAATTAGCAGCTTCCTCTTTTCTTCTACAAAGAAATTTTCAACTCTCGTGTGAGTAACTATTTTTTTTTAATAAACAACTCGCTGAGCTTCGCCACATGCCTCACTCTAACAAACTCTAATTACCCGTTTAAGGGTTGGGAGGCTTCGA
The DNA here is from genome assembly GCF_964204655.1 of Triturus cristatus. NCBI lineage: Eukaryota > Metazoa > Chordata > Amphibia > Caudata > Salamandridae > Triturus > Triturus cristatus. The sequence goes on along the minus strand of NC_140594.1, from coordinate 629,473,380 downwards.
TGTGGGCTCTGCTAGAGTTAGTAAGGAAAAAAAATTAGCCACTGGATTATCTGGCTCTCCAAATTTCTGGGATCATTTTAAGGAAGCTGACTATGTACTTATTTCACTTGGTGTTTCTTTTGTTTTCTTTATTTCCTTGGAGTGTTTTGCCTCGGTAATTCAACACTTCTGTCTGAACTAATGTGCAGTTAAACAACGCTAGCCAAAACTCAACAAAGCGTTCACCTACTGCCTCCTCCATGGAAAGGTGTTACTAATCTCTTTAGAGACCAGCTGCCAAGTTAATCATCACGTCAATTTACAATTCTAAAGTAATAGATGGAGTTTAGTCTGTGCATCTGACTCTTAATCAAACATGAGGAGGTTCTAATGATTTCTGCGCTTGGTCTTAAAAATAAAAGTGCAGCAGGTGTCGACGTGCGGCACTTTTCAAAGGTGTTCTTAACGTTCATCAATGAGCATTGTGTACATAGTGAGGAATTCTATGATTTGACTGGAGATCTCATGTTTCCGACTTAACTTTGAACCTAGAATATGGTCGCTCATGTTTAAGGAGTTTTAGCACATCGGGTTGAGCGAGGAATTGAAGTTTATAATTCAACAAAGAGCTCCTCAGCGGCAAACATCGGTTCCAACGGTCGTTTTCATTTCTGCTCATGAAGTCATTGAAAATCAACATGTTTACTCACCGGTTGTTGTCTCAAGCCATAATTCCACAGCTAGCATCATCCACTCCATCGGGGTGACTCTGGGAACATACTTTGCCGAGGTTTGGTCGTTCTGTTTTCCGAACACTCATCGTTCGATTGGGCAGAGTGTCCATGCGTAAGGTTGCGCAGGCACTCTCCTCCTGAATCTTGGCATTTCTTCGTTCCACTGTGCTGGATGTGCGTGCGAGAGGTCGCGCATGCGCAGAGGAACTCTCGCCTTCAGATTTCCTGTGCGAGAGGTCACGCATGCGCAGAGGAACCCTCGCCTTCAGATTTCATGTGCGAGAGGTCGCGCATACGCTGTGGAACTCTCGCATTCAAATTTTCTACACTTCATCACTCAACTGTGCTACATGTGTTTATTTATTGAACAGTCTTCCTGGAATATTTTAACAGCGTCAATAACACATTTCAAGTAAGACACGTCAATCAATCAATCAATATGAACTTTATTCGGATAAAAACAACATATCCATAGAAGTACAAGTTTAAAAGAGACACAATTCATTACAATAAAAATGGTCTCCAATATTAGTAGATAGGTCATAATTATACAATCCTATTAAAAATGTAAATCAGAATCATTAAATGAATACATTAAAATTAGCAGAAATACAATCAAATAAAAACGTTCGGGTCAGAAATTTAAAACATAAACCCTTTCAATTAACCGGGGTGCATAGAGTTACGAGTACGCACAGCCGTTTTCAAAAAGGATCCAACCCGAAAACATAGTTCATCATCAGTTATAGCTAGCACCATCCCATAGGCTGCCTTATAATCAGTTACATGTCGAGCTTTAAAATATGGGGTAAGGAATCTTTTAGTGAGAAGTGAGTAATAAGAGCAGAAAAATAAAAAATGTAACATTGATTGCTTATGTATGTTATTACAAGGACAGTATAAAAGATCTAGGTTGGCAGTAAAACCGGTAGGAAATGACAACAGATATATCATTGTGTCTGTCCTTAGCCGGAAGAGTAAGCCCCTTTCCCAGCGGCCAATTGATTTTAAAAGATATCTGGGCATCGCTGGGATCACATTCTCAATTTGCATATATCTAGCAACTGAAGTTTTTTTACGTTCCGTTGCTAATCTTGTTTCTTTATATAATGCATAAAGGGTTTATTCAAGAGATTTAATATTAATAGAGCAATGGTCTAAGGGGTTTAAAAAGAGACCTTCCATATTCACACTACTTAAACTTTTGTGGACTGCTGCCAACCACGGTATGTCCATCCTTTTGTCACATTTCAAACAATCTAAGATTATCTCTCTTGTCAATTGTGCAGCCGGGTTTTTCCAAATTCTCAGCCAAAACAAAGTCGGGCGATCCTTAATGTAATCCTCTATGTACGGTAGGTTGAGTTCGCTATGACCAGCATACGTAGAGGAGGAAAATTGTGCGCCCAAGACTTTGTGGCAAAATCTATTCTCTTCACACTGAATGGGAGTACTAGTCGTGTTCCCCCAAACCTCCGCCCCACATGTAGCAACTGGTATACATTGCAATCTGTAAATTTTAACAATTGATGGCACCACCTCTATGTTTCTTGGCTTAGGTATCCCAAGTATGGTATTAATAGAATTAATAAACTTCCTTTTACAGTGGACCACATGATCATTCCACAATCCATTAGATGTGAATACCAACCCAAGATACGGGAAAGTGCAAGTACTTAATAGTTGATTAAAATTTGAAACAATTGAAAAGTTAAAATGCTTCTTAGACCCGCATGACATCAGAAATTATTTTTTAAAATTAGTGCATAAATCTAGGGTTGCCATAAACTCCACAAAACCATGAACCAGGGCGCGTAGGGCTTTAGGAGTACGTCCCATTAGTACTGCATCGTCAGCATATAAAAATGCAGGAATTTTGTTTCCATTAATAATTGGGACATCTTGAGTTAAAGTTACCAGGGATTTGGTTAGATCATTGATATACAAAATGAATAAGAGGGGGGCCAGGACACAACCCTGCCTGACCCCCCTACCAACTTCAGTAGCTTTAGAGATCTCGCCGTCCCTACTAATACGCACCCTGGCTTTTAGATCTCTGTGCAAATATGCCAGAAAGGAGACTAATGAGTCGTCTAACCCAAAATTTAAAAGAGTTGACCACAGCCGAGATCTGCTTACAAAGTCGAAGGCCGACGTAAGATCCATAAATGCCAGATACACAGGTGTTTTCTTAGCTACATTGTATTTACTGATAATCAGGTTAAGGTTAAGGCATTGTTCCACAGTGCCAACCTTACTCCTAAACCCCAGCTGGCATGGATGTAAAGCCTGACAATCCTCAGCCCATGACTTGATCCTATTAAATAATACCCTCCCCAAAATTTTCAGAGTATTATCAATCAGTGAGATCGGCCTATAGCAGCTCGGGTTTGACCGGTCCCCCTTCTTAAAAATTGGAACTATAGTACTGTAAGACCAGGTTTCAGGAATAGATGAATTTGTCAAATTATTAAAAACATTTACAAGTAGTGGTGCCCAAAAATCGGGATAACTTTTAATAAGGTCGATAGGAAGACCATCCGGCCCGGGAGCTTTGCCCCCAGGCTCTGAGCGATGGCCTCAACTTCAAATAATTCAATCTGAATCTCGGTGGTGTATGTGTACTCCTTATTAGATTCACAAGGGTCCGGGGCAGCATAAATCTTGCTAAAGTGTGCCTCCCAAGACTCACTAGAAATGTTACAACTAATTGGTGAGGCTGTGTTTCCCACAGATTTCATACCTTTAACAGCCTTCCAAAAGTCCTTTCCATTTTTTAATACATTTGCCCGAACAAGGTTAGCCCAGTGGTCATTAATAAGCTCCTCCTTCCTGCATATGTAGCTCTTTTATAGCACCTCTGAGGTGACGACACAAGAGAGCTAACTCTAGGTTTACTTACAAGTGCCTTCCTTAATGCTCTGTTAGCTGCAGAGCAATCTGCATTAAACCAGCCTGGGTCAGAATTAATGCTCTTATTTGGCTTAGACATTAATTTTTTAATGCCAACACAAAGCTCTGAGAAGGCACCAACTACCTCTGTGTTGCGTTCTCTAAATGTCAGGCAGGTGTTAATCAAATCAGGATAAAAATGTTATCATCCTTTCAAATAATGCATTATTATCAATACCACGCCACACAAGTCTAAGATTATCAGTTGTCGTTGTTAGATCACTTGCCCCGTGCATATGATCATACGTTGGGCGATGTGTGAAATTTAGGATAGTATTAATAGGATTATGGTCTCCCTGTAATGTTGGGATTACTTCGGCCCTTAGCACATAGCTTTCTAGGGAAGCAGTTATGAAAATATAATCAATAGTGGATGCTGAACCTCGACTTCTGTAGGTCGGTACTATACATCCGTCTCTAGGAGGCGTGGCTGCAATCTCCATAACATTAAGAAAATTGTTCGAGCTTAGGAGGTTCACTAACTGCTCACCTCTTTTGCTCAACGAACCCCTAGTGGTGGGTTGGACAGCCGAGTAAATGTCCCTTGGGATTTTAACATTAAAATCACCACCTAGACATATGCCCTTAATTGGGGCACCACAATTATCAATTTGTAATTTTAAGATGGAATTAAACAACTCAGAAAAGTTCATATTGGGAACGGTTTTAAAATCAACATTATAAAAATTAATCAAATAAAGTGAGACCCCCGAGTATAGAGGGTTACTTGACATTTATCACTGTTGGTTTGCAAGGTTCTAGCACGCCGCCTGCCTTGATATTTATCCAGGTAGAGAGGCCACCAGCAGGCCTGCCTAATTTAGGGATGGGGAATAAAGTATTAAAACATTCAAAACCCTCCATAAACAACTCCCGGGTCGCCCAGGTTTCTTGAAACATTACAATGTCTTGACTACTTTTTAACTCCTTCCAGTCTGGTAAGTTTAATTTAGATGCCAGACCGTCAACATTCCAGCTCAATATTTTAAGTGTCAGATCTACATTCCTTATAATCGTTATGTCAGATTTGCTAGACTGAGGACGTGATCGGATCAGTGCTAATTCTGATACCTCAGTTAATACTTCACTCGTTAATGGGAAGGACAGTCAATCTTGATAGTCCAAACCTGATAAGGGTGTAAATCTGTTGAGTATTGGAATGGCAAAATAAAGCAAGATGCCTCAAATGTGGGTTTATAAAAGTAGCCTAAGGGTAGCGCCCATATGCTAGTGCTGAGATCTGTCTGCTCCATCTGTGATGATAGTATGGTTTTTGCCACTGATTGATAGATTTGGGGGATATACCCAGCCAACCCACTCGCCGTACCATAATGATATTCTCAATTAAGGATGGCCTAAATCTCTTATGTTTGGAGAGCCAATCAACACACTTGCAGCGTAGTTGCTCCCAGGATTCTGTATGATCTTTTCTTAGAGGGGGAACACCTGCTAGAACCACAACATATGGACAAGCCTCCGGAGGTAAGTTTAGCACCATATTATTACCCTCAGTATAAGTCGTAGAAATTGGGTCAGTGGCGCCTTATTGTTATATGTTATCCATACCATTGCTATTATGTGAAGAGGTGGGAACATTACTGACAGATGTCATATTATTTATCAAATTGCCATCATTAATCCTGCGTCTATCAACCTGTTCCATAGGCCTTTTTGCCCCCATGTTGCCCCTGGTTTCAAAACACGTACGAATTTTGTTACATGTCGCACAATCATTGACTCCCGGATTTAGATTAGGTAGAGCATTAGTGATTTGACAGCGAATAGAGTTATTATTAGGAAGTGCATTTTGTGTTTGCTTTCCAACACTGATGGAGTCAGACACTTTAGCATCAACTTGGGGGTCAATATTAATAATTTGGGGCGCAGGCTGTGCGGGCTGGGCAGACTGAACAGGAGAAGGAAGCAGCTGAAATACAATCTTTCAAAGAGGATAGAAAACTATCAAGAGCAAGCTTAACGCGGTCGGTGATAGTGTCCATAAAATGATTCATATCAATTACACTATTACAGCTGCCATTGCCAATAATAGAAAACTGAAGATCATTCTCAGTCTGAGTTCCAATGGAGTGATGAGGGGATTCAATCATTGGAGCATGTACATGGGCCTCAACAGTTGTTAGATTAGAGGATGAGCGAATCCAGGAATTTAATGTTGTGCGAGTAGAACATGGGCGAATTGGTTGTTTTCTCTTAACGCTCACTGTCTTTGCTGATTTCCTCTTACGTTTTGCCCCCGGAGGAGGAGCATTAACTGTTACGGTATTTAATTCAGATGGATTTGATATAGTGACGTCACAAGTCTCTTCACAAACCAAAGCGGGAACATCAGGGACACATACAATTAAGTCAGTAGTTTCAACAATTGGACCCAGAGATTGTGCAGATTGCCCTAAGCCGAGGGAAAGACGCCTCTCGGTAAGCTCGATTTCATTGCTCACAATACTGACGGCCCTTTCCAACATGCTTTCAATACTCGTTGTGGCGGGTCTAACAGCCGGCAGTACCGTACGCTTCCCCATAGTTACTTTAAGAGCACTATGGAAACGCAAAACGGTGTGATTAAATAAAAATAACCTTTGCTCACCTATGGAGCAACTTCAGCAATAGCCAGATGGAAGAGGGATGGCCCAGTCCAGTCTCCTCCAACTTCTGACGGCCTCAGACGGCCCGCCCTTTGCCCGGGCTTCGCGCGGCGGGAGGTGACAGACCAATAAATGCTCCCCCAGATATTGAGGGAGTGACCGGTGGTGTCCGCCCTGCCCCTCAGCGTCCTGGGGCTCATAGTCCAGCAATAGAGCGGCCACAAACAGCGACGCGTCTCTTGAGGAATAAAGCTGTTGACATGTTCTTTGACTGAAAGCATGCATTCCACTTGGATTCACTCGTGAGAATGGTTTATGTATTGTTGTCCCACAGCGCCACCTTGTGTCTTTTTGCACTAACTATCTTTTTATTCTTCAGGTGGTTTTGTTAAATTATAAGATTACTTTTGTTTTTAGAAAATTATACATCTTTTCTGTATGTTTTTCTTATTAGTGGTGTGTACAAATAACTATTTTTTTTTTCTAAGTGAGAGTATTAGTATTCACTGTCATAGTCTTTGGACAGTTGCATGCACGCCATATATGTGGTGTGGATATTTAACTACGGCACAGTTTCAAACTTTCCTTAGGTCGTGTGCTGTTTATTGCTAATTGCTCTAAGCCTTGTAAGTCCACAATTATTAACGTCTAGCTTGCAAGAATGCAGAATGTTGCCACACCACAGTTTTTCCTTTCTTCACCAGGAGACCCACCCGTCAAGTGGCAAAAGTGGAAAAAGGTGTTTGAGAGGTATGCAAAGGTCTGTGGAACCAATTTAAGTGCAGAACGAAGAACTGCACTTTTACTGCACTGTTTAGGGTCGGAGGGTCAGGAGGTGTTTGATCACCTTCCAGACATAAATGACCACACACTGAATGAATATGAAGTATGTATTCTTAAGTTGGATAGACATTACTTACCTAAGGTGATCACCATTCTGGAGAGATATCATTTTGGGCGTAGAACCCAAAATGATGGTGAAAGCGTAGAAAACTATATCACGTCTCTGAGGAAATTGGGATCTTCTTGTAAATTTGTAAAGGTGGTTCCCCAAATTTGATGCATTGCTGGAAGAGAGAATTAGGGACCAATTTATGCTTGGTTGCAACATACAGAAAGTAAGAGATGATATCTGGCAAAAAGATGACCCTACTCTAGATGAAGTTATCAATATAGCTAAACAGTTAGAACACTCATTAAAGTGCATGGAAATAATTACTAAACAAGAAAATAAAAGTAATGTCGTGCAGGAGGTTAAGATTTCTTCTAATGGTAAAGTCTCCAAGAAGTATATTAAACCGAGCAGTGGTGCCTCGACTATGAGTAAAAAGTCTAGCTTTCAAGGGAAATGCTTCCGTTGTGGAAATTCTGGTCACCTAGCCAAGGACAAAAAATGCCCTGCATTAAAGGCCATGTGTAGTAACTGTAAGAAAATTGGGCATTTCACTGTTGTCGGTCATGCAAAAAAGAAAAAGGTAAAACATGTCTGATAGTGATTCGAATTCAGACGTTGACTGCGGACAAATAGTATCCCAAGTTTCTGACAGTGATAAGAAAGGGACATTTGATGATATACTCGTAGAGGGGATGTCTACACGAGTGTTGTTTGACTCAGGGGCGAAAATAACTATTGTATCTAGACATTTTTACACTCACTTTCTAGAAAGCAAAGTAAAAATCCTAAAAGCGGATATCAAGCCCTATGCTTATGGTGGAGAACCGATCAAACTCATTGGGTACTTTCAAGGTTTGATCGGATATAAAGGAAGATTAGCTTCTGGGAAGATTTATGTCTCTCACAGAGGGGACAGCATCTGAAGCTGGTTCCATCAACGAGATTTAGGTGTCATGCTAGATCTCAACAATAATCCCCCCATCATACTAAAGGAAAGGGTGAATGTGAATGAAATTAATGGGGGGGAAATGATATTTCGTACACGGAACATCTCAAAAGTTTGTTTCCCAATGTTTTTAAAGATAAGCTAGGTTGCTTACGGGATTACACTCACAAAATCAAATTACTTCCTAACGCTGAACCTGTTGCTAGTAAGGATAGGGGTGTACCCTTTTCAATGCGGGAGGAGATGAAAAGTCAACTAGATAAGTTGAAAAACGAAGGCATCATTGAAGAAGTCGAAGGGACGCAATGGTTGGCCCCAGTGGTCGCAGCCAGGAAATCTGATGGTAGTCTGCGTTTATGCATAGACTTGCGCTCCCTTAATAAACAGGTTGTTGTTGACAGGTATCCCCTCCCGAAAATCTCAGACATGCATATGTTACTCAAAGATTCCAAGATTTTCTCCACAGTGGATCTAAAGTCAGCCTATCATCAAATTAAGCTTGATGAGAGTTCTAGAGATCTAACTGCATTCAGCACACCTTTTGGCACCTTCAGGTTCCTTAGGCTGCCATTCGGTTTAGTCTCTGCAGCATCTGTTTTTCAGAGGGCTTTAGAAAAGGTTTTGCGGGACCTTAGTGGGGTTAAGATATACCAAGATGACGTTCTGATTTTTGCTCGTGACATTGAGGAACATGATGGAATTTTGAAAGAAGTTTTAAGAAGGTTCTGTGAGAACAATCTTACGGTTAAATTAGAGAAATGTAAATTTAGAAAATCGTCCATTGATTATTTGGGTCACACCATTTCTGGCAAGGGTGTTGAACCTAAGCGTGAATTGATTGAAACCATTCAGAATTTAGCCTTTCCTACTAATAAAGAAGAAGTCATGAAGATGCTAGGCATGGCAGAGTACTACAGCAAGTTTGTAGAAGGATTTGCTGAGAGAACAGTTAATATTAGAAAATTGTTGTGCAAAGTGGTTGATTTTCATTGGTCTGAATTGTGTGAGGATGAATTTATTAAATTGAAGAATAGTCTAAAGAAAACCTCTAAGCTTAGGAGTTTTGATCCAGCTTTGAAATCAGTGCTTATCACGGACGCCAGCATGAAGGGGCTTGGTGCCGTTCTGCAACAAGAGGAAGGTGAAGAAGCAAAAGTTATCTTGTTTCTCTCTCGTAGCTTGAAAGGTGACAAACTGAGATACTCTGTGATTGAGAGGGAGGCTTTGGCAGTTCATTAGGCCATCAAGAAGCTTAAAAATGTACTGTGGGGTACAAAGTTTGTAGTAAGGAGCGACCACAAACCTTTATGTGAGCTGTTTAACAAGAAAGGTTTTGATGCTATATCTTGCAGGATTTCCAAATGGATTGTAGGTCTCTCAGCTTATGATTTAAAAGTTGAATATCTGCCTGGGGTGCGGAACTGCATTGCTGACACGCTGTCCAGATTGGTTAATTCTGAGGAAGGTGAAATGGACTCTAAGGAGGAAGATTTGAGTGAATGGGTATGTAATGTCGAACATGATGGGATGAAAGAAGATAAATGGATAAAGGCGTGTGAATCAGATGTAGAGTTTTTGGAGCTACGCTCTTTGATCAAAAAAGGTTGGTCACGCAAAACTGGTGGGAGTGTAGATGATTTTTGGAATGTGAGGAATGAAATATCTTTAAGTGGAAGCTTGATATTTAGAGGTCCAAGGTTAGTTCCACCTAAAGTTTTGCGTGAAGACTTGATCAATTTAGCCCATGAGGGCCATCAGGGAATGTCCAAAACGAAAGAAAGACTCAGGCTAAATTACTGGTGGCCGGGATTGGACATTCAGGTTGAAAGGTCTGTTAGAGATTGCTTGCAGTGTATCTTGAGTGAAAAATCATTAAAAACTAGAGTTCAACCAATGATAATAAGGAAACGACCCTAGGCTCCATGGCAGGAGCTTGCTCTTGATATTCTAGGGCCTGTTGTGTCCAATGGTTCTGAAATGTTTGTGTTTGTTCTCATTGATATGTTTTCAAGATGGCCAGAAATCAAGTTTACGAGGAGTATTGACTCTAAGCAAGTCATAACATTTCTCAAAGAAGTCTTTACACAAGAGGGTTTACCTGGTTCGCTGTTGACAGACAATGGTGTCCAATTTGTTTCTCGAGAAATGAAGGATTTCTTGCAACGCTGTTCGGTTGATCACAAATTGTGTGCTCTTTACCACTGAGAGTGCAATGGCATGGTGGAACGTTTTATACGTGTGCTGGAGCGGGTAGTACGTTACAACAAACAAATGATGGACGGAATGCTGACAATGCAGACATTCTCCCCCAGTCAAGAGATCTGGGTTAAATCCATCGTTCTTTTGCCCACTACGCCACCCCAGTTTAGACATGGCCATATGCAAATCAGTCTTGACCCTGTGCCTCATGGGAACAGTCCAGCCCGAACTGCCAAGCCATGTCTTCCCTGGACCGGAATCAAGCATCCTAGGACCGGTTTCTGGCTATCAGCCGTCATCAGCCAGGATAGCTTGACTCCAGTAGCGTAGTGAGCACGGGTCCCACGTCTGGGAATACCCATCCCACTTAGGGCGAAAAGCGTTACAACAAACAAATGATGGACGGAATGCTGACAATGCAGACATTCTCCCCCAGTCAAGAACGATGGATTTAACCCAGATCTCTTGACTGGGGGAGAATGTCTGCATTGTCAGCATTCCGTCCATCAATTGTTTGTTGGAGCGGGTAGTACAACATTTTGTATACCCCCTCCATTTCTGCATGTTTACATTAATACGAATAATCTATTAATTGTAATATTATTAATCTGTTTGAAGTGATAACTCACCAATTATATTAATGAAAGAAATACACGTGGGATTTACATTTGCATGGCTAAACTAACTGTATACTAATATATGTACGCATAGTAATGGTAGAAAATTAGAATATTGCATGATATATGTTGCTTTTGTGACGTAATTGTAAGTTGCACCAGATGACATCGTTGGGTGAATATAAACGCTTTGAATGTTGCTATCCTGCTAGATAATTACTTACACATAGGGGAATTAGTGAGGGTTTAACATTTTATTAGCCATTTCAATGTTTTAATTACGTTTTGTGTTTGTTTTGCTTAAGTTGACCATTTGGGCCTAAGAAAAGATGGCTGACTGAGACACACGACGTGACTACTACTGTTTCACGAGGTTTCGGGTGAAGTGCGCCTGCGCCACCGCCAACAACAAGAGGCCTCGTCCTGACCCCAGACAAGATGTACCCATCAAGGTCACACTGGGAGAATCGCCAAATTCACGAAATAAAGGACTGTCTTTAAAACCGGAACCAGCAAGTTTGATGACTTAACCTAACGGACTATGTGAGAACTTTACCGAATGACCCCAAACCAGCCAATCAGGACTGCCTAAAACTGATTTTTGTTACATTTTGACGTTAGTTTCATTATAAAAATGGTAGACAAAGCGAATTGGGCGCGGGCTTACTCATTGAGAGCGGAACTTTTCTTTGCCTGACGTTATGCTGACAGGGAGGACGGTGACACTGCTGGACAGCTGTTATCCTGAATCTTTGAAAGACTGAATTGCTGCCTGACTTTGATGATTTAAAGACTTTTCCACGACTTGATCGACTTATAGGACGTCTAATAGCCAGATTAGGTAAATATGATGTTCGGTGATTTGGTTTATGACTTATTGAAATTGAAATTGATTAGATAAACTAAATTATTATTCTAACGAACAAATGTGTCGGGTGATTTATTTAGAGAAATTAGAATAAGATTAAATGTAGATTAAAGAATTGTGTCACCAAATATCCAAAATCAACTAACTGATTCATCGATTAAATGGAGGGAATATCTCGAGGTTCTGAATTTAATAAAGGTACTTAATGTAGGTTCAGGTAAATTAGGTTCTTTAGTTGAAAAGGTATTCCTTTCATGTCAGCGTTTGGACAATTTATCTCTCCCGTGGGAACGGATCAATGAAGTGTGAGTGTTGGTGTTATGGGCCCCATCAATGAATGTATTGAGTGAATGTGCTAGTGTGATATTTGATCTGTGACGAAGGGAGGATTTAAAATTCCACGCTGCATCAGTTTTTCTGGTAGCAGTATGATGGTTGTTGTTGTTTTGTCTGGTGAATATAGCTTGTAAATCGCTTATTGATTATTGGTTATTGATTGATATTGGTTTATGTATTAACACTCTATGTTGAGTCGCGTCAAGTTCTATGTTATTTGCACAGCTTCTGAGATGTAGGAAGTCGGAAGTTTGTAACGATTCCGTAGTAGAGCAGAGGTAAGCGCTGCTCTCGGGAAAGACGGAATTGTTGTTGCCCTGTAAGTACACAGGGGAAACGTGTAACGATTGAAGTTGCACAACGCATTGTCTGGGTTCGATCCGGTGACATCGTCGCGTGTTGCCATTAGAAATATCTCCGGTATGAAAGAAGTGTATGGTAGCGAAGGTCACCTGTGAAGTTTTGGTCTTAGGTACCAGGAGTCCAAATGGCACTCCGATAACGCTTATCACTCGAAAGGTAATAGGTGCTCCCTAAGCTTGATAGAATGGTAAAGTAGAGGGAAGTGCTACTTTATCAACGTATGTCATATTTCTGTAGTAGGACAGACTGTTTGCTGTTCTCGGGAAAGACAGGATTCTGTGTGAATGTACTACATTTTCTCGTGTGAAAGTGAGTGAATGTGAAGGCATTCGGGTTAATTGTGAAACTCTAGTTTTATTTCTCAGGAGCATTGGGTCTCCAACCAAGTGTCTTAAATCTGGAGAAACGGTTAGCTAATGCTTGTTAGAAGGGTAAGGTAGAGGGATGTGCTACTTTATCAACGGAAGTAACGATTCCGTAGTAGGGCAGAGATAAGCGCTGCTCTCGGGAAAGATGGAATTCTCGTGAGAAAGGTCTATTGCTATTCCTTGGTTAGCGAAGCGGACAATGGTGGTGTTTTTGTGTTGTTACTAACAGAATTGTACATTTGAAACAAAACTTACAGAGTGAATTTTGTAAAGGAGGGGTAGACAGGAGCAGGAGCTGCGGCAGCGGCTGCCGACGTCAGAACGACCGCGCTGGGATTGGCCAGTTAGTCAGAAACGTAGAACGCTCCTGATTGGTGCGTTAGTGTGAGTCGCGCTGGGATTGGAGAATTGCAGAGTGACGTAGACGCTCTGGATTGATGTGTTAGTCTGAGTCGCGCTGGGATTGGAGAATTACAGAGTGACGTAGACACTCAGGATTGGTGTGTTAGTGTGAGTCGCGCTACAATTGGACAGAAAAGCGGTACGGTCAAGAGGAGAAACTAGAAGGCAGAAAAGATGTATTACGACCCCCCAGAAAAGGAGAAGAAGTCCTGGTTTGGTAAAATTAAAAAGTGGTTTAAGAAGGACAAACCGATTGTAACTAGGGAAGGACAATTACCTCCTCCACCGAAAATCCCTGCATCCTTTAAGGTTGCAAAATATGGATATCACACCTGCATTTGGTTAGACAATTGGGTCAAGTATACTGAGAATGACGGAGTTTGGGCTTTTCCAGAACATGGTTCATTTAATTTGGCAGTTTTGAGAAATTTAAGAGAAAATGATGAATTTGGAACCAAGACCTAGACCGACACAATTTGAAACATTGACAGAATGGGACGATGAGATGCATGACCGAGAAAGACAGAGAAGTGGCGGAAGGTATAGGCACATGTTTGGTAGGTCATACGGACATGAGAATCATGATGATCGAATGAGAAGGTGGCGGAATGCGAGTATGACTGAGGGTTTGTTTCCCGTAAGAACTGCAGGAGAAGATGAAGGAAGAAAATGCACAGAAAAGAGGCATAATGTGGAAACGAGAGGGTATGGAGTGAATGAATCAGAGGACGATGTTCTTGATAACATGTTCTATAAAAATCCACCCCCATATCGGCCAGAGCCAGAAATATTAACACCAAGTGCCCCAATGAAAGAAACTTTACGAATCATAAAATCGGAACCAGAGTTCCCGGATTTGGGAAAAAACAATTCCATTAGAGAGGTAGAAAGGAAGTCCAGAAGTAGAATAAATGGTGAAAATTCAGCGGAACTAGCAAAGACAACCTTAGAATTAACAGACAAAATAAGAGAATTAACCAAAAATCTGGAAGCTGTAACAGTTCCAGTAACGATAGGACCAGTAATGCCTATTTTTGATAAACAAAAAGATGGCGAACATTGTTTAACGTCCCTTATAAAAGCAATATACAGGTTGAACAGACAAAACTGAGTCAAAATGACAATCCATGGAGACACACAATAAACATGATTGAACCAAATGTTTCAAATAATCTGTTTGTAGGCCAGTATTGTGCAGAAAGAGTTAATAGTAAGAACTATCCCTACGGAGAAGTTAAAAACCTACCAGGATGAGGAGTTGTTATTTCTGTGTAAAAGCATAACTTGGAGAGCAAAAGGTCTCCATGAAAGATTAGAAGAAGTAGCAAATGAAATGGGTATAGATATTGAAAAGGTAAAAGCCCTACAGAAACCATATCGAATAGATTTCACTGAAAAGGACATTGAAAATATGAATACCACAGGACAAATGAGTCAGATTAAGGAAATAATTATTTTATTGAGAAAATGGGGAGATGTGGACAAATGGAAGAGTAGATGGTATCGAAAACGAGATGATGCTTCAGATAAAACCTTTTCAGCTTTCCCTGTTAGAGAGAAAGAGAAGGTAGTAACAGAATGACCTATGAGAGAAATTCCAGGAGGAGGATATGTACATGTCCCATGGACTAGGCAAGATATTTTGTCATTCACAAATGACTTCCCTAGACTACGTGAAAAACCCGTCGAGTGGTATAGACAGGTGGACAGATTTGTGAAATTGTCCAAAGTATTATGGATTGATCTAAACAGCCTGTTTGACATAATAGTACCAGCAGACCTATAGACAGAGTGTAAAATAATGATAGATTGGCCAACACAAGAATACCCAAGGGATCCAAAAACAGGGGCTCCAGACCCCGAGGTAATGAAGAAATACGAACAGGTTATTGCCTTTCTGAAAAATAAGGTTCCATCTAAAGAGACAGATTGGGTAAAAATTGACAGAACACAGCAGGAAAGCATATTATGAGAGGCTGATCTTGGCCTTTAAACAGTTTAGTGGAGATGAAAATCTGAGTGAAAAGGATCTAAGTCATTTTGTATACAGGTTTGTATATGGTCTTCGTCCAGAAATTAGTGAGATGATAAAACAGCATACTGTAGATTGGCAGAATAAGAAAATAGACGAAGTACTGATCCATGCCAAATATTTCAGTGACAAGGTTGAAGCTAAACAGCGAAAATTGAAAGAAAAGGCTATGGGGGCACAAGTGAAAGTAGCAGAGAGACTGGAAGCTCAATTAGCAGAACAAACGACTAATACAGGATCAAGACAAAACTTCAGTCCTGGCAAAAGTAAAGGAAATATAGAGGAAGCTAAGAAGAAATTCCCGTGTCATAATTGCAGTAGAATAGGGCATTGGAATTCCGAGTGTAAATTTCCCCCAAGTACTAACGATGAAAATGCATCATTGTAGCCACAGGTGCAGAATGAGGTGAGTGGTCAACCGCAGCGACAGCAGCAGGTTGTTACCCAACAGAATCAGGTGCCAAAACCGCCTTTTCCACAGAGCAAAAATTCCCAGACGTATAGTAGTGAAACGTGATTCTACAACGGAGAACAGGTAAATAAACCGCCGCGCGCTAGCGCTATTTCGAAGTATCGGCTGCAACGTGATGAGAATGATTCAGAAGAGAGTTATTGACGGTGCCGAAGGGAGGAAGAAGAGTGTGTACTTGGCGCAACTCTAGAAGTAGACCAGTCAGGCCCATTTGTAGATGGAAAGATTAATGATGAAAGCATTACTTTCCTAGTTGATACTGGTGCTACTCGATCAACAGTCAGATCAGCTGATGTTAAGAATCTTCCTCTCTCGAATGAAACAATCCAAGTAGTTGGTGTATCCAATAGGCAGATTAAAACTTACCTTACAGACCCAGTGAAGGTTAGCATAGGGAAATTTTCTGAAATGCACCGCTTTGTCGTGTGCGATACCAGTCCTGTGAATCTGTTAGGTAGAGATTTGCTGTGCAAAATGGACTACACTATATTTTGGACCCCGGATGGGATAGCATTTGAAACCCTAGATGAAGATGTGCTGTATAAAATGACAATGACAAACAGGGAAAATGAGGTTATTGAAACCTATGCTGTATTTAACCCTGATGAATTACCTAAAGAATTAAAACAATCTGTTAAGGCAGAGTTTGGGATTTCACAGGAGAAGATGTGGGATTAATGAGAATTGTAGATCCAGTAAAAATAACCGTAAAAGAAGGAGTAAGTTATCCAAATGTTCCTCAATATAAATTGACACCTGAAATAATTGAAGGAGTGACTCCTGTGATTGAAAAAATGATAAAACAAGGTATTTTGAGAGAAATAATGAGTAGCCCATGTAATTCACCAATAATGGGACTGAAAAAGCCTAGTGGGAAGTTCAGGATAGTACAAGATCTGAGAAAGATAAACAAAATTGTAGTGTCATGTTATCCCATTGTACCAAATCCATCTGTGATTTTATATCAGATTCCTCATGACGCAGAATGGTATACAGTAATTGATCTATGCCATGCTTTCTTTTCCATCCCATTGCACCATGACAGTCAGCAAATTTTTGCATTTCGTTTCGGCGAGCGTATTTTGGCTTGGTGCCGAATTCCACAGGGGTATACAGAAAGCCCCTCGATTTTTAATCAGCGATTGAAGAGGTCTTTGGAAAGTCTAGAAATGCCCGAAAATTCAGTATTAGTCCAGTACATCGACGACCTTCTTGTGGCGTCGAAAACCCGTGAGGCTTGTGAACTTGACACGATAGCATTGCTGAATCATTTGGCAGATGGAGGACTTAAAGTGTCACCATCAAAATTACACTTTTGCAAGAAAGACGTACAATATTTAGGACAACGCATTGAAAAAGGACTGAGAAAAATAACGATAGATAGAATCAGGATCATAAAAAGAATGAGTGTACCCATGAACCAAAGAGAGGTGAGAATGTTTCTGGGAGTGGTTGGATATTGTCGTCAATGGATTAGCAATTTTTCGTTGATTGCAAAACCTTTGGTGCAATTGACGAGAAATGATGTGAAAGATCCCATTGATTTGACCAAAGAAGAATTGGCAGCATTCAAAAGATTGAGAGATGGGTTGTGTGAAGCACCTGCATTAGGTATGCCTGACTATGAAAAGGAGTTTGAGTTGTATTGCAGTGAGAGAAATGGATGTGCGCTCTCTGTGCTAATACAGAAGCATGGAAAACTGAGGAGACCAATTGCATATTTTTCATCAATGTTGGACCCAGTAGCTGTAGCCTTACCTGGGTGTTTGAAAGCAGTAGCT
Source organism: Triturus cristatus (assembly GCF_964204655.1). NCBI lineage: Eukaryota > Metazoa > Chordata > Amphibia > Caudata > Salamandridae > Triturus > Triturus cristatus. The sequence goes on along the minus strand of NC_140594.1, from coordinate 629,455,833 downwards.
GCTACTTGCCGAAGTTTGGAACAGAGTGAGCGAATTGTGATGGGATATCCTGTGAAAGTGTTTGTACCTCATGATGTGGCCTTCCTTTTAACAAGGAATCGCACTCAGTATATGACACATAGGGGTCGATTCCGATCCTGGAAAAAGGCTGTACGAATCGTTGTACGGAGCGTACCCGGTAAACTTTTCTTACAACCTAGGAAGTACGATTCGTACAAAAAGCCTTTTTCCGTATGAATCGTACAAAAGACCATATGGGTAAAAAAAAACAACGATTCTGATCCGGAACAGCTTGTACGCGACGTCAATACAGCGGTTTCCGGCCCAGCAAGTACGAATCGTCACAACGTCACTCCGTACGGCTCTTTTCTTACGGGAGCCACACACAGCCGGAAAAGCAGAGTCCTACGTGAACCGCTACGCACTGGAGCCCCGGTACGCGACGTACACGCCATGAACCCCATCGTACGTGTCATCCTGGTCCTCTTAGCCTACGACCTGGTGCACCGGACCCCACGCACACGCCGCAGAAGGTGAGGGTGGGGGTGAGGGGCAGGAAACATACCCCATACCCAAATCCAAACCTATAATATGGAGCCCATACATTACCACCAAGGTCTGGTCACTTGGGGGGGCGTGTCCAGCAACCCCTGCGTACCGCAACAACGGAAGTGGACGTGTATGGTGCGTTGCACACGTACCCCTACGGCACCAGTAGAATAGTGATACGGACCGTACACACGCAATGAATGCGTGGGTACGGTGCGTTTCACACGTACCCCTATGGCACCAGTAGAATAGTGATACGGACCGTACACACGCAATGAATGCGTGGGTACGGTGCGTTTCACACGTACCCCTACGGCACCAGTAGAATAGTGATACGGACCGTACACACGCAATGAATGCGTGGGTATGGTGCGTTTCACACGTACCCCTACGGCACCAGTACAATAGTGATACGATGCGTACACACGCAATGAATGTGGGGGCACGGTGCGTTTCACCCGTACCCGTACGGCTCCAGTACAATACTGATACGAGCCGTATACACGCAATGAATGCGGGGGTATGGTGCATTTCACACGTACCCGTAGGGCACCAGTACATTTGGGATACGAGGCATACACACGGCACGAATGTGGGGTTACGGTCTGGCCCTGCATGTTACCTTCATATTGGTGTGTGTGTAGGTCCAGGCCAGCAGTGTACTGCTCCAAGGGGGTGGGTGGGTGGGTGGATGCAGAGGATTCCCAGCAGTGGCCAGCCATATGGGGGTGGCTGCAGATCAATACCAGCAGTGTCCAGACATGTAGGGGTGGTTGTAGAGGACTCCCAGCAGTGGTCAGCTATATAGGGGTGGCTGTAGATGAATACCAGCAGTGGACAAACATATAGGGGTGGGTGCAGATGAATACCAGCAGTGTCCAGACATATGGGGGTGGGTGCAGAGGACTCCCAGCAGTCGACAGAGATATGGGGGTGGGTGCATATGACTGCCAGCAGTGGCCTGCAAAATGAGGGGTGTGTGCAGATGAATACCAGCAGTGTCAGACATATGGGGGTGGGTGCACAGGACTCCCAGCAGTGGACAGAGACATGGGGATGGGTGCATATGACTACCAGCAGTGGCCTGCAATATGAGGGGTGGGTGCAGAGGACTCCCAGCAGTGGACAGAGACATGGGGGTGGGTGCAGAGGACTACCAGCAGTGGCCTGCAATATGAAGGGTGGGTGCAGAGGACTCCCAGCAGTGGACAGAGACATGGGGGTGGGTGCATATGACTACCAGCAGTGGCCTGCAATATGAGGGGTGGGTGCAGAGGACTCCCAGCAGTGGACAGAGACATGGGGGTAGGTGCATATGACCTACCAGCAGTGGCCTGCAATATGAGGGGTGGGTGCAGAGGACTCCAAGCAGTGGAGAGAGACATGGGGGTGGGTGCAGAGGACTCCCAGCAATGGACAGAGATATGGGGGTGGGTGTAGAGGACTACCAGCAGTGGCCTGCAATATGAGGGGTGGGTGCAGAGGACTCCCAGCAGTGGACAGAGACATGGGGGTGGGTGCATATGACTACCAGCAGTGGCCTTCAATATGAGGGGTGGGCGCAGAGGACTCCCAGCAGTGGACAGAGACATGGGGGTGGGTGCATATGACTACCAGCAGTGGCCTGCAATATGAGGGGTGGGTGCAGAGGACTCCCAGCAGTGGACAGAGACATGGGGGTGGGTGCAGAGGACTCCCAGCAGTGGACAGACATATGGGGGTGGGTGCAGAGGACTCCCAGCAGTGGACAGAGACATGGAGGTGGGTGCAGAGGACTACCAGCAGTGGCCTGCAATATATGGGGTGGGTGCAGAGGACTCCCAGCAGTGGACAGAGACATGGGGGTGGGTGCAGAGGCAGTGGACAGAGACATGGGGGTGGGTGCAGAGGACTCCCAGCAGTGGACAGAGACATGGGGGTGGGTGAAGAGGACTCCCAGCAGTGGACAGAGATATCGGGGGGTGTACATCATTATCAGATGACCACACGTACATGGTGGTATGTACGCATCCCTAACTTTGGACTATGCTGACAGTGTGTAACGAAGCAAGACCAACCGTGGAGTCCCCCCTCAGAACAACGAAGGTGATCGATACCCTTTCCCCTCTTCTCTCCCGCCAGCAGCCGGAGTGGACTCCCTCGGGGCCGCAGTTCCCCGTACCAGGCGAAGAAAAGGAACACCGCTCCTTTAATTGGGAAGGCCTATCGCTCAACCCTGCCCCTAGCAGTGATGACGACGAGGGGTGGGCTGAAATACCCGGAAATGCGGTATCACAGGTGTGCGTTGACCCTGGAGGACGAGAGGGCGACAGCGGAGCAGAGGAGGAAGAAGCAGTGCAGGACGGCGGTCGGAGAGAAGAAAAGAAGCGAACGGGATATCGAGGAGAAGGCGACTACGAGACTTCGAAGCTAGGAGGCCAACGACCCCGTGAGCCGCCCAGCCACGTTCCCGGAGGAGCGTGGCTCTCGCAGGTACGCGAACGCTTCACGGGCTGGGTGGGGAATATGGGGCGCCGCCTGTAGTAGCATAAGGGGAACTCAAGAGCCTGGATACGTGATACCCTGGTGACATCCCGGTAATAACCCACCCCGAGCACCACCCCTCACAATAAGCCTTTTCTTGAGCACTGAGTGATCCCTCACCCCCTTTCCCTCGTGCCTCTAACTGAAAGATAACAGACCACTGACCTTGGAACCCTTTCTGTTTCTCTTCCCGGGATCATCGGTACCACGCCGCCATCCGAGGACCGAGCCAGCCCAAACTGGAAGAACACCCTGGGCGGAGGAGGACGGCAGGAAGGAAGGAACCCAGAGGCCCTGAGAAAGTGACTCCATTACCATATTACCGACCCACTCCTATACGACGACGTGTGCACAAAACAATAAAATCCCTTGAAGCACCAAAACGGTCTCCAGTAATATCTACCCGCTCACACAGTGCTATAACAGCACATCACTGACAGCAGTGTCCCACTCCTAGGAGGATGGATGTCTTTCACCCACTGCATGACACACCACATGTGGGTGTGAGGACAAATAACACATGCATACCCACCCATGGCGGATGCAGCACAATACACACTCTGATATCATGCCACAAGACTGTATAGTCATGTAACTGCCTACAAAACTAAGATAGCCAAAGGGAACACACACTGTCACGCACATCCCAGGACTGATAGGAATGTCCAGGTGCTGGTCCAGCCACCAAGATGTTGTCTCTCATGGAAGGAATAGGGTGGAATTCCCCTAGATACAATGCCCACAATTGTGAGTCAGGTGCCCAAATACCCTGCCTAACAAGTACCATTTGTGTGGTAGGCTGGGATTACACACATGCATAGTGCTGAAAAGGGTGAATTTGTACCTGAAGGTATTTCGACATACTCAAAACACAAGTACAGTGACTAGCAAGGATGGCACAGACGATTCAGCAGGAGACATTGGTGAGCAGGCATGGCCATTGTTGAAGGGATCCGTCACCAACAAAGGAAATGTTGACACAGGTCAGCACAAAAATTGTGCAACTGTTTGCAGGGAAGATGTCAGGTGCCACAGAGGAAGGAACACTCTTAGGGACAATGTCTCAAAACAAAATGAACACACACTACCAATGATTCTTTGCAGAGACATTGTGATGGCACACAGATACCATGGTCCACCTCATGACCATCATACAAAAACATTTCTCAGAACCCTAACACATTACCAGAACACCACCTCCAGGAGCCTCATCACCAACATCAAGTACCTGAAATGCAATAGTGTTGAAAGTAAAAATAAAGGCTTTATTCAGCACAATTTTTTTTTTAAATAGACTATTTACACAGGCCAATGGCCAGTCCATATGTAAAGTCCAAGGGGGACGTAGGGGACCACGTCTACCCCTAGCTTGCCTGCACAAATGAACCTCCAGGTTCGTCGGACGGGGGTGGGGGATCATCTGTGGCAGTACCAGGCACCGCAGGGACAGGAGGGGGAAGGGTAGGTGTGGTGGGTGCAGGGGTGGACGTCTCCACCACAGGGGGTGGGGCAGCGCCGAAGGTGGAGGCGAGCTCGGCGCTGCACACCGCTGCTAGTATGTCCATCCGAACCCCTGCACCTGAGGATTCCCCAGGGTCAAGGGAGGGTGTGGTGGGTGAGAGATGGGGTGCAGCGCTCCTGGGGGAGGGGGTTGATGTGGTGGGGGACTCAACTCCCATGCCCGGGGACTTCCTCACCCGCTTGTGGGGTGGTGGCTCAGCGGGGGCGAGGTCCAGCTCAGCCAGAAAGAGCTGCTTGGGTGAGCGTTTGGCAGGGGAGCCAAGGGGAGTGGTTTTGAAGGGACAGGGTTGTGAGGACTGCGGACTGCGACTGTGGCTGCGTGTATGTCGTCTGTCCCCAGACCCTGTGGGTGTGTCTACATCCCCCTGAGTGTGCGTGCCAGGAGGTGTGTGCTTTGCCTTACTTGGGGGTGTGCTGCCTGTGTCTGGTGGGGTGCATGCTTGTGACTGTCTGGGTGTGCGGTGGACAGGTATGGGAGAGGGAAGTGGGGATGGGTCCGGGGTAGGGGGTGGGACGGAGCGCTGCAGGACAGTAACTGCTGCCGTCAGGGAAGAGTCCATGGACCGCAGAATCTTGCGTTGGTCACACATTGTTGCTGACATGCCCTCCATGAACGACACCATCTGTGTGAGCAGTTTAGTGTGGCCATGGAGGACATTCAGCACCGATGCCTGCTCAACCTGCAACTGCCGCAGTATGTCCACAGACTCTTCACTGAGGGCAGCAGGGGTGACAGGGGCAGGGGGTGCGGTGCCTGGGCCGAAGGAGACATGGTGGGCCTCTGCACGGACAGAAGGGATGGGAGCAACTGGGAGGGCGGAGATGGTGACGCAGGAGGCGGGGACAGATGTGGGGATGCTGCCAGGTGGTGTAGCAGCCTCCGGCTCCTCGAGGAAGTCAGCGTCGGACCCGTCGGCGTCCTAGATGGTATCACCTCCAGACAGGTCCTCGGACTGACTCCCCTCGCCCTCCGTGCCTCTGGCTCCCTCGGACTCGCCAGCAATGGTGGCACTGTCGCTGGGTCCCTCCTCCAGGTCCGTGCAGGTGTCTCCTTCTGTTTCGGATGATTATGCTGTGGGCAAGGAGAAGAAACAGAAATGCATCAGTCACCTGTATACATCTGACACATGAGCACAAAAACAATAGGTCACAGTGCATATCAGGCAATGCTTTATGAGTGACAGCTAGATTACTCCGCACATATGTAAGCCCTGTATTGCCCAGTTGGTAGACCCACTATGCCACTTGGACACAAGGAAAAAAAGAACACACCAGGCCACAACTTGAATGAGAAAGCTAGTGTCTGTGAACAGGTGAGCACAGCAATACAATGAAGTCATGCCACCTCTTGTTTACCCTGAAAGAAACAGTAGTGGTGCACCCAAGGTAAACTAACACACTTTACTACTCAAGGTGTCACCACACTCAGAGACCTGTAAGTACTTAGGAACACAAAACGAAAAACTTTTGTTACCTTGGGACTCACAATACTTTACACAATCGACATGTATTGAATGTGGCAATTCGCCATTTTGTGAAAAGAACACTTGTGCCTGCATGAAAGATGTCTCCCAAGGAAGTGCACACAAAACTACATTTACACTGTCATTGAAGAAGCTGGCACCTTTTTCAAAGAAGCCACTGTTAGAAATAAATGGTGTTGCAGAAAGTACATATACATGAGCCCAAGGAGGTCTTGATGTCTTGACACTCGTTAGTTTGTATCACCAACAACAAAGGAATTTCACAAAATCAAGACCACTGTGGGAACATGTATACGGAGAATCTGCAACACCATTTAATTCTAACAGTGGCTTCTTTGAAAAGGTGCCAGCGTGTTCCATGAAAGTGGAAATGTCGTTTGGTGTGCACTTCCTTGGGAGACATCTTTCATGCAGGCACATTAGTGTTCTTAACACAAATCACCAAATTACCACATTTAAAACATGAAGAACTGTCGACAAGTGCTGTGAGTGCCAAGGTACAATCATTTTTGACTAACAACTTGAATTATGTCAGTTGTCACATGGCCATCCGTTACCTGATGACACAGTTGGCTACACATATGACCCACTGCCTGTCGTGTAGAGTGGCACACATGTCCAAACCCAGGAAAATGCATAAGCTAATGGGCCTGCAATTGTGTTGTAAAAAAGCATAGCTGTACTGTGGAGACACCCTAATGGCAAGCCAGAATGCCCACACAGATGTCAGCACACAAAGACCAAACTGCTTTGCATCTGAACCACACACATGTGCCAAAAATGTATGAGCAGTAATCATGTTTTTAAAAAAATGACACAGGCTGCAAAGCACAAACATTAAGCACTGGCCACCATCACAGGGGCACTGTACGGTGATTCTTTGTACAGCCAATTCTCACACACAGGTCAGACCTGGCAAGGAGAAATCAGGGGAGCCCATGTAGGCATCTCCCGCACAACCCCCCATACCTGAGTCACTGTGATTGATACAGATCAAGAAGTGACACTTCTTAATCAGGGTTTCAAAAACTGTGCAGCAACAATTGCTAAATTGACACAACATCACCTCGTGGGGCTGACAACACATATTTGTGACAAGCAACCATCAACAGATTGTTGTGAATAGCCACACAGGCACTGCCCAGTGTGAGTATGCACAAGCCAAATGGTGTATCCCTGTCCAGTGGACACATGTAGCACACATTGGAAAAATACAAACTAGGCCAGGGAACAATGCCACAGAGGCAGACCTATGCTGAACCCACAGAGAATGTGCACAGTGTTGGATGACACACATGATTAGGAGGCCAGGGTGTCTCAGGGGATTGTAGTGGGCACACTGCTCCGTGTTCCTGGAATGATCTGACTGTACCATGAGCAACCGTCATGGCACTATGCATATCTCCCACTCATGCACATCATGTCTGAGGCCACAACATTGGTCATGCATGGTGCAAGGGTGTTCAGTTGAAACCTCACACTCCTATGTTGAGACTCATCATCAGTGCCAACAAATATGGACCCCCAACATAGTGAACAGGTCATGGCACAGGCAAGGTACCAACACATGTCACAGACCACCCTCCCACATGATGCGGAAAGCAATGTGTACTTTGATTTTCTGGCACCCTAGATGACCATGTGCAAATGTGATTACACACAGACCAGGGGACACATGTCACGGAGGGGAAGGGATGAAAAAGAGCACCAGGTGACATTGGGGAACAGAAAATGCACTGCACATATAAACTCTGGGAGTGTATCCAGGCTACAGAGCACTTCCAAAAGCTGGTGACACATAACACAACAAACAGCCATGTACCTACCCCCTCCTTGCTGCAGTCTCTCCTGTAACTGCCTATCGAGGTCAGGGAAGACCACCGCCAGGACATGGGTCATGTGGGCGGTCAGGCGTCGGCGCCCACCGTGGGGCCGAGGAGGATCGAGCCCCAGCTGGACCCGGGCGATCCGCCTGGTCCAGCACCGGATATCCTGCCACCGTTTCCTGACCTGTGGTAGGCGCCGACTCCGATCGCCCGCCGATCTCACGGCCCTGACGCTGTCCTGCCAGATCGCCATCTTCTCGTAGGCCGTTACCTGTCAGGATGACAAAGTGAGACAACATCACTACACCTGCTCCATGTCCCAGGGACACACATTTGAACATCTTTGATATGTTGAACAGGGCATAGGATGCTGACAGGAATTGCATCATTCTCAATGAGAAATTGGCCTGTGTACAAGCCCCAATGCACTACATGGCATTGAAAGTCAACAGGTGGCATAAGGGGTGCGACACACTCACTGATCATGGCACACACTGTGCAGCACATGCAACAGCAGGCTGATGGACAGCACGTGCCAAGCAGTCACATGTCCCACTCCACTGACGCACCCTCAGCAGACTAGACAGACACACCCAGGCACAGATCACTCGCCTGTCAGTGACAACAGCAGATACAACCCTCACTCTGCACATGTGCCACTTGCCTGTGAGGTGTCACAGGTGTCGTGCTAGCTCTGCAAGTCAGACACACAGCACGGCTTACTTGTCACATCAGATGGGTAGAGCTGTTGCCTCCTCCATGCAGCTGTGGCGCAACACTTCACATAGACACTCACCCACATGACAAGGAATATTCACACACATCAATGTCCATGAGGTCGTACACATCATTTGGACACTCTCACCACAGGTCCACTCAACTCACACATATCTGTGGGTACAGTCACCTGTCACACCGGGGGGACCACTTAATTCACCTCAGGACAATAGGAAAAAAAGCCACCAACGATTTGCCAGGCTGATTGTGTCATTCACTATGCAGTGAATGTCACAGTAAGCACAATGCAAGTGAGGAGTGCACACAGGAACTACCTCATGCTCTGCATGAGAGACATAAGCATGTCCCTCCCCCCTGGAACCCACTCTAAACAACATTGCATGTCTGTCACACCTGAACACATTGCCAGAAGTGACAGTCACACAACTGGTGCACAGTCAAAGGTAGTGTTTTTTCACCGCTTATGGCAACATTACAACAGTGATACGATTCTAAGCTACACCATGGGTACGATGCGTACACACGCAATGAATGCAGGTGTACACTTCGTTTCACATAGCATGCCTGTCCCACCTGGACACAATATTGACAGTCACACAACAGGTACATAGGCAAAGGTAGTGGAGTCAGCACTCACCTGCTCCCCTGGTCTCCCATACAGCTTGGGGTACTGTGGGAGGAGGCAGTCCAGCAACGCCTCATTCACCTCTAGGGTGAATGGCTGGGCCCTCTCCACAGTACGCGACATGGCCCCGAGGAAGCAGAGACAGCAGCAGTGTGGTCGACTCGAAAGTTGTGCAGGCAAGTGCCCTCTCATGGGTTCTGGCTGCCTTATATCTGTCTTGCTGAGGGGCATTCATTTAGAGGAGTACATAGTGATTTGTTAGACTCATTCGCATCATACGTTTACTCCAATCCCTTTAAACATACAGCAATGACAAGCATTCGCATCGTTCAAATTTTGAGCATCATGTCAAGTCAACAACCACTTTGCAACATTGTATTTTTTGCCCAACTGACTGTTCCAGGACACCTGATGGACACATTGCAACTGAAAACTCTGTATCCATGACAACCAGCATGCATTTTGGGCCTAATACTTGTCCCCTATGTGTACCCTATGTAATTTTGAAATCCACACACATGTACGGTGCATATCACATGTACCCCTACGGCACCAGTAGAATAGTGATATGGACCGTACACACGCAATGAATGCGTGGGTACGGTGCGTTTCACACGTACCCGTACGGCACCAGTAGAACAGTGATACGGACCGTACACACGCAATGAATGCGTGGGTACGGTGCGTTTCACACGTACCCCTACGGCACCAGTAGAATAGTGATACGGACTGTACACACACAATGAATGCGTGGGTAAGGTGCGTTTCACACGTACCCGTACGGCACCAGTAGAATAGTGATACGATGCGTACACATGCAATGAATGCGGGGGTACGTTGTGTTTCACACGTACCCCAACGGCACCAGTACAATTGTGATACGAGGCGTACACATGCCAGGAATGGAGGGCTACGAGCCGCACAAGGATGTCCATCAAGTACTTGTCATTGCATACTTTCATGTGCAGGCCCTAGGTGTATCAGCCAGTGATATTGCACAGGTAATCTCAGCTAGTTGCACAATTGATGTGTGATGACCTGTGTACACATGTCATGTGTGATGGGGCACTATGTGGCACACATCACCTTGACACTTGCCACATGTGTGTCTGTAGTCCAACTGTGTCATGCACAGCAGCAGTGGGATGGCACAGTCATCACCACCCGCACCTGTCTCCTGATGCCAGGGACAGGGACACTCTATCAAATGACATGTCACGATCAGCGTGCCCCTATGTGACTATGTCAGGTGTGTGTCATGTGTTCCCATGAGCTTGCTGTTAGTGTTCCGTCAACTGCATCTGCTGTTGGTGGATCCAACATGGGTCTGTGTGGAGATGGGCATGGCACACATCTACGCACACCATGCCACATGTGGATTCCCACGGCTGTAGGGTCTGTGTGCATCGGACATTATATTTTCCCAGCCATACATGTCTGTGTCGTCTCAATGGCTGTGTTTTTTTTGTCGCCACATGTACCCCTTCATCCCAATGTGTTTCATATGTACATTTGACATTCCATGTGACCTGTGCGTGTGCCTTGCAGTCAGCTGTCTGGATGAGATGACATCCTTCCAATGCAGCTATGTGGATGTGTGTCACTCCGGTGATATCTCTGGCTGGTCACTCAGACTTGCCCCCAGCTCATTTCAGAGCATGTCATGTAGACTTGACAATCAACAGGTGTATCTGGCTTTTCGTAGGAGTGCCAGCAAGCTGGCATATGTGTCCTGGATGTATTGCACACACCAGACTCCATAGTTACCTGATGTTTAGTAGCAGTTTAGCATGTGCTATATTCATTGACATTGATGTTGGCAGACTCTCAATCTTCATTATTCCTAACAATGTCCTGCAGGGCACCGCCTATCCCAAGACCAATGCCAGACTTGACTGCCATGAGGGAACTTGCCTGCATCCGACATTACAGATTCACTCGACAGTTGATTGAGGACTTGATGAACAAGCTGGCACCACACCTCCAACCGCGACACAGGTATCCTACTGCGCTGACCCCCAAGATGAAGGTGATGGCAGCCCTACATTTTTTTGCCACAGGTACTTTTCAATTGACCATAGCTGATGTTGGTGGGATGTCACAGACAATGTTCAGCCGTGTCCTGCGTGATGTTTTGGCAGCCATGTTGGAGCACCTTGATGAATTCATCAAATTTCCTACTCCTGAGGAGTTGACAGATGTCAAGGGTGATTTCTATGCCCTGGGAGGGATGCCCCATGTCATTGGGTCCATTGATGGGACACATGTGGCTTTGGTACCACCACAGGCACAGGAACAAACCTATCGCAACCGAAAACATTACCACCATTAGCAGGGTGCCACAAATGATGCTGCGGCTGCACAACGAATGCGCATGTCTTGTTGGTGGGTATACTCTGTTTGTCCTGTGTGTTGCGGTATCTTTGGCTCTTACGGCATCTCCTGACCCACTTATTTACATGATGTTTCCATGTAGGGGACTCTGGATATCCCAACATGCCATGGCTACTGACACCTCTCTGCAACCCAAGAACAGCTGCAGATCACCGGTACAACAATGCACACGGGCAGACCAGGCGAGTGATTGAGAGGACGTTTGGCCTCCTGAAGAGCCGATTCCGGTGCCTTAACAAGACAGGCGGTCCCTCCCATATGCACCGAAGAAGGTCTGCAAAATCTTCATTGTGTGCTGCATGCTGCACAACATGGCAGTTGAGAAGGCAGTGCCACTCATCCTGGATCCGGATGAGCAAGAACATCCACCCGTGGAGGATCCTGGGCTTGGTCACGAGGCAAGTGATGAGGAGGAGGAGGATGATATCCGGAGTCAGCTCATACGCAACTTCTTCTCATAATGGTGAGTCACTGGGTATGAGTGTGAAAGCTTGTAGCATTGAGTGGCATGTGTTGCAATATGTGTGTCCAGCTGACTGAATGAAAAGTGACTTTGATGTGTGTTCTGATGTATCACTTGAGTGATGATGTCATGCCACACAGTTTTGCAGTGAGACTTTCTTTGAAATTTGCATGTGTCCAACATTGTTCATGTTTCGTAACTGACCATGTGTGTGGCGAGAATTGTTTTAGGTGACTTCTTGTGTGTCTGTCATTCCCAGGTGTTTGCGCCTGTTGTCTGCTCGTGTCATCTTTGTCCTCCTGCTATTCCTCATGAGGATTGCAATGTGTGCTGAATCCGCGTTCCATGCACAGACATATGGAAATGTCAGTTTGGGTAAGGATTGCAGCAAGGCTTTTTGGTGGTGGTACGGGTTGGGAATGTGTGGGGACTGCTTCTGTGCATGTTGTGGTACCATGCATACATGTCTTCTCACCATGGAGCATATAACATGTAGCATCACTCCCATGACATGATAGTCACCCTTCTTGACAGTCATCTGTAGTGGAGTGTGGAGTCTGATGAAGGCATCAATGTGTGTAGACCTTGCCTCTGAAACATTGCGGATGCTACGGGTGGACATAGTGTGGGACATCACAACAACAGGCTCTTTGGTGAATTGAAGCCTCTCCGTGTGCAGCAGTAGGTTTTTGGCTCATCCCCTTACCTTGTGTGCCAGTTCATTGGGATTTACAACATCCGTGTTGTGAAGGGGGGGTCCAGCGTATGTCCCACATGTTATGTCAACTGACCTGTGAGTCTGTTCATATGGATGCATTTCCCTTTGTGTGAGTTTGTGTAATAAAGGTGTTCAGCACAATCCAAAGTGCCTCATCTCTGTCACTGCAGATCTCTTGCCAATTTGCATGCGTCATCTATGGCATAATTGTCAAAGATTGAGCATATGAGTGTATGTGTACTTCGGCAACATGCATGCAGTTATTCATGGCTAATAATCTCTATTGTGCATGAAGTACCTTGTGTATGTATTTGTGCAGGTTGCTCCCCACAACGGGACGTCAACGCCTGCTGACGGTGTGTCTCCAGTGCGCAGCTCCGCATTTTGTTGCCTGATCCTGTGGCCATCATTTTTGGTGATTGTTCATACATTTTCTTGGAGTGACCCATGAGTAACCTGACACTCCTTCCTTTACATACACCTGTTGCACTGTGCCTTTCTGATCTCCTTGTCTTTGTGTGCTACTTTTTGCCTAGTTTCTCACCCCTTCCGCCTGCTGCTGCCTCACCTGCGGCACCGCCCCACCGAGTGCCCTGATTCTGCAACCCACACGCCTCCAAAATGCTCCTCCCTTCCCCCCTCCACCCATTCTTAATGCAGCCAGCAGCTTGTCTGCGCCACTGTTGCGCCAACACCGTGCCAAAGGCAGGACCATCTACGCCTGCAATGTGCACAGTGCACGACCCTCTGGTCCTTGCATGACCCACGTCACACAACAGGCTCATGCTGCAGCCACCCTCCAAGCAATGTCCACCAGACAATCAACCGCCTGCTATCAGGCAACCCCTAAGAGCACACACGACACCTTCGCATGCTGAGTGTGCAACTCCAACTGCCCCGCCTACCAGACCCTGTCAGAACAACCAGGTCATGTGCCTCCTACTGCACACCCGCTCCGTCCACCCGCACGCCATTGGACTCTGTTACCTCCTCAACACAACAGCCCCACACATCACCTTCATGACAGTAACCTGGATAAAAGCATCCTCAGCACACAACTTCTTTATTGCCATCTCAGACGGATACAAGATCACCCGCAGGGACGGCACCAACAATCCCGGAGGATGAATTGCAATTTATTTACAGGTACACCCTCAGAGTCACAAATCCGGTTTCGCACCAACCCCCTGGCAACCCTCAGAGTAACACTCATCTACAGATCTCCAGGCCTACATCCACAATTCTGCAAAGCCATCAACACGTACATCTGCACGCACGCCCTCACCTCCACAGGCTACATGTGGCTGGGGGCCAGTAACTTCTTGCTGGAGGAGAACCACACCACCATCCATCATTGGTCCATCAACATTTGCATCCACGTCTCCGACAAGCAACACACTGCCCCACTTCCCGCTACCGATCCCCCAGAGATGCTTGATGTAAGTCACCACAGACAAGCTGTGTGGGAAACTCGAACCAACACCCCCGCCACACCCTGCAACCTCACACACTGGATCAGCAACTGATCCAACAATCTTGCCACATTGACGGACTTTCCTGTGAAGCACAACAACAGTTAAGCCACCTGGGACAAGGCAGACCTACTGGACTCATACAGACCTAGCCGGACTCTTGTGCAAACCTTGCAACACAAAGAACCATCAGTTACCTTACAGCCCTGGAAAACGCCACACACAGCCATCACCATATCATCAGCAAGGACAAGTGGAGATCCTTCAGATAGGGCAGAGGCACCAAAACACACGACATCAAGGAGCTCATCAGCATTGTGAGTGAACTGACAGCAGCTCTCCATCCAAAAGACACCCCACCCTTGCAAGGCAGATCAAATCCCTTGCAACTTTCTACCACTGCAAGCTCATGGATATATACGACAGCCTTGGCACACAGAGGCAGACAGCACTATTATTCGCGGTACAAACCCCCCTCAGGTTCTGGACTCCCATCAGCAGCAAATACACCACCTGGCTCATGTGCACCATCCACTCTGGCTCTCCATCAGGCCCCTTCCCACACAACATCTCAACCACATCATTCCCCATCCTTGAAGCCCACGTCCAGCACGTCATGAATGTCTCCTTTGAGTTTGCCACATTCCATGGGAGCTGGAGGCATGCAGAGACCCAGGCCCTTCTTAAACAACGGACGGCAGTACAGTAGGATCTCCTGGAACATCACCCTGCTTCCTTACCCAGCAAATGTCATCAGGAAGACACTCAACGAGCAACTGACAAACTTCCTCCATGCAAACAGCTCCAGGCAACTGGCACCAGACAATCTTCCACAGTAATCACACCACTGCAACCGTCATAATTGCCACCACCAACGACAACTTTGCCCTGCTCAACAATGGTGAGACCACCCCCCTTGACCTCTCAACGGCATTCTACACCATGTGCTACCACACTGTCAGCTCACACATCTCCAACACTGGTATCCAGAGGAGGGCCCAGGATTAAATCACCAAGTAGCTCACCAGCAAGGCCCAGGGAGTCGACCTCCACCCTTCAGCATGTAGTACACTGGGGGTCATCTGGCCCATGCCCCAGGGCTTATCTCTCAGCGTGACGATCTTCAATGTCTCCATGACCCCCCTCTCCACCATCACATGCGCACACGTCCTCATCATCATCTCGTATGCCATTGACACCGAGCTGCTCCTCACCCTCACCAAAGACCCAGCCATTGCCAGATCCACCCTTCAAGAAGGCATGAGATCCGTTGACGAATGGCTGAACATCAGCCACCTGGACTTGGACAGGACTGAGGTCATCATCTGAGGATTGTCCCCTTACGGCTGGGTCAACTTCTTGTGTCCCACCGGCCTGGGCACCGCACCAGCACCCAGTGGCCACGCACGCAAGCTGGTGTTCATCAAGGACTCATCGCTCACAATTACCATGCAACTCAACACCATCTGTACCTCATGCTGCAACACCCTCCGCATGCTGCAAATGATCCACAGATAGATCAACTCCAAGGCAAGACAGACCATCCCCCAGGTCCACGACACCAGCCGGGTCAACTACAGCACCGCCCTCTACGGAGAAACAACAGCAAAACTGCAGGAGAACTTGTCCACGTCCAGGGTGCATCCACACACCTCATCTTCAACATCCCCCGCCCCAGCCACATCACCGTCCACCTGAGATAGCTACAATGGCTCACTGTCTGCTGCAGGATCACCTTCAGACTCCTCACCCACACTCAGGAGGCAGTCCACAACCCCAGACCCAAAACCGACCTTGGACGTCTGTCATCCAACACCCCGTTGGTCCAACTCCGTGCAGCCAACCTTGCCCTTGCCACCATTCATCACATCCACAGAACAACTGCATGCAGGAGATAGTTCTCCCACCTCGCCAAACAGACCTGGGACTCCCTCCACGGGCACCTCCACATGACCCATGACCTCTACGCCTTCATGATACTCTTCCAAATTGGTCTGTCCGAGCAGTATTGCAAGCCCCCCCTCAGCAGCTTGAGGCCATCACGGGTGAGTATTGGGCTTCATGTCTGTATTTGATGATACATTGTGACCCATGTGTGTCCTCGACCAGACTCAGATCCCAGTGTATGGATGGCTGGAGTTAGTTCCACACTCAGGCATACTTTGACATATCCCCACACGTATGTTGTGGACTCATGCTAAATGACTGCAACATCAAATTGATTTTTTTTTTTTTTATTATAAGTCTGGGGCTTGATTTGTGCAATAAAAAAGGTGCAATACAGGGACCATAGAATCCAAAGTTCCCAGGGGGAGATGGGATCCTTAGCATTTGAAAGCAGCAGAGTCCAGACCACAGTGTTTGGCATCATTGGTCAGACTGTGACCAGCAAGTCCATGTGGCAGAGAATGTCAGTCAATGAGGTGATGCTGTTGCACATGAAGGCCAGGTGACCTGGGAGATGTGGATGGCCCGCTGCCTCTCACGGTCTTTTCCGTGGACGTCCCATCTTCCTCGGGGGACCCTCAGATGCAGGCCTTGACGATGCTTGGGACGCTCCGTCGGACAAATCCTCCTCCTTCTCCCTCCCTGTGGCTGGTAGTGGTCTTTGCCTGGTGGCACAGGGAGGGTTGCCCATGTTGTCTGCGATCCGACGGAGTGAATGGCTTATGTCCCTTTGCACCGCCAGGAGCTCAGCCAGTCTTGCCGCCATCCATCCTTGGTGTTCTTGTTGACTGGCGTGTTGCTCGGCCTGCTGGTTCTTCATCTCTGTGATGGTCCCCTTTATCTCTGTGAGTGTCCCCACTACCTGGCTGATCTCCCTGGTGTCACGCCGGTATGCCTCCATGATGTTGTGTATGTGTGACATACCGGTCCCTTCAGCTGGCTGGTCAGGTTCTCGCCTCCGCCTGCCTCCACTCCCACAACCCCTGCCCACACGAGCCTGGCCTGCCGTTGTGGGCACATCGGGTCTACGGGACCCCTGAGGGATGGCAGTGGTGGTGTTGTCTGCCTCCTCCTGGTTGCCCGGCAAACCTTGTCCCTCCTGGTCAGACTGGCTCAGTTGTTCACTGCGGGCAGGGCTTCTCGGTGTCTCCTGGGATGTGGCAGGAATGGGGGTGGTGGTTGGCGCAGATGTTCCTGAACCAGGTGCTGCAGGGGCTTGGACAGCAGAGGGTTCAGGTCGGTCGGGGTCATCCGTGGAGTGTTGAGAGGTGTCGCTGCCGGTGGGATCAGGTTCCTCCCGAGCCTGGCACTGTGATTCTTCACCCCCATTGTTGGGGGGAGATTCATCACGTTGCCCTGTGTCTGAGAGACAGACAATGTTAATGCTGTTTCATGCAACATCCATGTTTCATACACATTCTAGTTGGCACTGTTCCTCCAGGTAGTTGTATGTGCCTAGCATTCTCCTCAATGTTCACTTGTGGATGGGTATGTTGCGGGGGACAGATTGATATGTGTCCCTGAGTCTTTGACTTGTTGATTTTTGGCTTGGATGCTTCTTCGTCTATGTATTGGTCTTGTTGTGTTACATGGCCATTGTGACAGTGGGTAAATCCATTGCCTGTCCCGGGGGTGTCTGCTTGTGTAAGGGGTGTGTGTGACAGGGCCTGCTGGTGGGTGTAGTGTGATTTGGCACTGGGGCTCCCAGGTGATGTAGCTGTCTCCCCATGGAACATGCTGCCATGACAGTGAGTGTGAGTTCATGTCCTAGATATCTGACCTTGTTGTCTTGGTGTTTGTGTTTGCACTGGTCACAGGAGGGCCTTGTGCTGCCTACACCAGGGCCCAGTGTCAGCTATCTTGTCAGTACTTTCACAGTCCATGTGTATTGAGCATGGTGCATGGGTATGTACCTGGGCCATATGGGATGAGGGCAATTGTGTCTGATTTGGAGTTCAACAATGCGTTTTGTGACACCCACCCTCCCAGCATACCGGACATCCATTTTTGGGTTAGTGCTTCGTGTAGCATGGGACATAGCATGGCCTTGCTTTCTCAATGGGGCATACACATGTTAGTGGCATTAGCGTTGTTTTTGACTGTGGTTCTGGCCAGTGAGTGTTTGGGGGTAGTTGCGTGCATTTTGTGTTGTTGGGGTGTGGATGCCATTACCCCCATGTTACATAAGTTGTTTGTGTACTCACCAGGCTCTGGAACTCCTTGAAGTCCATGTACTCCCACCGGTGGAAGCAGGGCCATCAACTTCTCCTCCCAGGGATGGAAATGTACTGGTCTGCGGGGCCCACCACCTCCAGTGATGTTGCTCTGGGCGTAGTCGTCATTCATTTTTCGCTTGACTGACCGCCGCAGATCGTACCACCTGGCTTGGCATTCAGTCCTGGTCCTTCTGATGGGTGCAACAGCATTCACCCTATCGACGATCCTCTGCCACAGCCGTGATTTTTCGGCTATGCTGGTCTGTCTGACCAATGTTCCAAACAGCTGTGGCTCGACTCTGATGACTTCATTGACAAGGATCTCCAGCTCCTCCCTTGTGAACTTTGGATTCTTGTCTGTGGGCATTGTGTGGGGTGAGGGTGTGGATGGTTGTGGGTGTGTGGGTCTGAATGTGAAGTTGTGGGTCTGAATGTGAAGAGGGTGTATGTGTGAAGGAGGTTGTGTGAAGGTGTATATGTTAAGGTGGATGGGTACAGTTGTTGGTGTGTGCTCTCTAGCTGCAGTGAGTCTGTTGCAAAGGCTCATGGTTTGTGTGTGTGGGCCCTTTTTATTGGTCCATTTGTGGGTGGGCCTCAGTTTGAATTTTTGGTGGGTGTGTTATAAGGGGTGGTTGTGAGGTTGCCCCGCTGGTTAGGTGTGGTGTGGCTCACTGGTTAGAGGCGGCAGACCCGTAAGCAGAGAATTGGCCAGGGACCAGGGTTCAATTCCCGACGCGGCAGGGTCGTGGACCAGGGTCAAAACGGACTCGATAATTCTCGCCTCGGTACCTACTCTAACCAGGAACACACTCGGCAACTCTGGGCATTAAGCTTGCCTTATCTCTACAACGGCCCCCCACAGACGCTGGGGATGCCTGGTTTCACCTTGGAGATACCCAGAAAGGGACCATCTCACAGGGATAGCCAGGACGGGTTCCCCAGCGGTCTATAGCGCCGGGACACCTCCTCGTGAGGTAGCTGTTCGCGCTCTACAAAAAAAAAAAAAATATATCAGTATGAGTGATGTTGTTGTAAGGTGCGTACATACGCGATGTTGGTGTATGCACCGTACATGCGCGATGTTGTTGTAAGGTGCGTACATACGCAATGTTGGCGTATGCACCGTACATATGCGATTTTGTTGTAAGGTGCGTACATACGCGATGTTGTTGTAAGGTGTGTACATACGCGATGTTGGAGTACGCACCGTACATACGCGATGATGTTGTAAGGTGCGTACATACGCAATGTTGGCGTACGCACCGTACATACGCGATGTTGTTGTAAGGTGCGTACATCTGCATGGGGGGGTGCCTGTAGGACTCGTACCCCTGTACTACTCGCACCCCAGGAACAAACGAGTCGTACAAAGTTCGCTTCATAGCGGGTAAAGTCATTCCCCGTGTACGGGACGTTTTCCGTACGAATCCTAAATCGGAAAGCCGGTCCGGATCGTACTTGTACGGTCGATCTGTATTTTTAGGATTCGTACGGAAAAGTGTCCGGGTCCGTCTCGTACAACTTTTCCCGATCCAATTCGTACGGATCGGGTCAATCCGTATGTATTTTTCCCGTACGAATCGTACTTCACGGGTCGGACGGGACTTGTACGATTCGTACGGAAAAAACTTACGGATACGAGTCGTACGGAAAAAAAAAATACAGGATCGGAATCGACCCCATAGTTGGCTGACTAAGTATGAGAAAGTTATATTAGGTGCCACGAATGTAAGTCTTGTGAGATATTTGAATGTGAATCCTTCAACATTACTGCCTGATGCTGAGAATGTGGAAGTCAGAGATGAAGCAGATCTTGACTGTCTGGATGTACTTGATTTCTGTACAAAACCTCGACCTGACATAAAAGATGTACCCTTACCAGAAAGGGATTTTGATCTGTTTGTGGACGGGTGTTGTTTGAGAACAGATGATGGAGTGTTAAGTGCAGCCTATGCGGTATGTACGGTTGCAGCAGTGATGGAAGCATCATATCTGAAAGGAGTAAAATCGGCACAAGTAGCTGAACTTGTCGCTTTGACTAGAGCATGTAAGATTGGAAAGAGTGTGAGAGTGACTGTGATGACTGACAGCCAGTATGCATTTGGAGTCGTACATGACTTCGGTCAAATATGGCTGCAGAGAGGCTTTTTGACATCGAGTGGAACTCCCATTAAGAATGCTGAAGTGGTTGGAAAATTGCTTGAGGCGATACAGTTGCTTAGGCAATTGGCTGTTGTGAAGTGTGCCGCCCATAGTCAAAGTGGTGATTATATCGCCACTGGCAACAAATACGCGAATGACATGGCACAATACTGTGCACAAAATCAGAATTCTATTAATCGGGCTAAGGAAAGAGAGGTGATTTATTGCTCTTTGATGTTTACTAACACTGTGGGAACATGGGAAGAAGTAAGACAAGTGCAGGAAGAGGCAGGAGAAGAGGAAATTAAGTAGTGGGTAAAAGCAGGATGTGCACCCAGAGAGAAAGATCATGTGTGGGTCTATCGAGATGGAAGACCAGTCATGCCTGACAGCATGATGTCTGCCATGGCACGGATGTATCATGGACAGGGGCACATAGGGAGAGATGCAATGGTCAGGTCATTTAAACAAACCTGGTATAATGCAAAATTCTGACTTGTAGCAGAAAGTCTTTGTCAGAGATGTCTAATATGTCAGCAATACAATCCAGGAAGAAAAACAATTGTGAGTCTAGGAACAATAGGTCAAGAAGGAGGGCCTTTTACCAGAATGCAAGTGGATTTCATTGAAATGCCTCCCTGTAACAGACTGAGGTAAGTTTTGGTTATGGTCTGTTTGTTTTCTAGATGGGTGGAAGCATTCCCAACCAGAAGAAATTATGGGATGACAGTGGCAAAATTACTTTTGAGGGAATTCATCCCTAGATTTGGGTTCCCAGTGACAATTGAATCAGACCGAGGAGGACATATTCATAATGAGATCATAAAACTGATTTGTGAAGCATTGAATGTACAACAAAAACTACATTGTGCCTACCGAACAGAGGCTTCTGGTGTGGTGGAACAGATGAATGGTACTATCAAAAACAGGATAGGGAAAATGTGTTTAGCCACAGGTATGAAATGGCCTGATGTCTTGCCTCTGGTACTCAGACTATTAGATCAATTCCAGATAGAACTACAGGGTAAAGCCCCCATGAAATCATCATGGGACGAGCCATGCGGCACGTGTTTATCCAGTCAACAAACTGATGGCTATAACTGATGACATGGTGTTGGAATACTGTAAAAGCCTGGCTGACGCAGTTCATTCTGTGTTTCATCAGGTTGGAGCGGATGCCACCACCCTTGAAAAGAAGCCAGCCCATGATCTAAGCCCAGGGGACTGGGTGAGAATAAAAGTAGGGGTGGGCGGAATTTGCAAAGTTGCTCTCCGCAAAATTTTGCGAAATTGCAAGAAATCTCCATGAGCACTCGGAATTTCGCGTGCTTGCGGAGATTTCTTGTTGCGCCCGTTATGCAGGGTCTCACTCTCAACAAGACACACACACGCATGCTCACATGGACACACACATGCATACACACACGCACACACAGATTTACATCTGCACACTGCTAGTCCCAGGAGTGTTTTGTATCAAGTGGCACACTCACCGCTCCTTTCCTGTTTGCACCTCCGGGTCTTGCCGTCAGAACATGGGCTTGTCCTGTAACTGTCCATCCCCAGAGTTCTCGCTGGGGCTCAGCTGGCACTTCTTCTTCAGACGGCCCCAGTTAAGCAAGTTGCCGGTCTGCATGGTGAGCACGGAAGCTCTGTGCAGCAGGCTATGGGCAGCACAGCTGTCGGGGCTCATGATCGGAACCGAAGGCTCACTGTGGCTTCCCTTTGATACTGTGTTCAGTCCCTTGCCCTGCGGTGGTTCGCTGGTCCTTCTCCACGCGTCCTCTGGTCCCCGCGGCTCGAACTCCTCTGCTCGATCTCCAGCGCGGCTCGTACTCCTCTGCTCGATCTCCAGCGCGTCCCTCCATCCTCCTCATGCCCTGGCAGCTGCGGGGGCAGTGCCGCAGCAACTCTATAAGGAGCCCCGGGGCAGAGTTAGAGAAGGCGGCGCTCCGGAATGCTGTGTAACCGTGACTGGTACCGAGCCTCCGAAAGCGACGAGGGACAAGGTAAACACACCAGGCCTCTGTAAATGCTTCCTGGTGCCCCCGACTTCCGTTCCACCGCGGATCACGGAAGTTTCAACATTTCCGCGTTCTGGGCGGAACACGGAAATGCTGAAATTTTGCAAGTTCCACGAGCGGAACGGAAATTGCCTCCCACCCCTAATTAAAAGTACACAGAAGAAGAAACTGTTTGGTCCCGAGGTGGGGAAAGCCAAGACAAGTCATTTTGACCACAACAACAGCTGTAAAGTGTGCTGGATTGAAAAACTGGATCCATGCAAGTCATACATTGAGAATTCCGAATCCAGTAGACGACAAGGAGAAGGAGTATTTTGATGAATCAGAATCCAGTACTGAGTCAGATGACGAAGAGCCAAAAACAAAAGAAAACCCTGAAAGGGGGGAAGCAGAACAAAGTCTAACACATGTTCCAAGAAGTATTTCCCTGAGAAGAAGGTTACAGATTTCTGATACCAGTTCAGACTCAGAGACTGAACAAGGAGCGAAGTGTTCAAAGGAAAAACGAGGGAAAACCAAAGAAAAAGACAGTGAAGAGATATTAAAAGAGATTCATGAGAAGGAAGTACCAGATGAAATATTGAGAGAAATTCCACCAGAAACAACACGTTTAGATGGACAGGTGCCAGATACAGAGAGAGAGGGAAAGATTATTGCGGAAGACCCCCGAGGAGGTGTAGGGAACTCCAACATCCAGTTAGAAACAGGGACAAGTAGTCAGCAGGAAGATAGCGTGACGGAGATTCGAGGAGGGACAGAAGTAGGGAAAACTAAAGAAGTGGTGGAAAAAGAAACTGTTGAAAGTAAAAAGCAAGTTGAAACAGAGTCAGAAGAAAGCGAAGATGAAATACCTGAAGGTTGAGTTTTAAGAAAGAGAGCTTGGAGAACTGAAAAGAATGATAAAGGAAGTAGATTGAAAAGAGCAGCAAAAGATGATGTTTGGCCGAATAAAATTAAATGGTTGAGATACCGACTGACACAAGTAAGTTCACCAAGAGCTAAACAGGTGAATGAAGTGACAAGTCTGGGGAAATCAAAAGACGAAGAAACCACTGAAATTAAAGAGTGCAAAAGAACCAGAAAACCTAACCAGAAGTATAAATCACCAGAATGGACGTATGTGGCCCTGCCTGAAGTAAAAGAAGAGGCGGCTAGCCAAGGAAATCCAGAGGTGGTTGTACCGGAAGTGGTTGAGGAAGACGAAGAATCGGAAATCCTGAGAGTTTTCTTGTCCGATATTGGAGAAGAAGCGGATGTTGAGGACATTCTATATACTGATCACGAAGGAAAAGTGAAAAATGATGAAATGCCAAACTGAATGAGACAAGAAAACAACTGATGGAAAGACAATAAAATACCGAAAAAGACAAAAACTGGTAGAAGCAAGTAGGTGCTTAGAGCCTTGGGTTAGAAAACTAGTTGTGAAGTAGAAGAGGCTAAGTCAAAAGACACAGTCCATTTTAGCAAAGATGGCAAACATAGATAGTAGAAAAGGTAGATGTAATTTTTTGAAGAGATGGTGTAAAATGTGTTGTTGTTGTATAGGATTATTAATGCTTCTATGGAGTGTACTTGCTCTCCTGATCTAATTTAAAGTTACTATAGATACATTAGAAGGACATAGTGAAAACATAACTAATATAGGGAAGATTCAAAAAGTAGCTCCGACTAGAATAGATAAAAACTATTTACATAAAGACAGGTCTATAACTAATTTTTCTAACAATGTCTTTTCTAAATTGTTGTATGAATATGTAAAAACAATGGATGTAAGGGACTGCTATGTCTGTATGCAGTTACCTGCTTCTGTATCGCAGGGAGTGACTTATCATCACCTTCCCGTAACTTATGGAATAACATGTAGTGTAATAGCTAGTTTATTTTATCAGACAGGAAAATTAGAATATTATTTTTCAGATGTAGATACTATATTTTCACAAGTACTGTCATTTAACAAGTTAAATAAAGTAAAACCAAAGGTGTTAGGTGAATTTTTCCTAGAGACTAAAGAACTAACATTAGAATACATATTTAAAAACAATTTGACTTGCAGTTTAAAGAAAGAGGAAAATACATTTTTAGATATGGTTGAAGAAAGGAGACTGAAAATGCAAAGAAAGGATTCAGAAGGAACGGTGGAGAAAACAGTATGGGATGTAGAGATGGAAAAACACTTGAAAGGGGAAACGAGTCCAACTATGGCTTTAGATTGGCCTCAGAAAGGGAAATTGTGTATTAGAAGGAATCAAACTGCATATGATAATTATTTTGTAGGGAATAGCGAGTGCCATGATACATACCGAATCATGGGTGGATGGGGATTTAAAGGTGGAAAAGATCCAGTTTTTCCTGGACTATATTTTATTTGTGGGAACAGGGCATATTATCGTTTGCCAGACCATTGGTATGGCACATGTTATGTACGCCTGGTTTTTCCAAAGATTTTTCACATGGAGAGAGGAGAAGATGGTGTACATAACTTAGGTAATAATTTAGTACGTAGTAAGAGAGAATCTTGGGCAGAAATTGTAGGTGATATTTTTGGAGCATTGATACCGGCAGTGGGAATATCTCTGAATGCAAACAAAATTAGAAGACGTTCAACAGTAGTGGATCGCTTGTCAACAAGCACTGCTGGAGGATTTTTATTGGTAAACACTGAAATGGTTGCCATGCGTGCTATGGTAATGCAAAATCGACTTGCCCTTGATATCTTATTGGCAAACGAGGGTTGAGTCTGTGGAATGCTGAAAGTTCAACATTGTTGTACTTACATTCCTGACGAAAGTAAAGATTTGAAAATTTATATTAAAAATATTACAGAATTGCATGATGAAATTGTACCACTGGAGGTTGAAGGTGTATGGGAAAGGATTGGAAGGAAGGTATCAGCTATTAAAAATTTCTTAGTGAACTTAGGTAGTACCTTTTTAGGTAAGATATTATTTCCATTAACATGTGTAATTTTTATAGTATTAATGATAAGATTAGAGTGTATCTGTTGTAAAAAGAATAAAAACCAGAAAAAGTCAAAAAGAGAAAATTTAAGAAGAAAAGACGTAAAACAAGAGAGAGAATTTGATGAGATAGAATTGGAGGAAATTAAGGAGAGTATGTACAAATCAGCAAAAAGAGATTAGACAGGGGAAACTGAATTATGAATAAAAACAAGAAATCACTTTGAAATTCCGTAAAAGGGATACAAAATTTTGATGGTGTGGTGATATAATCACCAAAGGGGGGATTGCTGGAGCGAGTAGTACAAAATTTTGTAAATCCCCCCCATTTCTGCATGTTTACATTAATCCGAATAATCTATTAATTGTAATATTATTAATCTGTTTGAAGTGATAACTCACCAATTATATTAATGAAAGAATTACACGTGGGATTTGCATGGCTAAACTAACTGTATACTAATATATGTACGCATACTAATGGTAGAAAATTAGAATATTGCATGATATATGTTGCTTTTGTGACGTAATTGTAAGTTGCACCAGATGACATCGTTGGGTGAATATAAACGCTTTGAATGTTGCTATCCTGCTAGATAATTACTTACACATAGGGGAATTAGGGAGGGTTTAACATTTTATTAGCCATTTCAATGTTTTAATTACGTTTTGTGTTTGTTTTGCTTAAGTTGACCATTTGGGCCTAAGAAAAGATGGCTGACTGATACACACGACGTGACTACTACTGTTTCATGAGGTTTCGGGTAAAGTGCGCCTGCGCCACCGCCAACAACAAGTGGCCTCGTCCTGACCCCAGACAAGATGTACCCATCAAGGTCACACTGGGAGAATCACCAAATTCACGAAACAAAGGACTGTCTTTAAAACCGGAACCAGCAAGTGTGATGACTTAACCTAACGGACTATGTGAGAACTTTACCGAATGACCCCAAACCAGCCAATCAGGACTGCCTAAAACTGATTTTTGTTACATTTTGACGTTAGTTTCATTATAAAAGTGGTAGAAAAAGCGAATTGGGCGCGGGTTTACTCATTGAGAGCGGAACTTTTCTTTGCCTGACGTTATGCTGACAGAGAGGACGGTGACACTGCTGGACAGCTGTTATCCTGAATCTTTGAAAGACTGAATTGCTGCCTGATTTTGATGATTTAAAGACTTGTCCACGACTTGATTGACTTAGAGGACGTCTAATAGCCAGATTAGGTAAATATGATGTTTGGTGATTTGGTTTATGACTTATTGAAATTGAAATTGATTAGATAAACAAAATTATTATTCTAACGAACAAATGTGTCGGGGGATTTATTTAGAGAAATTAGAATAAGATTAAATGTAGATTAAAGAATTGTGTCACCAAATATCCAAAATCAACTAACTGATTCATCGATTAAATGGAGGGAATATCTCGAGGTTCTGAATTTAATAAAGGTACTTAATGTAGGTTCAGGTAAATTAGGTTCTTTAGTTGAAAAGGTATTCCTTTCATGTCAGCGTTTGGACAATTTATCTCTCCCGTGGGAACGGATCAATGAAGTGTGAGGGTTGGTGTTATGGGCCCCACCTATCAATGTATTGAGTGAATGTGCTAGTGTGATATTTGATCTGTGACGAAGGGAGGATTTAAAATTCCACGCTGCATCACGTGTACTTTAAGAAACCATAAACATGTCAAAACAAAATGGTTTAGATTTAAATAATGAGGTGTTTAAAAAAGTTGAAGCCTATAGGTTGGCTCCCCATGCCACCACTGGGTATAGTCCATTCATTCTTTTGAAAAATAGGAAACCTAATATCCTTGTAGCTCAGTTTTGGGTAAATATTACGGAGTCAAAAAGAAATAAGGATGTTCCCTTCCAACACTTGCGAGAGAGAAATGAGGAGAGGAAGGCAATTGCTAGGAAGGAGGATTTTGATTCCAGGAAGTCTGTTAAATCAACCATTGTTAACGTAGGAGACATGGTCTTGATAAGAGCACCCGTGGGTAGAAAAAGTTCTGGGTATTTTTCAAAACAACACAAAGTCATAAAGGTCTTAAGGAATGCAATAAAGACTGAAGACTCTCACATATGGAATTTGAATAGGGTGGTGGTTTTGAAAAATAAAGCATTTGTTGAAGGAAAAAATGACACAAACAAGGGGAACACAGGTGAGGCACACCTACTCATTTCCTAAGGGAAAGTAGGATAAGATCTGTACCCGCTAAATTTAAAGATTTTGAGATGAATTTTTAAAATGTGCAATCTCTTTAAAGCTTTGTTTAATTTTTCTTGTTTTTCTTGCATATGTTTTAATGTGTGGGAGGAAGGTGTGTTATATTGTACCTTTTTATTTGATGTTCAATGCTGTTCCTTTAAGAGCCTCAGTTGTTGTTTAAGCAGCACCATAGCAATGAAATGTATGTGTGTGGCCAGCAAGTCAGTTGCACCTGACTGAACCAAGCTGATGGATGGGACATTTCCTTCTGCTGAATAAACTTATCTTTCTTCATCAACTTGGAGAACATTCTTGATTTTACAGGGGGGTCACCTGGGTTTTTGGCCCAGTGCTCGGCGGCCACCTAGGGAAACCTACCAAACCCACAAATCTGTGAATTTTAGACACCTGGAGTATTCCAGGGAGGTATGGCTTGCATGGATTCCTCAATGTTTTCTTAACCAGAATCCCCAGCAGACCTAAACTTTAGCTGAAAGAAATCACTTTTTCACACATTTGTGTGTGGGAAAGTTGTGGCATCACCGGGCTGACACAAATTTCATACCACCCAGCATCCCCCCCAGGTCTCCCGATAAAAATGGTGCCTCACTCGTGTGGGATGCCCAAGTACCCGCGACAGGCAAGGGCCCAAAACGTATTGAGGCGACATCAAAATTGCCTATCATAAAACGACCTGGTTTTGCAAGGGGGGTCCCATGACTTTTTGGCCCGGGGCTCGGCGGCCACCTAGGGAAACCTACCAAACCCACACATCTCTGAAAACTAGACACCTGAGGTATTCCAGGGATGTATGGCTTGCGTGAATCCCTCAATGTTTTCTTACCCAGAATCCCCTGCAAACCTGCAATTTAGCTGAAAAAATCAATTTTGTCACACATTTTTGGGTGGGAAAGTTGTGGCATCACCGGGCTGACACAAATTTCCTTCCACCCTGCATTCCCCCAGGTCTCCTGATAAAAATGGTCCCTAACTCGTGTGGGAGACCCAAGTACCCGCGACAGGCAATGGCCCAAAACATTTTGTGATAGGCAATTTTGATGTTGCCTCAATACGTTTTGGGCCCTTGCCTGTCGCGAGTACTTGGGCCTCCCACATGAGTGAGGCACCATTTTTATCAGGAGACCTGGGGGAATGCTGGGTGGTAGGAAATTTGTGTCAGACCTGTGATGCTACAACTTTCCCACACAAAAATGTGTGAAAAAAGTGATTTTTCCAGCTACATTTTAGGTTTGCAGGGGATTTTGGGTAAGAAAACTTTAGGGGATCCATGCAAGCCATACCGCCCTAGAATTCTCCGGGTGTCTAGTTTTCAGAAATGTGTGGGTTTGGTAGGTATCCCTAGGTGGCCGCCGAGCCCCGGGCCAAAAAATCATGGGAACCCCCCTTGCAAAACCAGGTCGCTTCGTGATGTCGCCTCAATAGGTTTTGGGTCCTTGCCTCTCGCGGGTACTTGACCCACCCATGCAAGTAAGGTACCATTTTTCTCGAAAGACTTTGGGGGACTCGGGGTGGGTGGAAATTTGTGGATCCACGCAGATTCCAGATCTTTCCACCACAGAAATATGAGGAAAATGGGTTTCTTTTGACAATTTTTTAGGTTTGCAAGGGATTCTGGGTAACATAACCTGGTGAGAGCCAGTCAAGTCACCCCATCCTGGATTCCCCTGGGTGTCTAGTTTTATAAAATGTATAGGTTTGCTAGGTTTCCATAGGTGCCGGAAGAGCTAGGGTTCAAAAACTACAGCTGGGCACTTTGCCAAAAAAGGGTCATTTTCCACTGTGAAACTGTGATGTGTCCACGTTGCGTTTTGTGCCGTTTCATGCCGCGGGCACTAGGCCTACCCACACAGGTTAGGTACAATTTTTCTCCGAAGACTTTGGGGAATGCAGGGTGGTTGGAAATTTGTGGATCCACGCAGATTCCAGAATTTTCCACCACAGAAATGTGAGGAACATTAGTTTTTTTTTACAATTGTTTAGGTTTGCAAGGGATTCTGGGTAACAGAACCTGGTGAGAGGCAGTCAAGTCACCCTATCCTGGATTCCTCTGGGTGTCTAGTTTTCAAAAATGTATAGGCGTGCTAGGTTTCCCTAGGTGCCGGCAGAGCTAGGGTTCAAAAACTACAGCTAGGCACTTTGTCAAAAAAGGGTCATTTTTCATTGTGAAATTGTGGTGGGTTCACGTTGCGTTTTGAGCCGTTTCCTGTCTTGGGTACTAGGCCTACCCACACAAGTGAGGTACCATTTCTATTGAGAGACTTAGGGTAATTCAGATTTGTAAAGCAAATGTTATTACCTATTGACTTTCGATGCATTTCTGCCTTCCAAATGAAAGACAATGTGTAAAAAAGAAGTCATTTTGAAAAATGACCGATAATTCTCATGCTAGTATGAGTATTCCCAATTTTGGAAATGTGCAAATATCTACTGTTTCTAAACTCTATATTTTGTTCCCATTTCAGAAATACATAGGTGTCTTTCATACCTTTTTTCCATGTATACATTTTCCCAGAATAATTGCTATATACCCAGTACATAATAAAAAACAATTGCAAGTTGCTGCTCAGTTTTTGGCTCTGGGTTCGTCGGGTTCTTGGTGAACCTACAAGTCCTATATATCCCCACAACCAGTAAGGTCAAGCGGATGTAACGGTATATTGCTTTCAAAGTGCTGTCATAATTAAATGAAGTTACAGGTGAAAACGTTGACACAAAAGGCTGTTTTTTTCAACTAATTTTCAATTTTTCCTATATTTAACTAAGTTTCTATAAAGAAACCTTGAAGGATCTACACAAATGACCCCTTGCTAAATTCTGAATTTTGCCTACTTTTTTAAAATGTATAGCTTTCCAGGATCCATTATTGCTTTCATACCCATTTCTACCATTAACTGGAAGGGGGTTGAAAGCACAAAAAATAGCAAAAATTGGCTATGTCCCAGAAAAATGCCAAAACTGTGTAAAAATGTTTGGTTTTCTGACAAAAGTCTGTCATTCCCTAAAATATGGGAAAATTGTGATTTCAGCCCCACAGCCCCTTTTTTGATATCATGTGCAGGGAAAACCCAGAGGCTTTCATTTGCAGCACTTTTCCCCCATTTGTTTCCAAAAAAACCTAAATTTAGCTGTATTTTGGCTAATTTCTGGGTCCCCTCCATGGAAATCCACAAACACTGGGCACCTTTAGTATCCCCATGATGTTGAAAAAAAGGACGCAAATTTGGCGTAGATACCTTATGTGGTCAAAAAGTTTCAGGGGCCTAAGCGCACACTACCCCAAATAGCCAAAAAGGCTTAGCACAGGGGGGGGAAAGGCCTAGCAGCGAAGGGGTTAAATCCACACTTACATTGCATCACACTGTGAACCATGTGAAAACAGGTGAGGTGGTGCCCTGTGCCCTTTCTGTGGATCAATGGAGCCTCATGCTCTACTACACCTTCATGACATGTGCTGATGTGGCATGGTGGGCAAAAGAACGATGGGTTTGGGTGCTACCCCGAGCTATTGCCAGTGGTTAGTTATTGCTAGCATCCTACATCACCTTTTGTGTGTTTGATTTATTTACATTTACTAGATAATAGCCTGTTGTCCTACACTTCTGCCAAGTTATATTTGATGTGAAAATGAATATTAAAAAAATGGGTTTATTTATATAAGACATCTCTATTTCCTGTCCCAAGAGAAACATCAGAATTAATTTGCCATTACGTGCATGCAGTTTTTGTATCTGAAATACATTAACATTATTATAGTGTGATCAAAAATGAATTTCAGTTCAACAACCGGGTTTTGATAAGAATTAAAAAAAATCCAATAAATAAGCAATACACATCGGTGTACTGTGTACATTTGAACTGAGTAACTTTTCACATTCCAGGTCTGGACTGCCGTGAACTGAAAGGAAGCATTGTGCAAATTGATGCAGGCAATGCACAGGTGTATGGATTGAATGCTGGAGATGCCATCTTCTCATTGACCGGAGGCAGCTGGACTGGCCTACAAGGTTACCTTTCACACACCACAGTCGGTCCTGCTGGAATTTGGGGCGTGGCCAGAAATCACTTGATCTTCAAGTGGAATGGTGTGACCTGGGACGTACAACAAGGTATGGCATTTTCTGATGGTCATTGGTAGCACATGTTTTTTGTGTGTTTTTTGTAAGGTGGAAACTATTAAATTAAACATTTATGATTATCATTCTCATCGGCTCTCCTCCTCACCAAGCTCCTCATTGAGGGCATACCCCAGGGCCCCGGGAGACAGCCAGTCCCCACCCTAAAGAATATAGATATTTCAATTTTATATATAGGAGGAGGAGTGGCTGCTGCTGCACCTTAAGTGTGCAAGGCGGTTTGGCCGGCCGTCTTGGGCCTGATAAACAGTCATTCACACTTTGCATGTTCTCCACCAGCTGTATTACACAGCCTAGGTGAAGAACATACACAGCAGGCCCGGCTCCAGGAATGTTTATTTGGGTGGGCCAAGGGTGCATTTGGGTGGGCCACTGTAGGCTCGATTTGTCGCATATATGTCTGGGCAGGCCTGCTTCAGGGCCCTCCTTTATCTCTTCTTAGTCCTACAAGGCCCAGTAAAACACACTCTTTTCCAAGTCACTTTCTCAATGTTATCACTCTCAAAAAGTGTTTTTTCCATGTAATGTCCCTTTGATGGGAAGAGGAGGTTTCTGAGGTGGGAGTATCAGGCAAGTGACACTTCTCAGGCTCCCTTTCTGCGAACCTTCAGTGAGAATCCCTCTTCATTACTACCTCCGCCTGACCCTAGACTCTGCAACGCACTCCCTTACAGGCTTGATTATCCACTACTCCTCTCCATTGCACCTTATCTCACAGCTGACCTTGGGCCCCAACCCCATATCAGGCACCATCGGGCTCCACTTTCATTTTCCCGGTAAAAACATTAGTAAAATCACCTTCAAACTTGAAACTTTGTTCTGTACTGCTTTACTAATTGCTCCGAGTTATTTTTTGGTGCCCTTAATATATTGCCTTTTATTTCCAACGCCCAAATGTATATTTCTTCTGCTGAGGTCACTGTGTAAGTGTCATTACTGCTGCTGAGTTGTGGTTTTTATTTTCAATAAAAATTGTTTAAAAAAAAACTTAAAACATTGAATATAGCAGTACATATAATTAGCACCCACTTTAAAGTATGTTCCACAGTAGCCCTTATGACCCGACTGCTAATTAAATAAACAAAAACAGAAAGGCCATGACAAGGCCGGCTTCAGCACTGATGCGAAAGTCTTTTTTGGCGCCACACCAATAACCTTTACTACCATCTTCCAACAGTGCCCCTCATCCCTCCGTGCCCCCCCCCTATTGACCTCCTCCTCGGATTCCCTCACTGCCACACACAAGTGTCCCTCATCTACCCATAGCCCCTCCCCCTCATGACCTCCTCCTCGGATTCCCTCACTGCCACCCTCCACCAGTGTCCCTCATCTCTCTGTAGCCCATCCCCCTCATGACCTCCTCCTCAGACTCCCTCACTACCACCCTCCACCAGTGCCCCTCATCTCTCCCTAGCTCACCCTCCACCCCATGACCTCTTCCTTAGATTCCCTCATTATCACCCTCCAATAGTGCCCCTCATCGCTCCATAGCCCCTCCCACTACCTCCTCCTCGGATTCCCTCACTGCCACCCTCCAACAGTGCCCCTCATCTTTACGTAGCCCCTTTCTCATATGCATTTCATTTGTTGTATAGCGCTACTCATATCACTGTAGTGTGTGTCAGTACTTTACACCACGCACACATTAGACAGAGACAATGAATCATACAAGTATGTAAATCAGTCTACAGGGAATGTCACATAAACAAATGAGGATTACAAGGTGTATGAATCACATGTCATCCATACTGGTGGGCAGTATATTTTAAAAGGGTTTGTTCTGGGGAAACACAACCTTAGGATTTAAAGAGTATTCCATGGGGGTCAGCTTTACTGATAAAAATATATATCTGCCCAAACATACTCATTTTAGCAGCATTAGAATAATGAAAGACTGGGGAAGTTCTAACTATAACACAAAACAAAAGAAGCGAAGTTCTAACTATACTATTCATGTATGTATGGAGCTCTTTGATGACAGTTCATTGGTCACTGTCCTATGTTAGGATTGTAACTTCTGAACTGCAAGTAGCACAAAGATCTCTGTGACAAAGGCAGTAACCCACTGAGCTTCCACATAAAACACAGTTCATCTGCATTTAAAAACAAGCATTGGCATAGCCAATAGGTCTCGCCTTTGGGACCTTATAAGTGTTTAGTTATGCAGCACAATATCCTTGGTGCAACAACATCAACTGTTGCATAGCTAAACACTTATAAGGTCCCAAAGGCAAGACCTATTGGCTATGTCAATGCTTGTTGGTGGAAGGCGCTGTGCACTAATTTCATCTGTAGCTCGTTATTTTCAATAGTGACCATCGGGAAAGCACCGGGGTATGGAAGGGAAATGCCCCAAGCCCGTCTTATGTTGTAAAAGGCAGCCATAGTTCATATTCAGTTGTCTCCTCATCCAAAACATCCTGGATTCTCTGCACCTGCTGCACCTTTAGCAGACACGACCCTGAGGCTGGTCTGCTGGGTCTGAGTTCCAGTCTCGATGCAAAGCCACATCGTGATGTAAAACCGGTGCCGTCATAAAGTTGAAAAATGATGTAAAGCCGGTGCCGTCATAAAGTTGAAAAATGATGTAAAGCCGGTGCCGTCATAAAGTTGAAAAACAAAGGCGACATTTCTTGAAATATAATTTGACGCCATTGCACCAGAGTCAAAAATAGTATCGCCCTCTGTGAGGAAGAACGCGTTGTTGAAGGGCTCCTCTCAATAGAACCTCCTTAAAACGGCCATTGAAGAATTGTGCGCTGGGAAACATTGAACCTAAGGCCCCACAATAAAGAGGCCTTTGAGGGGAGTATGCTTCTGGCGGGCCAGTGCTACACGAGTCACGCGGGACACGGGGCAAAAAACCCTTGGTATGCAGGGGCAGAAGTGCATTCTGGGATCAGAGGGCCTGCGCCCATCCATACCTTAATTAGCCTCGAGGGAGCCGCACACACTTATATCGCCACACGCGTTAATTGCTGCTGCAGAGAAATAATGCTAATGTGTCTGTGTAATGCTCTATAGAACCGCGTCAGACTCTATAGTGTTAAATATCTGATGTAATTCCCACCTGTAACATGTTGAGAAATGTATCTGACGTTCTGTGAAATACACTCCTTTATAATAGAAAATGGGAGGTGGGGAAAGGCTCGGGAAGAGGGTCGGACTAAAGCTCGACACGTGGCATTAAGGGTAACATTTCCCAAGGCTGCTTCAGCTCCCAAACCAGCCGTGTCGGTGCTCACAGATTGTCAGGGAAAAGACAACCAGATTGCACTCGTTTAGCTGCGAAGTGTGCAGGCCCGGGGTCTGTTCGAGTGAGTGGCAATGCGCCAGAGGCCACATTTAACAAGCACGCGAAAAGAAAAAACTAGCACAGTGGCGCATATACCTCAAATGTGTAAGTTTCCAACAGAAAAGCTGTAGGATCTGAGAATAATGTAGAAGAGTGCAAAGATTCTGTTGCCAAAATAATTGTTGATGTGATTGGACTGGATCTCACGATTCACTCAGCGTGATGCACACAATAGTGTCAGAAAAACACGTCTGAGGGCAGAATTAACAAGCAAACACATGTGAAAGACAGTAGGGATCGCGTTCGGGAGATGCAAGCAGAGCATCAAAGGGCTGGGTGAGAAGGGAGGGGGGAATGCAATGAGCAGAGGAGCAGCTGTTTTGAGGATGTGGTTTACGTTAAAAAAAGAAAGTGAAAGTGATCGCGTTGGGGAGATGCAAGCAGAGCATCAAAGGGCTGGGTGAGAAGGGAGGGGGGAATGCAATGAGCAGAGGAGCAGCTCTGCACGTGCACGCCATCGTGCACTCAAGCTCTAGGCCAGCAAAACCATGTGGGTAGCACTTTTGAAAACCCACTTACAAAATGTCTCAAAGAGACAGCTTTCGCTGACTCAGCGAGACCTAACTACTAACAGACAAATGATTGCTCTCCAGCAGGATCATTTATCACCAGCGTTATTGGGCCATTTTTTATTGTTTTATTGTTGTCCTGCATCAGCCATGATAATGATGAAACTGTTTAAATGAAGCACACACGTAGTATGTGTCCTGCTGGGCCTGTGCAGATTTTAAAAAGAAAAACAACTAGTAATACATTCTCTTACCTACTCCATTAGTCAAACTTTGTGTCACAGCCTGATGTGATAAGCAGCTGCAGGGGTCAGGAAAGGTTAATCAAAATAAACAAACTTCTTTTCTCCTGCGCTGCATAGAAAAAGAAATATCCACGCAGCAGGACAGTCGGCAAAGGTTACTGGTGCCAAAGAAAGGATTTGTCCAGTTCGCCCTGCCCCTGGTGGAGATGAAGGGGTGAAAAAATAAACAAAGCCTCCTTAACATGTAAATGGTCTTTTAAAGACCTGTGAAGTACTTGGGTGCGGCTGCGAGGAGCTCGAAAACTGTCTGTCTCTGTGTGTGCGCCCGGGAGCTGTCTCGGCCCGGGCTGACACATACAACGTGTGCTCTGCGCGCCTGCCTGCAAGCCCTCACTGCCAAGGCTCCTGTTTGGGTGGGCCAGGCTCATGTTAGGGTGGACCTGGCCCGCCCGGCCCACCAGCTAGAACCGGGCCTGATACACAGGCTGTCAGTCCCCGTCTGAGGGCAAAACCACGGCGCTCAGACCAATCACGGCGCATTGGCTTAAGGGTGCCTGGGAGCCTGGGAGCTTCTGGGAGCTAGGAGAGTAGTAGGATGGAGAAGAGGCTGCGGCTGGTGACCCAGAGGCGACGAGCAGGTAAGTCTTTTTTTTTCTTTTCTAAATCTCCCCCGGCCACGGTTCCCTACCAGCTGTGACTGTTCTTGTAACCCAGCAAGATTCTCACCTAGGCCGCTTTTACAAAATCTTCGCACGTTTCAATCAGACAAATAAAAGTAAACATGAGTTTCTGAATAAGTGGCAATTTGTTCGAAGACAAAGCCTGACATTTGACCATCTGAACTTTGAATTTTGGGGGCACTGCAGCACCTCCATAACCATGCCTCCGGTCCCTATGACATTGCTGCTTGCCCCGTATCTCCAGCCCACTCCTGTGTTGTTGCTTGTCCTGTCCTTTCCACTCCCCACCTGTGTTATTGCTTGCTCTTTCCTTCCCGCCCCCTTCCATGTTGTTGCATGCCCCGTTCTTCCAACCCCACTTCCACACAATTGTTTGCTCCGTTCCTCCAGCCCCCTTTTGTGTTGTTGCTTGCCCCATACCTTCTGCATTGTTGCGTGGCCCATCCATCATACATTGTTGCTTTCAACCGTTCCTTACACCTTGTTGCTTGCCTGTCACTCCCACCCCCTCCCACGTTATGGATTGCGCCATTCTTCTCGTCCCCTTCTGTGTTGTTGCTTGAACTCATCCGGCTTTGTTTCTTGCCCCATCCCTACCACCCCACTGTGTTGTTGCCTGCCCTTTCCCCCGCCCCATCACTTGCTGTTACTTGCCCGTCCCTCTGCCTCCTTCCTATGTTATTGCTTGGCCCATCCGCCAAAATCCCCTTCTGCAGTGTTGCTTACCCCCTCCCGCCACCCAAGCAAAACAAGTGCTGGAACGCTGCCAGCACTGGCTGCATCATAGCACTTTTTTTCTAACTTTCAGCCATGCTGCTCAGTAGCCATGCTGTTATACAACACGAGTAGAAGACATTGACTAAGCCAATAGCTCTTTGTAAAGCTAGACCTACTGGATTTGCCAATGCCTGTTTCTAAAGAGCTGAGTTGTGGACTCATCATTTTAGAGCACCGATAGCATTTATTCTTTCACCTGCTCCTCTCCAGTGAGGGTTTTCTGATGTTTTCTGTCGTCATGTCGATTTTAGGGGGACTGAAGCAGATTGATGCTGGAGCAGCCACCTATATCTCTGGTGTCAACCCCAGCAACGAGGTGTTCTGCTTGAGCAGCCCCACCACAGCATCGAGAACCTGGCATCTGATTGGAGGGGCGATGAAGTACTACACCTGTGGACCTCTTGGGTGCTGGGGAGTCAACACTACTGATGACATCCACTTCCGTCTGGGCGTCACTCCAAGTTTCTGCCAGGGGACAGGGTGACAGCAAGTGGCTGGCAAGCTCTCGATGATTGAAGTTGGCACCGATGGGTCTGTGTACGGGGTGACTCGTGAAGGAGGGGTTTTTCACAGGTGAGGTATAAGTGACAGTAATGGTGTGTTTCTCTATAAAATTGTTGGAGGAATTTGTGAGTGTTTGTAACTTGTGAGTGAAATTACTTGTTAGGAAGAAGACTCCAAGGGCCATATGTAGGTAGCTAAATACCGGTCGGTAACGGCCGAAATTCGGTAAATATCCCGTTACCGACCGGTATTTAGTCAAGTGAGATGTAGGAGGCCAAAAACCAGTTTCGGTAAATATGAATCGGTAAATACCGATTCATATTTACCGAATTCTAAAATACCGCTTCATATTTACCGAATACATATTTTCCGATTCGGTAAATATGAAGTGGTAAAACGGGAAAAGATATGTAGGTAAATTCGGTAATTAAGAAATCCATGAAATTCGGTAATTAAGAGTCGGTAATTAACACAGATTGAAAGCAGGTGGTAAGCATCAACAGTGCATATAAGCAATCCCAAAATTCAACAGCGTCGACAACATGGCCGTTCTGTATGCCATTGCAAGGCGCCTACGTCTACAGGCAGCAGGACTGAGGATTTGGAGACGGGAGGAACGCATTTACAGACAGCGAATCACACTCTTTCAACTGACTGACGCTGAGATACATGAAAGGTACAGGCTACACCCCCAAACCATCATGGACCTGATAAGGGACCTGCACCCACTCCTGGACCAGCCAACAAGAAGGGCGCATGCCACCACCACATGTGCAGGTTCTCTGCAGCCTACACCTACTCGCATCTGGCAGTTACCAGGGGGTGACAGCTGCGGTGGGCGGTGTATCCCAGAGTTGCCTGTCCCGTTTCTTCAGGAAGTTCCTGGATGCCATGATGCAGAGAATGCACCACTACATCAGCTTCCCAAACACACAGGCTGAACTGCAGAAAACTAAAACTGACTTTTATCACATGGCACAGTTCCCCCATGTCATTGGCTGTATTGATGGCACACACATCCCAATCTGCCCACCAGCTGCCACTGAGCACATCTACAGGAACAGAAAGTCCACCCACTCCATCAATGTGCAGGTAATCTGCGATGCAGGGAACATCATCACTGATATTGTTGCGAAGTTCCCTGGGAGCACCCACGACTCCTACATCTTCCAGAACAGTGGGATCTACACACGACTGCTTGCCAGAGAATTTGGAGAAGGATACCTGCTAGGTAAGTAACAGTGACGCTCCATAGTACTTAGTGCAAATCATAGTGTATTGAGGCATGTGACTGATGGTTCCCTTTTACTCACCTAGGCGACAGTGCATATGCCGTGCGGTCATTCATCCTCACTCCCTACCTACACCCATCAACCCAGAGTGAGAGACGATATAATGTGGCACACAAATCTACACGCAATGTGGTGGAGCGCACGTTCGGACTATTGAAGAGCAGGTTCCGCTGCCTCCATAAAAGCGGAGGTGCACGCCAGTACACACCCATCATCTGCTGCAAGATAATTGCCACTTGTGCAATGCTGCACAACCTTGCCACGAAGAGAGGTACAGAGGTCGAAATGACATATATTGAGGACAATGATGATGAGTCTGCACAGCCAGAGGCCAACGCAGCAGGAGTGCCAACAGCAACAGATGGGAGAGTGAGACGGGCAGAGATCACATGCAACTATTTCTGAATGAGTAAGGGGACACAGCCAGTAGTCGGATGCCATAACGTAGTTTAATCAGGCAGCACTACGCCACGACACAAAGGTAAACCTATTGCATCAACAGTGAGAAATAAACTTATTTCAGTTAAGGGTTACTTCACCCAATAGTGTCTTTGTTTTTCCTGACGCATTAGTGTTTGCGCCCACGCGCACCAGTGCGGGATGGCATTGAGTGAGCGTCCTCACTGGCTGGGGTACCAGTGGCACCACCTTGGCGCCTGCTGCTCCGACGTGTGTCTGGGACAGGGGGGGTTATGCTGCTCCTGCTGGTCGTGTCTTCTGTGTCACCAGCATCCAAAGCGCCAGTTGTTGCAGACTGGCTGGTAAGCAGCACTTCTAGTGCACTCGTGACCCTCACCATCCCCCTGGACACATCTGTGCTGCAGTGCGCAAGGCCCTCCTGCATCGCCACAGAGCGCCTGCAGAGCAGCGAAGTGGCAGTCGCCAGCCGGTTCACTGCCCTTGAGTTCAGATCCTTTCTCTGATGTCGCCTGCGCCCTGCTGCCCTGTCCTCATCATACTTTGAGCACAGCAGCATGATGGACTGGGACATGTCCCGCATGCCCGCTTCCATCTCAGCCATTCCCCCTGCCATGGCGCTGATGCCCTTGTCAATGTTGACAAATGTCTCATTGAGGCCACGCATTTGTCGCTGTACGGACACCATTGCCCTTGCCTGGATGCATTGGATTTTCACCATGGTGGCCTCAAGCCCTGTGGAGACTCCATGGCCCAGCCCTAGGGGAGGTGGACTCTGCGGCCGAGCCCTGCGGCGCCGTCTGCCACCTGTGTGTGCTCCCTCAGAGTCGGAAAGCACACTGGCATGGGTTACATCCTGGGGTACAGTGGACGGTTCCACCCCCCTCGAGTCTTCAGACGATGAGTCTGTCACATCCAACCTGGCAGCAGGACGCCTCCTCAACCTGTGCAATGCAGGTGGTGAAGATGGTGGTGACACCTGCAGGAGTGGGGATGCTGGCTGGAGCGGCGATGCTGGCTGGGGTGGTGTGACTGCCTGTGGTGCCGTTCCTTGGCCAGCACTGGTGGTGGCCTTCTCCGCGCTGTGTTTGTGGTGTGCCCTCTCTCCCTTGTCATGGGCAGTTCTGTGCGCAGTAGTGCCTGTGGACAGAAAAGCGACATCAGCTAAGTGTACTTGAAGCATTGATTTGCTGACATGACAATACATTTTCTAAACAGTATCTCAATGTCCTCTGCCTGCTTCTCGCTACTGTGTGTTACATGCCTTGTTAATCTGTGCTAATCGTATCATGTTTGGGCTTTCAGGGACTACATCTCCCATGATGCATTGCTAGCATGCACTAACACCTGTACTGGAGGGGATTCTCATTGCACATTTGGGGAGTTGGGATAGGGGTAGGGGGGGCACATTGCTGTGCAAGCGTCTTACCTTGTTTCGAGGTGCCTCTGCCAGAGCTGTCAGCGTCCCCAATCCCCACGATGCTTTCTGGCTCAATGGTGGTCTCCACTAGCTCCTCCAGTTCTGTCAGGGCTGGTGCCCTGTTGCCTCCACCTCCTGTCAGGCTGGCCTCTTTTTTCAATTCTGCCACCTTCCTCTTAGTGATGATACGTATGTCGTACCACCGCTTCTTGAGGACATCGATGTCCCGGGGGGTCACTCCCATGGCATTCACCTGTGCCTGGATTCCAAGCCAGATCTTACGTTTCTCTGACTCAGGCACTTGCTGTGACTGTTTGCCAAAAAGCTTCTGGTGCTGCTTCACAACCTCCTCCACCAGTACTTGCAGCTCCTTTGGGCTGAATTTCAGCTTTCGCTTCCTCTCCCCTCCTTCCCTCTCTGT
Source organism: Triturus cristatus (assembly GCF_964204655.1). NCBI lineage: Eukaryota > Metazoa > Chordata > Amphibia > Caudata > Salamandridae > Triturus > Triturus cristatus. The sequence continues at coordinate 629,414,245 of NC_140594.1, read as the reverse complement.
GTCCTGGCTGGCCATTGTTGCTGTTTCCAGGGCTGAATCAGGCAGTTGCTCAGTTCCTCTCCTCAGCACTCCCAGCCTCTCCAGCGTCTGCTGATTGTGTGCACCTGCCTGGGTGTGGCCACTTCCTGGTTGGGTGGGGTTTAGGTAGCACAGGATTGGCTGATTCAAGTCATGTGTTTTGGAACTGCCGATTCGGTATTTACCGATTCGGTAAATACCGATTCGGTAATTACCACTTCGGTATTTACCGATTCTGTAAATTCTGATTCATGTTTACCGAATATTACCGATTCGGTAATGTTTACCGATTGTTGACCTACATATAACTTACCGATTCATAAATACCGATTCGGTAAAATTCGGTATTTATGAATCGGTAAAAATTATTTACCTACATATGGCCCCAAGTGTTTGGATCTCCATTGACGGACCCAAGTCTTTTTCCCCACACAAAATTTACAATGCATTATGGGAGGGTGTAAATTCAAAGTCCAAAATTCCATTTGCTTAAATTACCAATTACTAGCAGCTGGCCCAAGAATACATCTCTAAATGCCATGCACTATTCGGATGTTCATAGACAATACTAATATTCATTTGCAGAAATAGAACAGTAATAATGATTGCAATGAATACTTATACAGTGCACACATCAAAAACTGAAATGCTTCAAGGTGCTCAAGTACTTGGTAATCTGACCACCCAACATTTTAGTATTTGTTGTGCTTTCGTAAGAAAGATGAACTTATTCATCCCTTTTGGGAGTTTTGAGGCAGCTAAAGTTTAATTGACAGAAACTACAGAGAGGACCTAACTCTTTGCCCGTCGTTTCCTAAACTCTCATTTACCAATGTATTGTATTAGGATAACTAACTCACTCCCTTTGTACGCTTGACTCTCTAAGAGCAGTGAGGATGGAAAGTTAATGATTTCCTCCAGGAAGTGGACGAAGGTTTGGTACTTATGGTTTTACTTAGAGCTTGGCAGGTATGGTGCAGCCGTCAGCAGGTGTCCCACCCACCCTAATTGGAGTGCACAGCTAAAGCTCTGGCTGCTCGAACTTAAACCAGCAGTAACAGAACTACAGGTAAAGAGCAGTCAGGAAAAAAGGTGAACAAAAGGAGTGGTAGACATTGAGGAGCGTGAACTCAAAAATAAAAGGAAAACAGACAGAGAGAGAGAAAAGCAGACTGAAAGGAGTAGAGAGAAGAGAGAGAATAAAGGAAGGGCTTCTAAATGTAAGAGAACGAAGGCAAGACCAGGAGATTGGGTGAAAGAGAGAAACTCAAAGAGTAAGACCAGGCAAAAAGCTAGGGAGGAGAATATAGAGAAAGAGAAGTTAGAGGAGTGTTAATGGAGTCAGAAGATCTACGAGAGAGAGAGAATGGAGAGATAAGGCAAGAGGAAGGAGGAGAAAGGTGATGAGGAGAGAATAGGAAAGGCTAAGAAACATATACAGAGAGAAAAAGAAGTGTTAGGCTAGAGGGTCCAATACAGATTGAAGAGTGTGGGAGGGAAGGGAAAGGTCAGTGTAAAGAAACATCGGACCTGATATACAAAACATATCTGTGCATGGCCGGACTGCGAATCCAGAGCAGCCCACTCACATTTTGTCAGACCTGCCCCCGTATGGTGCATAGCAAGTCTGACCACTACAAAGGAGGGTTTTGGGGGGTTCTCCCCCAAGAAAATTTGGGAATTTTGTTTTGCATTATTCAACATATATATGTTGAATTCTATTAGCTTTTAACACGTAGTAAATGATGACTTTACTGTGCACCAGAATACAACAACCTTTGTTAGGGCTCTTCAATGATTCCTTCGCTAACACCCTCCAACAGTGCCTATCATTTCTCCTTAGCCCTACTCTCAAACGTATTTTATTTATTTTATAGCACTTCTCATACCAGAGTAGGATGTCAGAGCACTTTACATCACACACACATACAGAGACAATGACTCACACGTATAAATCAATGTATAGAAAATGTTACATAAGGCAAAGGGGACTTCAAGGTGTTGGACTCACATGCCATCAAAACTGGTAGGCACTTCATAAGAGTGCTTGGTCTGGAGAAGCACAAACTCAGGATTCAGAACATAACACAGTGGTTGACTTTAATAATAAGAATTTATTTCTACCCAAACAGACCTTTTTTAGCAGAGTGGGGGGAAAACATAACATTCTAACCTGTACCATGCAGCTCTTTGATGGCAGTTCATAGCTCACTGTGCTAGATTAGGATTGTAATTCATGAAATGCACAGTAAGAAAATAATCTCTGTGACAAAAGTAGTAACCCATTGGCCTATGCACAAAAAATATTGTTCTTTGATATGCAAGGTACACGTTCTTTGCAGCAGGATATTAACTCTCTGCCCTACTTCTGACTTTGAGTCAGAACTGCCACTAGGCAAAACTTAAATCTCTCTCTAGCAAGTATATTAATCACCAGAGTTAACATGACACTTTTATTGTTGCCCAAAAACTACTGAATATACAAGGAACTTTACAGTGCTTTTAAAACTGTAAAAGTAAAACAAGTTTGTTGGGGACTAGGCAGTGGTCCACCACTGCCAGCTCCCAAACAATCTTAAAAATATAATACATTTTTCTTTTTAAATGTTGTCAGGTTTACTTTAAGGAAAAAAGGCAGCATTTAAAAAGAAAGGTTTCTTTAGTAAAAATGCGATCGCAGGCATGGTGGTGTGCTGACCCCAGTAGGCCATTATCTCTGTGATAGCATCCAATTATAACAACTTGCAATTCGCAACCTACCTCATTAATATAGATGAGGTAGACCTGACTACAACCTACTATGGTTTGGTGTTTTGTGAATTGACCTATTTGTACATAGGTCAGTTCGCAAAATACTATTCTGTTGGCAAAACATTGATGCTCGATTTGCCATCACTTTTTGCAAAAGGAAATTTCGTACATGAGGCCCAGAGTGAGAAGGAGAGATAGTTTGAGAAAGCAGAGGTAGTGGAAGAAGGGACTAAGTCGTCCTCCATTCACATTAAGTCAAGACCAATTTTACGGCTCAACATGCTTTTAAATTCAAAACCATGCACTCGTTTTGTAAACATTTTCATATGGGGAAGATCTTCAAATACACCAAGCGTAGTCATTAAAAATCCTATGAATTTCTGGCTAATGGCCCATTATGGTTTAAAATGTACAATGCACTACAAATGTCCCTAAATATTCTCTGACGGAAAAACTATGGCTTACTTTCTCAAGTGGTATTCAAAGCTTATCAAGTTTTGAAAAATGTTACTGGTCTAATGTACCCAATGTTGAACTTTCGTTCCAAAGGCTCCATTTTGACAGAACCCAAAAACCCAACTGTAAACCAATCATTAAGGGCCACATGCATCAAACTGTGTATTTGCAATTCCTAAATTGTGATTTTTAAGAAATCGCAATTTAGGAATCGCAAATGCATATGCATGTATGAATCGCAAAAAAAAATGTGATTCCAACACATTTCTTTTTTTTAAATAATTCTTTTTATTGAACTTGTTCATTGACATACAAAAACTGAGACAGAGGAGACCAAATACACCTTACAGCAGATACATAAGTTGCAAATACATGATACATCACACAATGGGAACAATATTATGGGACAAGGGTTTCCTATTGGGCGACACACCTTGGGGGGATACAAATGTCTCTGCTGTAGCTGTTCCAAGGATTCCATATCTGCAACCATTTTTTGGGACAGCCTCGAGCCACATATACCGTTTTTTCCCTAAACATGCACCAGTCCAGGTCTCTCTTCCATGCATCAATTTTAGGTGGCTGCGAGGCTCCCCATAGTTGTGCTATATTTCTTTTAACATAAGCCCCAGGGTGACCCATTGTTTATTGTAGGTAGAGAGGTCTGTAGGCTCTCATACATTCAATATACATCTCCGAGCCTCCACCCGCAGGTCAAGTGCATGTACTTCTCTAAAAATGTTGTGTATTCCACGCCAATATGTTTGTATGAGGTCACATTCCCACAGCGTGTGCATGAATGTACCCTCCCTTCCACACCGTCGCCTACAATCGCCAGTATCTGCTCTACCCATTCGTACTAGGTCAGGCCCTGTGATATAGGTCCTGTGAAGAATTTTAAGTTGGGCCAAACACAGTCTTGCCTGTATAGACACCACCCTCGGGGAAGATACCACCTCCTGCCACTCCTCATCATCTAGCTCAAAACCATCACGGGCCCATTTTCCTTGACGGGCTGGAGAGGGTCTGCCATATTATTGAGTAATTTCTTGTAGGTCAGGGAGATTACTCTTTCAGGCAGGTGGCTATCTAGTAGTCTATCTTCTAGTGGGGAGGCTTCCGGGGGGGATGAGCCTCTTGGAATCTGGGCTTCAATGGCGTGGCGTATCTGAATGTATCACCTACACGTTTCTTATTTGCGACTCGCAAATTGCGATTTTCAAATAAGGAATTGCTTCCCATTCATTCCTATGGGCCTAGACGCCCATAGGAATGAATGGGAATTGCATGCGCTATTTGCGAGTACCAAATAGGTACTTGCAAATTGTGCATGCAATTTCAAAGGTGCAAGGGTGCCAAAAGGACACCCTAATGCACCACTGACATTTTAATTTCAACACATGTTGCACACACACATGCCGCAAGGACATGTATGTGTGCAACATAGAACATTTGTGCATTTTTTGAAGTTCTCGCAAATTACCATCAACTTTGAAGTGATGGTAATTTGCGATTCTTAATTGCGAAATCGCAATTTATTGGGGTTGTTGCATTGCATTTAGGAGATCGCAATTTGCGATTCCCTAAATGTAATCACAATTTAAGTAATCGCAAATTTAGCATGTGGGCCCTTATCCCTGAAAAAGTTTTGCCAATATTCCTCGCTCCTCCTTACTTGCTGTGAAATAACTTAGTGATGGCACTCCTCCCCTTTCTAATGGTACTGGAAACAACCTGGTTTGAAGTGTCTCCATACTGTTCGATTAAATGCATGAAAGACCTGTCAGCAGTGTTGTAGTGTTCACAAATAGTGGCTCACTTATTAGGGATGACATTGTGGGTACCTACAGACCATTTCAACTAAACAGCCAGTCTGCTGCATCATTCGATGAAGTCTCATCTTCAGCCCCATCCCTAATAACCCAACGACTCCCACTGAAATACACCATTATCATGTGTTATGCGGCCAAAGCACCACAAATTAGATCTGTAATGAGGCCCAGCATGTGCAAATTTATCCAAGAAAGAGGGTTTCACCATTAAGTGTGGGGAGCACCAATAGACCTCCTGTACGTGTAGCAGAACATGACTTCTATTTTTCCCAGGCATTTGGGCCTTCTTCTGCAGTTAAAAAGGAAGTACGATGTAAGCAGCAACATAGCTAACAAAGATGCCCTCATGGAGTGAGAACAGGGGTGAGAACAGGGGTGTAGGAAGCTGGCTCTGTATATACTATACCAAAGTAAGAGATAGTGTCCACAGAGTCCATGGAGTCCCCAGAGGTATAGAAGAGGCTAAATCAGACCAGTACTAACAGCTCACTTTGTGGTAGTGTGGGTTAGCAGTTAGGATTATCCAGAGGGTGTGTTAAGCATGTATTGTATTCACTCACTCAAGACTGATGGCTCACACTCAGAAACTGAAGCCAGACCAATTAGGTAAGTATGAAAAAGGTATACTTATGTATTATTTCTAAAACCAAGTGGGACTTGGTACAGGTAGGTAGAATGTACTGGTGATTGTAAAACTTTACAAGGTAAAGCAATTGGGAATAGATTTGCAATCTTAACAGGTTTGTCTATGCTTTCAAACAGTTTAAATTACATAGAAATTACTTTTGATTACTTTTGTGTTACTTTTAGATTACATTGACTACACGGTGTGATATACCTAGATATCACACCATGGATCCTACAATACAAAGGTAAGTAAGACTTCTTCAGGTTTAAACCACAGTTACTTTTCTCCAATTCAGAAACAGTTCAACAGTTTCTGAACAAAAATCATAACATGGGTTCCTATGGGAAAAACAAAGTTAGCAATTGCAGGTAAGTAAAACGGTTTACAGTAGTGAGCTTTTGGGTTAGTTTCTGCACTGAAACTGCACCCTTAGCGGCACTGGGGAAGTTAGGTGCAGAGTACAAATTGGGCACCGAGGCCAATGCTAGCTAATGGGGCTAGGGGCACTACTTGTTGAGGCTGCTCACTGGCAGGCCAATCGGGCTGGGACAAAGCTCTTCTGGGGTTTTGGTGAGGGCAAAGGGGTACCAAAGTCAGCACCAGTATCTCACTACCAGCATCACAGGGGCGGCCGGGTGCAGGGTGCTTGAACAGCATCAGGCGTCCAAACTATTTTATGAGGATCTTCAAAATCTGTCTTGGGCAGCAGGCGTTGGTCAGGGGGGCAGATGAGGGAAATCAACAGCCAGGTAAGTATCTTCAGATGCAGAAGTACGTCAGATCCCTTTTGAACAGGTCGGCTGGACACAGCGCCGGAGGCTGCAAGGGTGTCTCTTGACGTCGGAGTTTCTCCTTACCTGAAGGTCACGGTAGAGGGGTGTCATTGTGAAGAGGCTGAATGCGTCCACACGGGACCGTGGAAGTGACACCCCTTGATGGTTTGGAGGTCAGGACCACTGGGAAACCACTTCAGGACCGATGGACCCTCTGGACACAGATCGTGGACGGCGGGTGCAGAGGTAACCCTGGAGCAGAGTTTCTTGGTTTTGCAGGGTCTTTATCTTCTTTTGTGGACAGGACCGCTGTCCTCAGGAGCCTTGAGTCTTTATTGAAGTTTGGGATCAGTCCTGCAGGAAAGGGTGGGGGCACACTGCTTCACCTCCCAGCACAGTTCGCCCCTTAGCATTATGGTAAATGCAGTTCATGTTACATGCTTAATTGAATATTTCCTGGAGTATTCCACCAAAGTTGGCGCAGGTTAGTGCTGTAAATGTCTAGACACGTGTTTCTGGATATCATCCGTCATCAGCAGAGATAAAAACAAATTTAATCTGGGGTTGCTGAGCAGGCTGCCACAATCCTTTTAGGTCTCAGTACCTCTCACAGGTGCACATGTGCATCTCCACAAGCTTGTCAGCTCAATGGCTCAAGGAAGCCTTTTCAAGCAGGAAGGGGTGGGAGCACACTACTTCACCTCCCAGCACAGTTCGCCCCTTAGCATTATGGTAAATGCAGTTCATGTTACATGCTTACTTGAATATTCCCTGGAGTATTCCACCAAAGTTGGTGCAGGTTAGTGCTGTAAATCTCTAGACATGTGTTTCTGGATATCATCCGTCATCAGCAGAGATAAAAACAAATTTAATCTGGGATTGCTGAGCAGGCTGCCACAATCCTTTCACGTCTCAGTACCTCTCACAGGTGCACAGGTGCATCTCCACAAGCTCATCAGCTAAATGGCTCAAGGGAGGCTTTTCAAACAGGAAGGGGTGGGAGCAGACTGCTTCACCTCCCAGCACAGTTCGCCCCTTAGCATTATGGTAAATGCAGTTCATGTTGCATGCTTACTTGAATATTTCCTGAAGTATTCCACCAAAGTTGGTGCAGGTTAGTGCTGTAATTCTCTAGACACGTGTTTTTGGATATCATCCGTCATCAGTAGAGATAAAAACAAATTTAATCTGGGGTTGCTGAGCAGGCTGCCACAATCCTTTCAGGTCTCAGTACCTCTTACAGGCACCCAGGTGCATCTCCACAAGCTGTCAGCTCAATGGCTCAAGGGAGCCTTTTCAAACAGGAAGGTGTGGAAGCGATTGTTATCTCTTGCAGGGATTTTGAAGCTGCTGGCAGGCCAGTAGGTTTGGGGCCAAGTCAGTTGGGCCTGGAGTCTTCACTGCTGCGTCGTCTTCGGGTGCAAGTCTTCATAGGTCATCAATACGGAATTCCTGGATTCAGAGCTGCCCCCTAAATGCTACATTTAGGGGGCATTTTAGGGGTCTTTAGGTAGTATCCAATGGGCTACTGACCTTAAGGTGACAACACCCTTGGCATGCTCACCCCACATGGGGGAGTGAGCACATTCCCTAATTCTGATCGGGCCTATTCTCCAAACCAAGATAGAGATTTCTGGGGGGAGGGGTTCACCTCAGCTCCTGGCCAACTCAGGGGTGTGCCAAGCCAAGGTGCACACTCCTACCCAGTTTACTAATTTCCCGTCTGTCCTGCCACCACAAAGTGTGGCAAAAACAGGTGGAGTGGGCATCTCCACTGGATGGAGCTACCCAAATCAGCATAACATAAGGGGAGCCTTTAAGGCTCACCTCCAAGTGCTGCTGTTCCTGCAAGGGGGAGGTGAGAAGCACCTCCACCCAGAACAGGCTTTGTTCCTTTACCTCCGGGAGCACAAAGACTCCCACCCCAGCAGGTGAGAAACCTGTCTGGTGGTGGCTGGCTGGCAGAGACCAGTCAGCCAATACACTAGAAGCTGGCGGTTTTTCAGATGGCATCTCTAAGATGCCCTCTGAGTGCATTTTATAATAAATCCCACACTGGCGTCAGTGTGGGTTTATTATGCTGAGAAGTTTGCTACAAAGCTTCCCAGAATTCAGGAAAGCCATTATGGTGCTGTGGAGTTCGTAACAACTAACTCCCTTTCGTCCGTAACACTTCCAAAACTTTTCCATACGCGCTGGGGGAGCTGACCACTCTGGTCACTCACACAAGCATTATGCTTGTGGTTTTATTGCCATTGCATAATCATTGGAATTAAATGGGTCAAAGCTTGATTGTAACATAAAAATGCTGAATTAATTTGCGAATTGAGAGTCTTCCCATATTTCCCAATACTCGTGCCTTTTATTGGGCTTCCCTCTCCTATCCCATTTATTTAATCTGTTAATTGAGGCCACCCAATCCAAGTGTGTGGGGGGTACTGGTCTTATCCACTTTATACAAAGTTCCCTTCGTGCAAGTAAAATCATTATAAACAAAAGATTCTCTTCCTTCTTAGTTAACGTTATTAACATATCATGTCTACTGACCCCAAAAATAACAAGATCTATACTTACTTTCACTGGTCTTCTTAATACCAAATCTATGGTTTTACTCACTTCCTGCCAGAAGCCTTCAATATGGGGACATTGCCAAAACATGTGCACATCATCTGCTCTTGGTAGAGCACATTTGGGGCATGATTTCGTAACGGATCCACCAAAGTTAGAGAGTCGCTTCGGCGTCCAGTATGCTCTATGGGAAGTAAAGAGATGATTTCTCTTTAAGGCAGCAGACTTCACAATAGACCAGCATTTGTTCATTGATACTTGCCACAGGTCTTGGAGATCCAGCGACGGCAGATCTTTCCCCCAGATCACATCGGGAATCAAAAACTCATCCTCTCCTGCTTTTACAAGTGCCCAGTACCATGTTGCTATTTCTTTTTTCTTTGGCGGATTTTTTATCATGATTGATTCCACGATCCTATTTCCGGAAAATTTCTCCTTCACTGTTATTGCCCAGCTAGTGAGCTGATAATATTTGAAATTTTAAAGGGCTGTACTTGAATTCATAAGCAGAGTTTCCCAGTCTATTATGCTATTACCAACCAATAACTGGCCCCATACTCGAAAGCCTGAAGATTTAAGAGGTATTGCCAGACTGTCTTTAAGGCATTCTGGTGTTCCTGGAGAATCCAATATGGGCGCGAACTCACTGTAATATGGAATATTTAGAGTGCACCTAATTTGATACCAAAGCTTAGCTGCTGCTCTCAGAGAATTCAATGTCACTTTTTTGAAGTATTTTGGGTGACCAAATTTAAATAAAAAATGGCCAGTATTTCTAGTCATTACTTTAAGATGTTCCGGGTACAAATCATAGTTGTTTAGTAGAACCCTCGAACTCTTGAATTGGAAGGCTCTGTAGTATTCCACTAGGTCTGGGCTGGCAATTCCTCCTTCTGCTTTTCTTCTTCGTAATTTACTCCAGGCAATGCGTGTACTTTTAGCCATCCAAATGAAGCTCGCTATTTCTCCTTGTATTTTTTTTAAAGTTTCCCTCTTAAATTCCAATGGGATTGCGCTAAATAGAAATGTGTATTTTGGAAGGATAGACATCTTAATTATATTGGATCTACCTAAGAAGGTTAAAGGGAGACCCCCCCATGCTTTCAATAACTTTTTCACGTCAGCTGTTACTCTATCCATATTTATCTCAGATATCTTATTTAGGTTTTTAATCAGGTCTATTCCCAAATATCTAATTTTCTCCCTGTTGTAAATATTGTCTACCTGGGAATTCCAACTCATTATCTCGGTTTTTGATTGATTAGTTTGGTAACCTGAAACCTTCCCAAAGTTTCTTAAGGTGTCATCAATGGCTTGGACAGAACCTGTATAGTTGCTCGTGAAAATCATCACATCGTCTGCATACAAGGCTATTTTTTTTTCCCAGGTCTGAAATTTGAATGGAGTTATTTCAGGGTGGACTCTGAGCTTGTTTGCCAAGGGCTCGATATATAAATTAAAAAGAAGGGGAGACAAGGGACATCCCTGACGGGTCCCTCTGAATATGGGGATGTTTTCTGTTAAATTCCCATTAATTAGGACCTTAGCTTTTGGTGCTCGATACATCTCTTTGATTGCTCCCTGAAAATTTTCTCCCAGGTTATATTTAGCTAAAGTTGCATTCAAGAAAGCCCAATTTACTCTGTCGAATGCTTTGGCCGCATCCAGTGTTATTATTGCCAGAGGGATTTTTTCACTTATTGCTATGTCTATTGACCCGATAAGCTCCTGCGTAAGATCTTGTAAATGTCTACCCCTTATAAACCCTTTCTGATCCTACTCTAAAGAATCCACAGAATGTATCTCTCCTGAGAATGGAGAACTGGGATGGATTAGAAAACAGAGAATTGGGTCCACGATAACTCCAGATACACTACATTGCAGTATGAGGAAAAAAAAAAAAAAAACCTAACTCCCAGAACATATACTCTTTATGGCTTTATTGCACTTACAATATCTAAGAATGGACTTAGTCATTGCGGGGAACAGTGCTCATTAAACTGTGCCCTCACCAGTGGTAAAGTGCACCCAGCTAGAAAGGGAAACTTACCTATACCATAGGCAGTGGGTTGCAGGGATGGCGCACAGGTATGTGTACCATGTTGACTCTTCACTTTTTTCTGCACCAAAACACGCTGCCTACAATGACAGTGTGTGTTAAGGTACAGGACCTCTAAGGGTGGCACAATATGTGCTGCAGCTCTTAGAGGCCTTCCCTAGTCACAGTGCCCTTGGGAATCATGGTACATTTTGAAAGGGACTTATAAGTGGCCAGAGATGTGCCAATTGTGAACAACACAGGTACAGGTTTTAGGGAAGGAACACAGACCTGATTGGCAGGGACTCAGGCCACATCAAGTCAAAGTGCATTAGAAATCAGGCAAAAACTGGGGGGGTTACTGTAACAGAAACCCACGTTCCTACAAAGGGCCCAACCCAAAAATCATCACACAGTGCCAAAACCTTGAAGATGGGGGTTTGTACCAGGCTTGCAGTCATTTGGGATCAAATGTAATGCCAAGGCACAACACTAGACATCTTTACTCAGAAATTAATTTAAGAACATCCTAACTTACTCTCCTTCCCATACCACTTTTATATACATTCTCCGTTTGAGCAATGCACCTAGAACAATGAACTTTAAAATGCATACTCTTCAACTGATTATTAAATATATTCTTAGGGTGCGGGTGGGAAATCAACGCCCCCCCCCCCCAATCACCCAGTGAAACTGCATGTGCATTCTGTTCAGTTACAAACCTAGGGGCATATTTACAATATTTTGGCATAGGGCAGTGCCCCAAGCCTTCTAGCTGCCCTATGCCAAAAGAAAAGGACAGGAATACACTGTATCTACAAGATACAGCACATTCCTGTCCTTTCTGCCAGCAACGGTGCAAAAACTGCAGCAAAGCGCCAATGTGTCGTGGTCATGATTGTTTTTGTGCAGGAATGGACACCTTCCTGGAAAGAGAAAAAATTAGAAGAAATGGAAACATTTCTCCTCGTTATGTCTGCGTTGGGAAGGCATTCGTTTTGGCGCTGCCCCAGATTTACGTTATATTGTAAATCTGGTACAGTCTCAAAAACCACGGGCATTACGTGGGAATACCCACGGCAACACCCATGGACCACCCTTTCCACGCAGAGTAAGGCATCGCCTTAATCCATATTTACAAGCCCATGAAAAGCCACACTCTGTGGCTTTGTGTGGCCTTGTAAATATGGGCCGGCACACTGCGACTCCGGAGCATCACAAAGGCGAGGCTCCCGTGGCATAAAAGTGCTGCAGGGGCATTGTAAATAGGCCCCCTTGTGTTTAAAATACACTGGACCTGATTCTCAAAGTGGTCAGTAGGCATAACTTACTCTTGTAGTACCCTGGTTCACTCAATTTCAGGAATAAGTTAAAAGTACTCCTGGTCTACTGTTGGCTTACTCCTGGAATTTAAGAGTACTACAAGAGTAAGTCACAGCAAAATATTTGTGATTCAGTCCCACTATTTGCCACTATTGTTCCTTAAAGATTACTGATGGATTCTCTAGAATTTCTTACAGGTTTTAAAGGTGCAACCCATAATCTCTACTTTTCTAAACTGTTGCCATTAGTATGGACCATGCACCCAAATACATATTAATGGCTTCTAGTGTTCTGGAGAGCTCTGATGCTGCTGTAATTCATAGTAGCACAGCATTGCTGTGATTCGTTAGTAATTGATAGTAGCACAGAAACGCTACAGGCATGGGCTGACCACCTGGGTCTAGTCCCTCAACTTCTCAAAAGACCCTGTACTGGTGCTACTCCTTTTATTGATAAGACCCACTGAACACAGATTCTTGCACATACTTTCTTCAGTTACAGGGGAGGATCTCTGCACCTTTTCAGGTGCTTCCAATAGATACTCTGTGGTGTTCCACCCATGTGAGGTTGAACAATCAACCACGCAAGGGGGAGTCCTTTTACTGTATTGGCTCTCCTGTTAGTCTGTGCAGACGAGGAACCCCTAACTTTGCATGTTGATCAGGAAATAGGAGGAATTAGGACCTGGGCAGTATAATCACAGTCCTTGTATATTATTAAAAGAGAGGGTCAATTTAACCAGCCATTGAGTAAAGAGCTATTTGTTCTGCTATTTACTCAGCCTCTGGCTAAATAGGAGAAATTATTCACTGTTTGGCTAGTAGCCTTACAAATAGCAGAGAAACGACAATATTTTATTTTTAAATCTTTTTATTGGCCATACCTACAAAGTAACCCCAACTTTGTTGGAATACAGGACGACATAATTACATGACATTTGTCTTTTTTGGCTGTTAGTGTATGACAATACCATAAGAAAACAGCAAACAGTACATGTGCTCAGTGTGCATGACAATCCCATTCTCAGTTGTTTGAAACTGGCTTCACCAGCTCCCAAGTCACCCTCCACTCCCTGTTTGTCAGCGGAAGCACCAGCTCCTCCCCCAGACCCTGCATATTGCAGGGTCGGCCATGACTCTGTATGCCTTAAGCGCTGTGTACAGCCATGTCACCATATGCCGTGTCGCTCCAGCTCTGAGCAACAAATGCAGCGTTTCTGTCTGTCTGGGGGTTGTGGCAAAGTGTGTCCAGATCTCCCTCACCATACTCGCTTTCTTAGCGTATTGTAAGACTTGCCCGACTCCCACTGCAAATGCCTCCCGAGCCTCCGCGATGGTGAGAAACGTATCCCCTGGGTAAATGTCACCCAGCGTCTCGTAACCCTCCTCTCTCCAGCGCACTACAGACATATCTGCACTAATTCGAGTGAAAGGCAGGAGTGCCCACAGGTTGAGATCCCATCAATGGGTGGTCTCTTAAAGACTCATGCACTCCCAAAACCTCCGCTACTTGTCGCACCAAATAGGGGACTTCCTTTGACTGCCATAGAGCGTGTTCTGTATGATGTAAAACACCAAAGTAGAAGCACCATTTTTGCCATCGTAACCCTTCCCATCATCGAGAGAGGTAACATGTTCCAGAACTGCACCGATTTCAAGAGGCCACTCACCAGCGGGTCAATACTGCGTTCGTGTTGACTACCTAATGTATGTCCGACCTTAATGCCCAAAAACCAGAACGCCTTAGTCTCCCATCTCAGCCCCAGCGGGGCTAAATCCCCCTTTGGGATCCCTTGAAGCACCCCCAGTGGAAAAAAAAGGGACTTAGATCTATTTATACTCAGGCCCACCACCACACCAAAATCCTCCAGTCGGGCCATCAGCAGCAGCACTGCTTCGGAGGGCCTTCGCAGGTAGAACAGAACATCAACTGCATACAGCGAAAGAAGATGTGTAACGTCTCCCACCCTGATACTGAACCTCGCCACAAGGCGTTCCAGCACAAACAGGAGCAGGGATGGGGGCTGCCATGTCGCGGGTCCCTCCGCACTTCCCACCTGTCAGATACCACCCTGCCACTCCACACCCTAGCCCCAGGGGCCGCTTTGAGAAGCCTAACCCACTTAATGAAGTTGGGTCCAAAACTTATCTTCCGGAGTAGCCGCATCAAATACATCCTTTCAAGGGTATCAAATGCCCTGGTGATGTCCACTGACGCCAGGGCTAAGTCATTCCCACTACATTGCACAGATTGCATAATATGTGACAATCTGCACAGGTTGAGACCAGTGCTATACCCTAGCATAAAGCTACATTAATTCTTTGTGCACCTCAAGACCTCCGCCAGCACCCTGCAGAGTGCCTTGGTGTCTACATTAATCACACACCCCTGGCTTTGCAATCATGCAAATCACTCCTTCCCAGAGGGTGGGTGGAAGGACCCCCCCTCACCCCCCCACCATCCCTAGCCTCACGAAAAATCTCAAGTAACCACTGCATAAGCTTGGTTAAAGTCCACCGGGAAGCCATAGCCACCCAGTGCTTTGCCTCAGTTCATCATGCCAAAGGACTCCTTCATTTCCTCAATAGTGATGTCTGCTTCCAACTCCTCCCTCAATAAAGAAGGCAACACTGGCAGTTCCACCACATCTAAGTAACCAGTCACTATGTCGGGATCAGCCGCAGCACCCCCCATACAGCTCGTGCAGGTGTTCCCCCAAAGTAATGTTGATAACCAATTGGGAAATGGCTAGTGATCCATCCTGACTCCGCAGAGCCACTATGGCGTCCTATTCGTCACTCGCCTAAGCAGCCATTCCAACAGTTTCCCAGGTTTGTCCTCCTCCCGATGCAACTACTGTCTGTACTCCCATCTCGTCAGCCTATCAAGCCAATCCCAAGTGTCTCCAAGGTGTCTCTACAGTGTCACCAGTGTGCCTCTCAATTCCCGGGAAGTAGCCTCCCCATGCTGGGCCTCTGTAAGTTTGTCCTCTAGTTCTATGAGCTCTCCCTGCAATTGCCTTCAGGTACCACACACTTTACCAAGACACTCCCACCAGATCACAGCTTTCAGTGCATCCCACTCAGTACCCCAGTGTCCTGTAGTACTCCAGTTACCCTCCAGATACTCTGTGATCGCCTCCCCAAGTGCTAGCCTAAATAGGGCGTCTTGCAGGATTTCCACGTGTAGGCACCATCCTCTCCCCCCGGAGTCCCGCTCCCCCACTCCAAGAGTAGGGGGGAATTAACCCACAGATATGTGCCCAAGTATGCGGCCAACTGAATTTAAACCTTTGTGGACATGATCCAGTCTTCTGTAGGTGTCATGAGTAGCTGAATAGCAGGAGCACTCCTTCTTGATCAGGTCCCGCCATATATACCTGCACCCCAGGATGTGCACAACAGCTGTCAGTGACTCTGTCATATCAGGTTTGGTGTGTGCACCGGGAGGCTGCCTGTCCACATCTGCGACGCTGACACAATTAAAGTCTGCAACCCACAGCAAGTGGTCCACCATGTTGTCCGTCACTAGTGTTTGCAGGTGCAGAAAGAACTCCTGGTCATCCACATTGGGGGCATACGCATTTAAAATGGTTACATCCACTCCATCTAGTGCCTTGCAGTATGTCTTGCACCAAGACATACTGCCGGGTCTGATCCACCTCTAAGTAGACCAACCTAAAGGATACACCCAGCGCCGCCCAAATAGCCACCCCCTGGGCGTATGAGGAGTAAGTGCAAGATATCAATTGCTCTCTCCACTTTTTCCTCAGCTTTTTAGCCTCTTCCTCCGTGTGGTGGATTTCCTGTAGACAGGCTATGCTCACTCCTGTCTGCCGCAGGTAGGAAAGTACCCTGTGCCTCTTCACGTAGCCACCCAGGCCCCTAACATTCCATGTGACTATTCTACATGTGCACTTCTTAGCATCCCACTGCACCCGCCGGAACCCTTCTCCCTGAGACAAACTTCACTATTTCTCTTGTTGCTGGCTAAATAGTAGATATTCTACACGTTTTGCCGGCAGCCGTGCAAACAGCAGAAAAACTTCACTATTTACCTGGCTCTGTCTAAATAGTAGAGGTTTGGGGGCTGCTGTGAAAATAGCAGAAAAACATCACTATTTACCCAGCCGCTGGTAAAATAGCAGAGATTCTGGACTATTTGGCCGGCAGTCATGCAAATAACTAGGTAACTTCACTGTTTACCTGGCCGCTGGCTAAACAGCATAGGTTTTGTACTATTTGGCTAACAGTCAAGCAAACAACAAAACCTTCTCTCACTAACCAGCTGCTGGAAAAACAGCAGACGTACAATTAGGCCAGCAGCCATGTAGATAGCAAATAAACTTAATGTGATTGCTGGTTAAATAGCAAAAATGTTCAATTATTTGACAAATAGCCTGACAAGTAGCAAAGAAATTTAAATATTTATCTGGCAACTGGCTGAATAGCCAGTCAGTTAGTCAGTCAAGTAGTCTTTATTTCGATTGTCATAATCATTAAAGACATTGTACATCGATAATTAAAAGTCTAACAAATCCATATAAAACCATTTGATGCAACCATATAGTAAAACTTGTAGCAAAATGGATTAAAAGAATAAAACAATTAGCATTTGATAAGTAATTAAAACAAGATAAATATCGGTTTACATAAACCACTAGTGTACCACATAAGGGGACTTTCACGATTTGGAGAACAACAACACTAGCTCTAAAAGTTAGGGGGGAATTCATATACATAAGCAAGAGGGATTGGGTGATTGAAAAACTCGCGAGTGCTAGGGCTATTAATAATAGTTGTCACAGCTATGGTGCCCTCATCATTTTTGCTCTAATAACCCACATCCATCCCAAAAATTTGGCAACAGCAATCGCTATAGGCTCACATGTATCTGACTTTAGGATCCTTAGTGCCTCTACGCCCGACCTTATCTCAAGAATTGAACAGATAGGTTTAAGCCATCTGTTCCTGGGAGGCTTGTAAGCAGGGCAAACAAACAAGACGTGCTATTGTTTCCTTCTGTGATGGACATACAGTGCATTTGTCTTCGTTCAGAGGGTGCCATTTACATGTGAAAGATTTGATTGGGAGGGAACCCACTCTGAACTGGTGGTACAGTTTCCTATTGTTAGATACAGTAATATAATCCCAGTAACATTCATACTTGTATTCTTGTTTATGCTCCAAATATTCCCTCGTCAGGGTAGGCCTCGTTAGAGATGAGATTCGCTTCAGCATAATCATATTCCAGTAGGCAACCTTGAATTCTTTCTTTGACGGAAAAGGGTTTCCTGCGGGATTCTCCCATAAGCTACTCATCCCCATATCACTCAGGGTATTTTTTAACCTTCTAAAGCAGGAGATCTTGCATGAGCTGTCAGCCCCCCTGGTTTCAAGAAGTGCTTGGGCGCACAGGGACAGTTCAGGAGTAACCCAGAGCCTTCTCCAATATGCCACAGGTCTGAAGTGAGCTATATCCTGGATTTGGTTGCATCCCAAATCTAAATAAAGGGGCATCAATGGTGTTGATTGTGGGAAACCTAATAAGGTTCTCACAAATTTATTTTGGGCTGTAATCAGGGGTGCTAGATCCTCAAAGCCCCACAGCCCCGCCCCATATAATACCAAGGTACTGATTTTAGTTTTATAAATCTTTATAACAGGAGCCACTGGCTTAGTATAAGAGAGTCTCTGTTCCTTCATAAGTACTCCTGTCAGTTTGGCATGTTAAAGAGCCAGCATATCGATCTGGGGTTTCCAATTTAGTTTTCTTCCTAATGTGATTCCCAGGTACGTAAAGACGTCAGTCTGTTCTAGTTGGACTTTGTTCATAAAGACACTCCCTTTGATGACTTTACGATTGTGAAGAACCATAAACTTGGTCTTTTCCACATTTACCACAAGGTCATGATCGCGGCAGAACACCTCGAACCTGGTAAGGGCTGACTGCAGCCCCTTCTGGGTCTTAAAGATTATCAAAGTGTCGTCCGCAAACATTAACAGGGGTATCTTCATGCCTGCCAGGGTCGGGGCATCTGTGGGGTAGTTAGAGTAATACTGCATGACCCTGTTAATGAATAGAGAGAACAGGGTAGGTGCGAGGACACCCCCCTGACGAACCCCCTTGAAAATGGGAAACTTATCCGTAACGTCCCCATGTATACCCCAGCGAACCTGAGCAAAATTGGAATCATGTAGGGTAATTAAAATAGCCAATATTTCAGATGGCATCCCCATATCCATAAAAGCTCTCCACATTTTTGTGCGGGGCACCAAATCAAAAGCTGATTTAAGATCGATAAAGGCTGCGTATAGTGTGCCCCCTCCAATGATGACCACCCATCAGTAAATGGTCATAAACCTAAAAACCTGATCGGTACTGCCAGTGTGTGGCCGAAACCCTGCCTGTAATGGTGACATAATATTGGTTTCATTCATCCACTTCTGGATTCTACATGATAACAGCCTGGCAATGATTTTTTGAATACAGTCAATGAGACTTATTGGCCTGTAGTTGCCAGTTTTAGACCGATCCCCCTTTTTAAAAATCGTGATGATCTCTGCTCCAGACTACGTTTCCGGGATGGGAGCGCCACTAGCTATGACATTAGCAAGCAGCTGGATATAGGTCACCTAATTATCCCCATCGTGCATAAACAAGTCCGCTGGTATACAGTCTAGGAGCCCTACCTTTTGGAATTAGCTTGAGGGCATTTTGGACCTCTACCCTAGAAAAGTACAGGATGGCGGTAGGGATGGGCATATTGAATTGATCAATGCTATCATCACTGGCAGCAAACTGGGCCTTAAAATGTAAAGTCCAATGCTCAGGTGCAACATGGTTGACAGGGGCTTGGTTTGGTGTGCCACTACCCCATTTGACAAGATGCCAAAAGTTAGCCATATTTTTTTCCTTACTGGCTCTAAGCAATTCTTCCCAATGATTTTCATCCCAAACCCCTTTGGCTCGTGTTAATGTTAGCTTATACCCAGCCCCTGCCTTTTTAATGTTGTATATGTTCTTTATTCTAATGGCTCTTGATAGTGTCCTATAGGCCTCTCTGCAGGATTTATTGTACCACGAGGCTGCCTTTGGGCAGAGTTCTTTCCTTGATTTTTTTAAACTTTTTGATAAAAAAGGATTTGAGTTTAGTGAACTTCTCATTATGGACCTGTACAATAATTAAATTTATATCATCCCGAGTATCACAGTTAAGGAGGGTAGCTATTGAATGCTCAACCAGCACCTGCATCTGTTCTAGGTGCCCTTCATTAACAATGACCTTAGCCCATTTGACTCTCCTGGAGTCGTTGGTAAGCTTTACTTCTACAGTTGCCTTCACCGTTTCCTGACAATTGTAAATGGGAAGACCTGGAACCTGCAATGATAGTACTAGGGGGTTGTGGTCACTTTCGGTCTGATCCTGTACTATCATATCTTGTAGTGAGGACCAGAACTCCATATTAAGAAGGATATAATCAATGCGGCTGCTTCTCAACCCATTGTTGAAAGTGTCAGAGCCCCGCCTGTCTGACTTAGACCTCCCATTCACTGCCCTTACTCCCCGTTCCAGACATAGCCCTTTCAGCTGTAATGCAGACTCAGTCCATCTTTTAATAGGTGGGAGGTCAAGGACCGGAATGTCCCATTGTGCGTCCTCCTCAATACTGAGGTTGCCATCTTCGTAATCAAGGGGCTCAAAAGTGCAATTGAAATCCCCTACGATTATCGAATTGCTGCGTCTCCTGCACTGGTCTAAAAAACTATCTAAGAGCGCAACAGTACTAGAGCCTCTACCCCCTGGAGTCCCTCTTGCATAGACATTAATGACCAGTGTATCCGGAACGTTTCCCATCCGGAGTCTGATGACTATAATAGCCCTACTGTCGATCTGGACATCCTCCACTGTATAGCCTGCTTGCTGTCTGACCCAAAAGACGAGTCCCCCTATGGGTCTACCCCTCTGTCCCCCCAAGGCCGGTTTATACAAATTTAGGAACCCTGGGTGATAAATTTGTTCTAGTGCCCAGGTTTCCTGAAATGCCCAAATATCGTGATTATCGATAAATGCAGACCATTCAGATGAGGATGTTTAAGAAGAAAGTCCAGCAATATTCCAAGAGACTAGTGATAGGTTTGGTTTATTTGGCCCTTGGTTGAGAGTGTTTGGAATAGCCAAGGGGTTCGGAGCTTTGGCATTATCCGAATCCACCTGTCTAGTTCCACTGGGGAACCCTGCTAGGAAAGGTGTGGAAGGATGGTCCACCATCGCTGTGCTACTCCTGTCCACCCCACCTTGTCCTTTATCCCCCAAGATGTCAATGCCTCCCTCCTTCATATCCTGAGTTAGTTCCATGACATTCGGAGATTTAGGATCAGAAACGTTCTCACAAATTCCCCTGAAATCGTGTATGCCTGTGGAGGATAGGCCAGTATTAAACCCAAGTCAATCGATGTCATCTAAGGAGGCGAAAATGTCAAAATGATTATATGTGGGGACTGGGTAGTTATATTTGCCACAGGTTTGTGATACCACCCCCGTGTACTGCACCTATTGTCTGCAGGCGGTTGGTGGAAAAAACCGAGGGGAAGGATGTTAATATCATCCGTCTTGATTTGTCGATTGCCTGCCCTGTCCAAAATGTGTTGGACCAGACCCGGGGACACAAAGCTTAAGACCACACAGTCCCCAGACAGGGACTTGTGTGATCCACCGATCCATGGTACTCTTCGAACAATTTTAAAATTGAGGAAGAGGTCATGCTTTACCTGCCCTAACCGTCAACAGATGCAATGCCCTGTTCCTCAATGTAGACCAGTGTTCCTGTGTAGCAGACGGTAACGCTGGGACATTGGCCAAAACAACTGTGTAGGGTGTCGAGTCCGAAGGGAGATGTAAGGACGTGTGGGCATGAGAATTGCTAATAACACGATGCTTGGGAACCCGAGTGCGGGAATTACCCGTTGTCAGAACTGATGGAGGGGGTACGCAGCTATGAATGGTATGCAAGGATTGGTTGGCCACAGATGCTACCGCAACTGGGAGTGTGGGGCAATGTACAGTGTTTGTGAGTGCCCTCGTATGTGTTCCACTCACCAACTGAGAGTCCGTCCCTTCCCCCTGCCGTACATTAGTGTTGGTTAGCAGTGTACTAGAAATACACTGCTCTATTTTTGCCAACCTTCCTTCTATCAGGATCAGTTTGTCTAAGAACGGGTTGATCAGGGCTAAAAATTTATTTTCTATCCATGTGCAGAATGCAGCCTCAGACGGGCATGATGATAGAACAGTGTTGCGGTGGTGGTAGTGATTATACATGCATTGTTGGGGGCAGTAGTGGTCTTTAAGCTACCTTCGCTCCCATTTTCACCTGCCTTGCGTTTGGTTGCTCTAGGTACCTGCTGATTGGGCTTTGGGAGACCTCGAGCTTTAGTTTTCTTTAAAGGTGGTTCCCCCCCACAGACCTGACTAGACTTCTGGCTCCTCATGTGTACCATAGGGGTCTCGGGTGTGGGCTGTACTCCCCAAGCTGGAGAGTGGAGAATGTGGCGGTGCCAGTGACATCTGAGTAGACTGTGGGATTACATAATCAGTGGAAATACGCTCAGGAAGGGACAATGACGCTATACTGCTGAGGGTTAATTGGAGTTCCAACGACAATCTGCGTTCAGTGAGCTGGATCTCGTGGATCAGTGCAGATTCGGCCCTAGAAAGGAACGCGTCTAGTGTCCCCACGACTCCAGATCCCACACCCACCTTACGCTTGTTCATTTTAGCCGCAACCTACAGTAAGCAACAACAAGGGCTAGCACAAAAAAATGCTTACAGTAGGACATTAGAGGGATGGCCCAGCCCAGTCTCTGCCAATCTCTGACGGGCTCAGACAGGCCCGCCCTTGGTCTGGGCTTCGTCCGGGCGTTGTCCCGCGTCGCGGGTGGATAGGCAGCGCTTTATGTGCGGTGACCACGCCTCCCCCTCACTCGCGGCAGCTGCGGTGTTGGTGGTGCACCCTGGGGTTTGTGGTCCTCTCCCAGGGTGATGAGGCAGTTCCCAACGTGGGTGTCAGCACAAGAGCATCCCGCACAGCCGTGTGGCAGCAGGGCGGTGGAACAGCAAAAGAAAAGGCTCCCAGTGGTACAAATGACAAGGGAACAGGTACGATAATGTCTCCCTGGCTAAATAGAAGAAATTATGTACTGTGTTGTCTGTGGCCTTGCAAATAACGTGAATCGAAACATCAATATTTACCTGGAGGGTGGCTAGATAGGAGACATGGTACATAACTTGGCCAGTATCCATGCAAATAGCAGGGGAAGTTCACTATTTACCCGGCTATTGTCTAAACAGCTTAAATTTTGCTTTATGATGCCTTATGCAGATTTCAACAGGTAGGTAAAACTGAAAGCAAGGAGTGAAAACAATTGGCATTCGTCTCCGTATGAAAGTTAGGGTCCTGTTGTCTTATTTTAGTGGCCAAAAGTGTCTCAAATTCCAGTCATTTGTTTAGTGAAAGGAATAGTATTTGTCAAACCAACATATGTACAGTTCACAAAATACTGAATCGCAAGGGTTTACAGAACAGACTGCCTAAGTAATATTCAATAGGCATGGCCCAATTTGCGACCCTCTGATTGGCTGTAATCACAAAGATGGTGGCCTGTAGGGGACAGCACACCATCATGTATAGGACTGCATTCCAAAATGGAAAATATGTTTTTACAATACAGTCCGCGTTCCTTAAAGGAACCAGTGCTTATTTAAAAAAATAAAAGCTTTTATTTTCAGAAAACTTCTTCCTCCTGAAGCTGCCACATGATTCCCAAATTAAAGGGACCTTAATAGGACCAATTCCCATTTTTAAATTAGCTACCACACCAACTCAGGGGTTGCTATCTTATCAATGGTTTACGACAGCAATTGCAGTCATAAACTATCAATAAATACCTTTCCTAATTGGAAAGGGATGTAGGAAACCTCTTTCCTGAACCCTCTTTATCCAATTTGGAAGTGATAAAACTTGCCTTTTGGCAATCCTCGCCCTTCTTGGTTCCCCCAGTCTTGGCTCATCTGGCTCTGTTGCTTTCTGGCCCTCTTGGTCCTAGTCACTTGTTTCTTCATACCCTGAACCCCCTAGTCCTGGTACCGCAGTTCCTTGTCCATCTTGCCTCTTGTGTCCTGGCTTTCTAAGTCTTTGTCCTCCTGGTTTGGGTTGTCTTGTCCTCCTGGATCTTTTCCTTGTCCCTTTAGTCTTACAGGTAAGGCAGCAATTGATCTTGGCCCTCTTGACCCAAGTTCTCCTTGTTTGGGTGCTCCTGAGCCTGGCAATTTTAGTTCTGGTCCTCTTGGCTACAATTGTCCAGTCCCCATGCTCTGCTTTACTTGGTAATCCAAGCCCTGATCCCCTAGGTTCTAATCTTCATGGTACTCTTAGCACTGCCATTGTTATGATCCTTTTATGTCACACAGTTCTCATTGCTCTGGTCTTCTGTGTTTCCATGGTTCTGGTCCCTTGGTCTTCCTAGTCCCTGCCCTGCTTATCCTGGTTTCCTGGTGCTACTGGCCATTGCCATCCAGGTCCTGATCTTCGTAGTCTTCTTCAATCAGCTCCTGATTCTCCTGGCCCTAGTCCTCCCTTTCTTTCCCCTCCTAGTTCTGCAGCCAGCCTTAAAACTTACTGAATCCGTACTTCTTCGTCTGTCTTCATTCCCATGTACTCCTGCATCTAATACTTTTTATCCTGGGTCTCCTGTTTCACAAGCTCCCGGTCCTGGACTTTTTCACCCCCTTCACTCTAAATCTTATGCATCAGTCCTCCTGGTCTGGTCCCCTGGTTTATCTATTTCCCTTGTTTTCCTGTTCCATCTGCTCCTGGTTCGTTATCCTGGTCCATGTAGTCCTGGAATTAGTTATTGTACGTCCTTCTTCGGTTCTAATGTATCCGGTCTTCTGGTGCTCGTTCCCACTGACCTTGGTTTTGCTAGCTTTCCCAGTCCCTGAGTCCTCCTTGCTCATCCTAGTCCTATTAGCCCTCATAGCTCCATGAATTGCTGGTTCAAACTTGTTCTTGTCAACCTGACCCTGGTCCCCTCTATCATGGTCCCCCTAGTAATGGCCCTCCTGGGGCTGATATCCTCATCCCACTAGCACTGGCCCACTGAGTTCTCATGTTGAGGGTCACCCTGGTTCATGTAGACCATGTCACACTGGTTTAGGATCCCCATTAGTCTGACCCTCATGAACCTTCTGATCCTGGTCCCACTGGACTTCCTCCTATTTTACATTCCCCTGGTCATTCTAATCTAGGGTCACCAGGTCTGGCTACCCCAGGACCTTTCTAATTGTGGTATTCCTTGTACTGGTCAATTTGTTTCTGGCCCCTTGGTCCACCTCCATCTCTGTTGCCTTTGCCCTCCTATCTCTGGTTCTTCTTTCAACTGGTCTCCTAGTACTGGTCCTCTTTAGTCTGTCTACTTGGGTTTGCTACTCTTGGCCCTGGTCATCCTCGTTCCTCTGGACTTGGTTGGTGCTCTCAGGCCCTCCTTGTCTTTATGGTCAAGGACCTTCTGTTCCTTCTACCCCTGATGCTTCTTTTTCTCGGGCCCTTGTCCACTGAGTCCAGATCTCCCTGCTCCACATCCCTCTGATCCTTCCCACCTTCTCATGGTACCCCTTTTCCTATCTTTCATTGTCCTGTTCCTTATCATCTATGTGTTTCTGGTTTCCTCTGGCGTAGGTAACACTGGTCCTCATAGAGTAGGTCTCCCTGGGCCTGGTTTTTCTTGTCATGGTCCACGTGTCTCTGGTCATTCTAGCACTTCTGGTGGTCCACCATATTTTCCTCTCCTACTTGTCATCACCCTCCTCCTACTGATCCTATTCCTTCCTTCTCCAAACTCCCCTCCCCCACAATGACTTTAGTGAGGTACAGCCTCCAATCCTGTCACCGAGATTTGTATTTTTTGGGGCTTAAAGATTCGTTTTGCTGAACCAGAACTGTCAAGGACAGAAATGAGGGCTCAGTAGAGACAGGACCTTGCCCACTTAAAACACTGCTTAGCAGGATAAAAACAAAAACTACAATTCCCAATAAACAATGTGCAGGTGTCTAAAATGTCAGTGCAATGAAAGGCCACTCATGATATGGGACCAATAAGCATCAATGCCTGAAACCCACTCTACTGACTAAATACTATGAAAAAAATGTGTTATTCAGAGGCAACAGAGTGAATTCCTCCTGTGAATTATCCAAATGGGTTACTTACCTGTCTCCTGCTTTCACTTCCCCATTGCACAGAAGCCCTCTTACTGTGTCAAACACATTTACCTCCTACAAGTGTCCTAAAGCACAGTGCCACCAAGCAGCAATTGCCTACTGTACTTGTGCCTCACTTTGGGGCCCAGATACCACTGATCTGACTGCATCCCCGGTTTGTTACCGCTTGTCAACTCCCTCTGGGCTGTCAGGTTTGAAATGATAATCAAGCACGGCCCCCTTAAAAAGAAGTCTAAAGCTAGCACAAGGCCTTTAAGAAGAAGCCTAAAAAGAGTCCAGCCCTCAAAAATCATCAAAAGAAGGATCATGGATCTTAAAAAACAATGTATTCTCATGAGTGAATAAAACATTTATGTAACATGCTTTAAAAGCATACTCATTATTCTTCGCAGGCGAGAAAAACAGTCCTGGACTGCAGCACAATATCTCTGCATGGCATATCCTGAAGCTCCTGAAATAGAAGTTTGATTCCTACATTTCTTATCGGAATATCAAAATAACATAAATATTTTTATTAAAAAATGGTTTAACTGTTTATTCATCTACAAACAGCTTGCCTTAATTTATGCACTTACTTTTGTACAAACTATTGCATATTTGTATATGCACATGCATTCAAATTTCTCACACATGTTGCATCCCGACAATTACAAGATGTTCAATACCCTACCATTGCTTGTTGCCTCTTTTTTCTTCACGGCCGGTAAAAGAAAGACCTTCTTCACACTATTTATCTGTTCACCAGTTAAAGTGTACCTCATTTCTACGGATGTATGATATTACAACGCGGGTTTTTACCACGCGTGCAGTTACACCGCATGCGTTACAATGCATGCGATGTTACAACGCTATGCCATTAGAACGCAAGTCTTTACATCGACTTGCGCTAGATGGCGTGCTGACATTAAAAAAGTGTAATTTACTATTCCAACTCCAGTCCACTTAACAGTAGGGAAGGTGTTGGGATAGTAAACTACACTATTTGTAATGTTAGCACGCCATCTAGCGCAAGTCGATGTACAGACTTGCGTTCTAATGGCATAGCGTTGTAACATCGCATGCGTTGTAACGCATGCGATGTAACTGCACAGCGTGGTAATAACCGCGTTGTAATGGCTGTTCCCCCATTTCTACTATTTAGGCTGTGGCTGGCTAAACAGCAGAGATTATGTACTATTTTTCCAGCCGCCACGGATATACCAGATATTATGAACTATTTGGTCAGCGGCAGGGCAAATAGTCACTTCCATATTGAAAGGTGCAGGAATGAAACACTGTTTACAAATCAAAGGTCTGTTTACGTGCGTGCCAATATTATGAGGGCAGATTTATAAGAAAGTCAGGTAGTGCAGAAAGTCACCTTGTTGTGCTGCATGACGGGAAAAGGGCAGGAATGTGCCATATTTAGAAGAATATGGTGCGTTCTTGCCTTTGTCCCTGCACTGGTGCCGTTTTGGCTGCCTAGCACCAACGGAGGCACCCTAGCACCAAGGTGCAAGGCTGGGAGGCCTGCCTTGTAAGGATGATTGTTTTGTGCAAGAAGGGGTACCTCAGAGTCATAATTCTTTATTTATGTGTGCTTCAGAATGTAGCACACATAGAAAAAGAGAGTAACTGTCAAGACCACAGGAACTCCTCGTGATCCGGGCGATGCTCAAAGGGGTCCACCTCTCGATATCCCCAACTCTAAAACATAATGTACAGAGTATTGAGGCAATCAAGTGAGGGAAAGGAATTAGGGTGGGAACAGCCGGGAAAGGGAGACCTGTAAACCAAAAAACACATAGATTAATATATGCCTACATTTCTAGCTACTCTCATAGGTTCTCACTAATGGGACAAGTACCTGTAAAACAAGTTCCACCTGCCACAGTGTTTCTCTATCGTGTCTCTACCCAGGAACGATACTTCTCGCACTGGAGGAGGATACCCCTATAATACAAAGCACACAGGTTACTCCGCATTAAATCCTCCTTCATTTCCTATTAACCACCTCCCCAACTCATACATACCCTTGTTGTCCAATTCCCCTTTAAAAGTAAAATATGAACATAACGGAAATGTCACACTCTTGTATAAGTAGGATGAAAGGCAATGTACAGAATCCGGGCTCCCAGAAGTTCCTACGGAATTAGAAATCAAATATCCTCTGGACAGAGAACCAAGCAAATTACAGCATTTACCAGTTCCTGAGATAGTCCAGACCCATTAATCCTGTATGAAGAAAAGATAGCACAAATGCTCTTTGGATAGACTGCAAACAACAAAAATAGCACAACCTGCGATTTCAAAGTCAACACAGCTTGAGTAAACTAAAAGTTCAAAGGCATTAGAAAAGGGCCCGCACACAGCACCTTCCTGGGCTGCTTCTTGTTTAAAAGTCAGTGCGGTTCAGCGCAGTCCCCCAGCCAAAGTGCCACTCGAGTCCGAGCAGCTAAATGACCTCAACAGCCGTTGAAGCCTAGTCCCAGCCTTACCCGATGCGGCTTCTAGTACGCTGAGACGCTTCTCTCCACAAGAACACCACCCTCGGCACCCTCTGCCTTGAAACTGCAGACTCCAGTTTAGCTAACAACCGCTAGTCTGCTCCGAATCCAACAACGGCTTGCCCAATATCCAGCAGGCAGCCGTGGTGCCCAATGATCCGCTCCTAACTTCAGGATGGACGAACTCCTACCTCGGCAACAGCGAAGAACGCCGCCTCCCAATTCCAGAATTACGCATGCCGCTTGACGTGCGAAGCTGACTAAAGTACCAGGAGGCCCCTCCTACCAAGGCCTTCTGAGAATTGTGGTTCATTGGGGGAATTACCTGAAAACAGAACATATTGCAGGCGCACAGGGTCAAATTGGCCTGCACCTTTTTATGTGCGTTTTGTAGTCTTTTGATGTGCTGCATCACTGTAGGTTGAGTCACCACCTCACTAGGGATGGTCAGCGGTAACACTTTAGCATGGAATCCATTATTGGCTCTAAAGGGCGTTTCTTTGATCGAGCAGTGCCACGTATTGTTGTAGGACAATTCGGCCAACCACAGCAAGGATACCCATGAGTCGTTGCCTTCCCTGGAATAGCAACGGAGGTATTTCTTGAGTGTCTGGTTTAACCTCTCCGTCTGCCCGTCAGTCTGTGGGTTGAAGCTGGTAGATCGGCCTACTTCGACTTGGAGGGCCTTGCACCACATTCTCCAAAACCTTGCGATGAATTGCGGTTCTCTGTCAGATACGATAACTCTTGGGAGCCCATATAACCGAACCACGTGGGACAGCAAAAGCTGAGCGGTCTGCCCTGTTGTGGGTAGGTTTTTGCAGGGAATGAAATGTTCCATTTTAGTCAGACTGTCTACCATGACCAGGTTGGCGTCGTACCCCTGATCCTTAGGTAGGCAAGGACGAAATCCATGCTGATGGTTTGCCAAGACTGCTCCGGTGTGGGCAGCGGCATCAACTTTCCTTTGATCTTAACCGGCTCACTCTTATTACGGGCACATTTCTCACACTGCAAAACCCATTGGGTTATATCCTGAACCATTCCTTCCCACCAGTCGTTTTACCAAGTGTAATGTTTTTGTGTATCCTGGATGGCCTGCCAAGAGTGAGTTGTGGCACCAATTGAATGCTTTTAGCTTAAGGTCTTGAGTTGGCAAGTACAATTTGGTCCTATACAACGGCAACCCATGTTTGAGAGAACGGTGAGCATCCTGATCAGTCAATCCTTGCCACCAGGCCAGGGATCTATGTTTTACTATTTCTTCCAAGAAATGATCTATTGTCACAGCACAAAGCACCTTACTGGAACTGACTATCGCTTCGGTGATGCCTTGTCGAGGTCCGACAATCTCATCCTGACGTGACGAAGCGTCTGCCTTTTGGTTTTCTAACCCAGGACGGAAGGTAATTACAAAATCATAATCCGCAAAGAATAGCATCCAACGCAATTGTCTTTGTGTGAGTTGTCTGGCCGTTTTCATGTATTGCAAGTTTTGGTGGCCTGTGTATACCGTGACTGGATATTGGGCCCCCCACAAATATTGCCTCCCCTCCTGGAACGCTTTCTTGATGGCTAGCAATTCCTTTTCTGCCACGGTGTAGTTCAACTCAGCCACGTTCAACTTCTTAGACAAAAAGGATACCGGATATAGCTGTCCTTTATGTCTGTCACGTTGGGACAACACCGCCCCCACAGCCTCATCAGAGGCGTCAGCTTCTATGATAAACAGAGCCTCATTTTGTGGATGTCTCAGTGTAGGGGCCGTGGTGAAGGCTTTTTTCAGATACGTGAAAGCTTCCATGGCCTCAGTGCTCCAACAAAATGGTATTCCCTTTCTCAACAGACATGTGATGGGAGATACCAAAAGGGAGAAATGTGAGATAAACCTTGATAGTGGTTGGCAAACCCCAAGAAGCACTGCACCTCTCTCACATTCTTCGGGACAGGCCACTCTTGCACCACTTCCACCTTTCTCTCAGCCATACTCAATCCAGACGGGCTCAAGATATCCCCCAAAAACTCCACCTCTGTCGCATGAAACACACATTTACTCAATTTACAGAACAAGCTATGTTCTCGAAGTACCTGAGAAACCTGCTTCACATGCATATCCTGATTGCTGGAATAAATCAGGATGTCATCTATGTAGACAACCACAAATCTGTTTACAAAGTCTTTGAGCACATCATCTAAAAAGAATTGAAAGGCTGCCGGGGCGTTGCACAGCCCAGAGGGCATGACTAAGTACTCGAACAACCCATAGCGAGTCTTAAAAGCCATCTTCCACTCATCTCCCTCACGGATGCGAACCAGGTGATAAGCCCCCCTGAGATCTAGTCGGGTGTAAACAACTGCTTCCCTCACCTGGTCCAATAACACTGAGATGAGCAGAAGAGGGTATTGATTCCTTACCGTGTTTTTATTGAGCATATGATAATCGATACACGTCCTCAGATCTCCATTCACTTTAGAAATGAAGAAAAGAGGCGAAACCGCGGGTGAGCGGGAAGGCCTAATAAAGCCGATATCCACATAATGGTTTAAGTACTCCCTTAGGTGTTTTGTCTCTGGATCTGACAAGGCGTATAAACGATAAGAAGGGATGGTAGCTCCAGCAATTAGATCTATCTGGCAGTCATAGGTTGAGTGAGGGGGAAGTCTTTCTGCCTTTTCTTGACTGAAAACCTCCCGGTAAGAAGCATACACGGAAGGAAGCACCGTCTCTTGTTCCTAAGCAGTGGCTATATTGAATATCTGTGTAAGAGCCAGAAGATGAGAACCAGGAGTATGCAAACAGTTCAGCCTACACTCCTCTGACTGAAAGGCTACTGTCTTCTTTTTCCAGTCGACCTGGGGATTGTGCTGCCATAACCAGGGCATTCCCAGTATAACCTCATACTGTGGCGCTTCGATAATGTTCAATGTAATGTCCTCTACATGGTCTTGTTGTACCCGCTTCAGAACCAACCCTACTCTCTCCGTCTGTTCAGTGATGGGACCTGACTTGATGAGTTTTCCGTCCACAGCCAATACCTTCTCAGGGGTCACTCTAGGTATGCATCGTAATTCTAACCATTCTACTAACTCAGTGTCAATAAAGTTCCCTGTGGCCCCTGAATCAATCATCACCCACACTTGGTGCATTTGGTGACCTGCTGTAAGAATCATGGAAAGCACCATGTGTGATTCAGTATCTTTTGCATCTATAACCGCCAATGAGGGCAGCTTTAAATCCTGTCTCTGTGATGCTTATACCTCTGCTCCCACTGTAGTTGTATCCTCAGTAACACTAGCGGTGACTGCAGTGATTGCCACCTTTTTGTTGGAACGATATGTTCCCGACCCCTTGGGTTTATGAGGGCATTCCCTCACGCAATCGCTCTTCTTCCCACAGTACATGTATAGGCCCTGCACTCTGCGACTCTCTCTCTCTGCTCTGGATAAAGGTGCTCTAATAGCTCCTACATCCATTGGTTCTGGTCCTGTATCACTAGAAGCGTTCAATGGTCTGTTATCTTTCTCGACATGACCAGGACTCCTGTCTCCTCTCCTGCGTTCCCCTCCCCTTTCTGCCAGCTGATGATCCAAACGTAGAGTCAGATTCATTAAGTCTGTGCAAGTGGTGGGTTGGGGATCAATCTGGGCCAACACATCCTTCATGTTGTCCCGTAGTCCCTGATAGTAGAGCGACATACGCTTTTCTTCAGGCCATGTGGTTTCAGCTATCAACCGATTAAAAGAAGTCAAGTATGTTATTAGATCCTGCCTTCCCTGCTTCAGCTCCAACAGCTCCCTGTCAGCACTAAACGTGATCGCCCGTCGATCGAATACCCTTTCAAACTCCCTACGAAAAGCATTCCAATGGGACAGTATTGGATCGTCATGCTTTACCAATTGGACAGCCCAATTGGCAGAGTCCTCCGTCAAATATGATATGGCAAACACCACGCTGGAGTGATTAGTAGGGAAGGAGGCTGGTTTGCACAAAAAGTGCAACGTAATATGTGTCAGAAAGGTCTGAATTTTCAAGGGATCCCCAGAATACCGTTCTGGGCTAGCCAAAGGTATAGGCGGAGGGACGTGTACTTGGATCTGAGATGTGGAAGTATCAAACGGGTTCCTAGATTGCCTATCCACTCTTTCCCTAAGGGCGGCTGTTTCAGCTCTGGAAGCTACTAACTCCTGTTGCACTGCAACCAATGCCTGCAGTACTCCGTCCAAAGTACCTGTAAAACAAGTTCCACCTGCCACTGTGTTTCTCTATCGACTCTCTACCCAGGAACGATACTTCTCGCACTGGAGGAGGATACACCTAGAATACAAAGCACACAGGTTACTCCGCATTAAATCCTCCTTCATTTCCTATTAACCATCTCCCCTACTCATACATACCCTTGTTGTCCAATTTCCCTTTAAAAGTAAAATATGAACATAACGTAAATGTCACACTCTTGTATAGGTTGTTGCAAGGAGGATGAAAGGCAATGTACAGAATCCCGGCTCCCAGAAGTTCCCACGGAATTAGAAATCAAATATCCTCTGGATGGAGAACCAAGTAAATTACAGCATTTACCAGTTCCTGAGATAGTCCAGACAATCAATCCTGTATGAAGAAAAGCTAGCACAAATGCTCCTTGCATAGACTGCAAACAACGAAAATAGCACAACCTGCGATTTCAAAGTCAACACAGCTTGCGGAACCGAAAAGTTTAAAGGCATTATAAAAGCGCCCGCACATAGCACCTTCCCGGGCTGCTTCTTAAAGTCAGTGGGGTTCAGCGCAGTCCCCCAGCCAAAGTGCCACTCGAGCCTGAGCAGATAATGACCTCAACAGCCGTTGAAGCCTCGTCCCATCCTTACCCGATGCGGCTTCCAGTACGCTGAGATGCCTCTCGCCACAAGAACCCCACCCTTGGCGCCCTCTGCCTTGAAACTGCAGACTTCGGTTTAGCTTACAACCGCGAGTCTGCTCCGAATCCAACAACAGCTCTTCCAATATCCAGCAGGCAGCCGTGGTGCCCAACGATCCGCTCCTAACTTCAGGATGGACGAACTCCCACCTCGGCAACAGCGAAGAACGCCGCCTCCCAATTCCAGAATTACGCATGCCGCCTGACATGCGAAGCTGACTAAAGTACAAAGAGGCCCCTCCTACCAAGGCCTTCTGAGAATTGTGGTTCATTGGGGGAATTACCTGAAAACAGCACATATTGCAGGCGCACAGGGTCAAATTGGCCTGCACCTTTTTATGTTATGGGTTTGCGCCGTGTAGGAAAGTAGGATCTAATTCTATGGTTACCCCCACTTTTTGCCTGGTGCTAAGCTGTATTTGACTAGTATGACTGGGATCCTGCTAATCATGACCCCAGTCTATCTGCTTTCTCCCTAAAATGTTGAGTTGAGTACTTAGGTACACTCCAGATTGGATACTGGGGTAGCCTTATCGGTCTCTAGTATACGGTACTAAGGTACCCAAGGCATTGGTATCCTAGAGGTCTCCCAGGGGCTGAAGCATGCATTATACCACCCATGGGAGACCATGCCAAATGGAACTACAGGCCTGCCATTGCAGCCTGTTTAAGTTGGTGCATACACCACTTTCTGGATATATAGGTTTACTATATCAAAGGGTCACTGCACTTAAAACCTATAAGTCACCCCTTTAGCAGGCCTTTGCAAACCTGAAGGCAGGGTGCTTGGTTCTAAGTGAGAGGGTGCCCCTGCATGAGCAGGATACCCCTGCAGCCTACGGAGTCCATTCTCCCTGGTTGTCAGTGAAGCAGCCATATACTATATAGTGGGGCACGAAATTACGCAATGACCATCTCGAAAACGGCTGCAACAAATCCTATCATGTTTGGTATCAAACATGTTGGAATCATAGCCCCACACCATAAACGGTGTGGGAGGTATGATTCCAAGCACAAGAAGAGCCCTCCGTTAGACTCTCAGTGTTCCCGGTGCCAACCTTCTAGCCCCGGAGAGCACAAAATGGTTACTGCCGACCAGAGACACATTTTGCCCCCCTGTTGCTGAGCCAAGCTCGAGCAGGGGAAGGCAAAACAACAGGCATCCTGTCACAGGGAGGTGTGACCACCTCCCAGACAGGATTTAGTGTATTGGGACCAGGTGGGTGCGCTTGCCAGCCCCAGAAAGTCTGCATTAGGGGCACATTTGGTGTCCTTGTGCATAGTCCAGTTCAAACCAGTTCTGGGAGCAATTGGCTCCAGCTCCGGCACGCAACTGGACAAAGGACATGGGAGTAACCTCCCCCCTGTACCCTGAATCTTCCCAACTCCTTCCCTAGGGTACTTAAGTGCTTACCTGGGTGTAGGCCCCTAGATTCGTCGTGGGATAAAATTCAGATCAGACACCACTGCACTTCTCCGGTCTGGGTACTCTGGACATCGCTGGACTTCATTTAGGCCTGACTTTGTCTCCCTTCCGGGGTGCTGCATCGTCTGTGCATCATACAGGAACCTTCAAGGCCTGTGAAGCATCAAAGACAACTGAAGAAAATCTCCCTTGAAGTGAAGGAATCACTCCCCTGCGTTCGCAGTTACCGCAACTAAGTCAACCAGTCTGCAGATCCTGAGCTCCTCCAGACTCCGTGGGCTCTGTAACATAGGTGGTGGTTTTCCACAGCTCCCGCGGCCTGCCCTGCCCTCTCACCAAGTTTGAGGCCAGCACCCCTCGTGGGGGTTGCAATAACCAAACCCCTGTGCACCACGTCCAACTTGCAGTTGCAAAGGCTTGTTGACTTTTTTCAAGAAGATATTTGGGCTCTAAGTAACCCCAACCTCGAGCACCTCCTATGACCAGAATCTTCAGCCACACCGCACCGTGGACTGCATCATTTGATGAGCTGCTTGGGGTCCTCTTGCGACTCCAGTGCCTCCGGCCTGTGGGTCCACTTGAAGGTCACAATTGTTTCTTTTGGGCTCCCCTGATTGCTCGGGCCTGCCCCGAATCCTATGCCTTTGGTGAGTCCCCTGGACCTTGCTGGTCCCGATGTTGCTCCTTTAATTCCTACATGGTTTGCCTTTGCCAAGGCTTGTTGGTGCTCCTGCTGGACACCGAACCCTCAGCAGTCAACATTCTTCGTGTGACAGCTCGTGCACAGCTCCTGGTCCTCCTCAGCATCACCTGGTACTCAAAGCTGCAGAGTCAAGGTCCTCGTCATCCATTCTGCAACACCGGAGAGCATTCGTCTTCCAAGTCTCCTGGTCACCCCTGAGTGACACAAACTCTGTCCCCTCTGCTTGCAGGTACCTCACATTAAGAATCCATGCTCAGATTCCACCGGACACTTCCTCCTCAGCGGCACTTTCCTGAAGTCCTCCATTGGTTTTGACAGCTGTTTCCAACAGCACTTCACACATTTGCACCCGGCTTTCCTGGTGTAAGTAACATGGGTACTAGGGTATCCACGGATGGGGTGGCTCTCCAATCTTCTGTCTTCCACGGGGGTTTCTTCAGGGTCCACTGGGAAGGGTCCTTAATCTTTAAAAATCCAACCGCAACTTGCACATTGTACACGCTCTCCGTGGGGTCCCTATTTACTTACCTTGGGTGGTTCTATTGGGTCCCCAGCAACTCTGCATCCACGCGACATCGTCCTGAGTCGAGTTGTGGTTCTTATGCCACTTTCTTAATATATGGTTTGGTCCCCACCTTGGATTCACTGTGGATTTCGTGCTATTTACTGTGTTTCTTTGCTGAAATATTGTGTGCATTGTGTTTATCTCCATGTTGGAGATACTTGAACATTCTTGAGAGTATTAAATCATAAATACATATTTGTATAAATACTTGCTGTGGTTCTTTTCGCTTAATCTATACTATAAGATTGCATTCTGGTAAAACAAGCAGCTTTACACTCCTTCTGGACTAAGCCTGAAGGTTGTTCTCCACAGCTTCCACTTAGAGAGCTTTCTAAGGTTGTCTAAGACCCCTTAAACCACCATAAGTGTTGTCTGGACTGGTGCAAGGTGTTCACTAACATAAGCGTCCATCATATACCAGGCCAGCTTCTCACAAGTCGCAAATGTACAACTTTGCGTGGTGCAAACGCAACGCAAACCCCTTCATAAATAGGAACCTTAGTCTCGGTTCCAATGCCACTTGTGTCTTGACTATTATTGGCTTGACTGAACTTTAAAAATGACTCAGGCCAACATTTCACCATTTTTTTTTCCAGGGATGGGATCACGGACAGAAACCCAGTAGGAACCAAATGGACCCAGCTGCACTACCAGTGTTACAAGTTCAGCCATGTGTCGTATGATCTCAGCCAGGTCTGGCTAATCACCACGGATGGAAAGACCTTACAATGTTAAGTGTAATAAGTAGGGAGGGGTGTAGGGTGTGATATTGTCTTCACTCCATAGCCTCAGAAAGTTTTCCTGTCTGCTTCCTTGCCCACCTTGGCTAGTACCTCAACGGTCATGTTTCTGTACCTCTTTAACATCCAACAGCATTGTTGTTTTCAATCATCCACATAAACAGCCTGGTGAACCTCTTGAAATGTAATCTTTTCCAGATATATGGGGTAATTTAGAGTACGAAGAATGATCTCCCAGGACACCGTCCGGGGCTGCCTCCATCTACCCAGCAGCAGACCGCCTGCATACTTAAAGTTCCTGCTAACACCACAATAATCAATTTGCCAAAATGGATGCACTCAGTGAACTGGAAGGACTTTTGGTAATACTGAAACGCCAGCCTTGTGCCTGCATTGCAAATTGCTGTGATTATATTTTTGTTATGCAAAACCAAACCATCAATGCAAGGGTTACTTTTTGAAAAAACAAAACAAGCATTAGCATAGCCAATAGATCTCGCATTTGGGACCTTATAAGTGTTTAGCCATGCAACAGTTGGTGTTGTTGCACCAAGGATATTCTGCTGCATAACTAAATACTTATAAGGTCCCAAAAGCGAGACCTATTGGCTATATATATCTCTCGCTCTCTCTCTCTCTCTCTCTCCGGTGCGGGGGAGGACTACAAGCATTTTTAAACAGACGTGCATGTTTCCACTTTCAGACAAAGATTCAACAACATTTTGCAAGGACTGTGATTAAGGACAAGTCCATGTTAGCAACAGTGCTGAAGAAAATAGTGGTCAATATGCTGTCCTTAGGGTTCGGCATGTATGAATGAATGAAAGTTTTGTAAAGCGCATGAATGCCAAGGCGTCTTAGCACTAGCGCTGCCTTTATGGTCATACAGAGAGAGACGAGGCCACAGTGTTGTCACAAAGCTTGTTCCAGTAATGAAGTATGTCACAATGGAATATCCTGAAAACTTTGGATTTTCAAAACTTCTATTCTACTTCACTTGAATTACAAATGTAGTCTTCCCTTGAGAGCAAGTGCTCAAGGAAATTCCTCAAACACTATCTCAGGAATGGCAATTGATAACAAGCTAAGAGCCCCTATTTAGTCATCTCATTTTGTCTACTCTATGCCAATAGTCTTCCATTTGCAATTTTCATTCCCGGAAGAAAGGAACTAATGAGGGGATGGCAACCCCACTGGGTATAACAGAAATACTGGTTCTAATACACGGTGCACCAAGTGCAGAGGAGAAACTAGTCCCACGTCTCTGAGGGCACTTTCAAGACCCACCCCGATCCTTTTCAGAGTAGTAGTAATGGGCATACAAATCCATAAACCTCTAGACTACCTTTCTGAAGCATTAACTAGAAGTTTAACCCGCAAGGAACCCCTAAGAGTGAAAAACAATGAGATTCAACTCCACAAACAACCCGAAAAACAAAACAAAAAAATCTATAAAACAATACTGTAAACACAAAACAGGTTTAATTAAAATACATAAAGCTTTTCTCCAGCTTTTGTTTTATTACTTCAGTGTCAGCTAAGTGCAGCCCCTCAGTGACGGAACAAAGCTGAGAGAAGTCCGCAACCAGGAAAAGCGGAGACTGGGACTGCTGGGGAGACAACATTGTACAGAGCGTCTTGGTCCTGCAAACATTCCTTCCAGAAATTCGCAGGATTCCACGGGTGGAATAGGAGGGGCGGAAGTTCCCCTTTGGGGCCGTTGGGATGCAATAGATGCAAACCAGAAGTACAAACCAAGCCTGAGATGCAACCCGTTTCAGCAGAGAATACGTGTTTGCCGACGTCGTTGCTCTTTTAGCGCGAAGGCGTTGTCTAGCGGCTGCTTCAGAAATCCAGCGGGAACAATGGGATGATTGTGCATCAAGGGGTACACCACTGGGAGCGGGGTCTCTGTTACTGGTAGGCCAAGAGCCCTCCTGGTTGGCCCCAAAAGCCAGATTTATACAGGTAACGTGCACGGAGGTAAAGACAGAAGCCACTCCAGTCGTGGGTACTGAAGTAACACCACAGGCGACACTGAGGATGCCCATGGCGAACTTTGGGCACAGGGCTATACTTGGGCAGGAGTTTTGCTCCAATAGGGACTAAGACAGACAATCACCCTCGCTCAGCTCCTCTGTGCTGCAGTGGCTTCAAAATCCCTGCAACATCTTGACAACTTATAACGCATCACTTAAAGTGCACCAGGACACATTACAAGAACAAGCCCGGGAGTAGTGTGCGCGCGCGCGTGCTAAACCGAAATAAACAAGCTGCGAGACGCGCTCTGTGGTGGGGAGGGGGAGGGGCATTGAAGCGAGGCGCGTGCGCTTGGCCGAGCGAGAGGAAAGCCAGATGGCGCCTCTGCTCGTGCCTATACGCGTAACCGCACACTGTATGCCACACAAAGCTGTGGTCGGACTTTGAAAACTCCATTCCTAAATGTCTCGCCAGGGCAGCGCATGAGCTGGCTCATGCGAGACCTAAAAACAATGGCCCTAATGTGCTGGGAGGTGTTATTCCCAGTCTGTACAGCGCATTTCTGTGGTTTCCTGTTGGAAGGATGAAATAGGGCAGAACTAACATACATTGAAGTCAGATCCATGGTGCACAGGCCGACAGTCAGAGGTTTCCACCGGCAGAGCCAGCTGAGGATAAACCACAAGAAACGTAGCCATTTCCTCTAAGTAGAGTGGGGGTACTAGAGGCCTGGCAAACAAGACATTTCCGCAAAATCTAAATCACTGCCTTTGTACACCTTTTGTAAACTTAAGCAAGCTATCGTTTACGTCCTATGTGAAACAGATGTCAATTTTGATTTTACCCCCCCTTTTCCAGCTTTTGTCTCTTATTTAGATGTTCATCCTGAAATTTAGTAAAAGCATAAAGAGAGTTTAAGGATTGTAGATTATCTGTGTCTGCAGCAACCTCCAAACTACACACGCTAAGTTGAACAGCTTTCTTTTGAAAACAAACCCCTTAAAGGAAATTAAGTGGTGAAAAAAGAATTACAGTGATTGAAATTTCATCTTGCAATCCATAAGATGGAAAAACATTGTGACAATGTAGGAACACGTGATCACCTTGAAAAGTGACCAAAACCTTAATCAGTCAACTATATGTGTCATTTGTTAGATTATCTAACGAGGTGTTATCCTCGCAGGCAGTACCGGAGCTGATCTCCTTCCTGTGGGAGCTTGGATCACTTGTTTAAAATCATTGGGACTGCCTGACCCCAAGATGACTGCCACAGTGTTCCCTACCACGTCGTGCTGACCCTTGAGAAAAAAACCTGACTTCGCCCATCCCCCATTCGGCCTACCCTTCAGGATACCAAATCTGTGAACCTGCCTCTGACCGTGGAGACCTAGCTTTTTGGCCGATGCCTGGTGGAGCTACTTGATAGCTATAGAGGAGATGGGCTGTTGACTACCCCTTAGGCCGTCACCTACCCAGCCGGACATTGAGAAGACCTTACTTCATCTCTCCGTCGTACTCTCCCTCATACCCCTTTACTCCACCCACTTTCTCCTTTATGCTCCATTTATCCCTCCTCTTTGCTTTCTAATTGTTTTCTCTTTGAGACCTAGCCGCTTGACTGATGCCCGATGGAGCTACCTGTTAGCTATAGAGGAGATGGGCTGTGGACTTTCCCCTTGGCCGTCACCTACCCAGCCGGACTTTGGGCAGACTCTCCTTCGTCTCTCCATCCATCCTATCTCCATCCTTTCTCTCTCCTACACCTTACCCCACCCCCTTACCCTTCTAAGCACTTGAAATGTTCTCTTGTAACTGATGTAACTTGTAATTGATGTAATTTTGTGGAACCTTATGTAAAGCGCTCTGATAACTCCAGGTCTAGCCAGCGCTATATCAAACTCAAATAAATAAATAAATCTAGAAGCCAAGCTGGGGCAAATGCTACAGACAACCAACTGATTCCAATTTTCACTCCCTGTCACAATGTCCCAGGACCCCCACCCTCACCACAGCCCTCGAAAGCACACACATGTTCAAGAAGGAGAGGCTAGAGGGGCAAATGCTGAAATAAACAAGCATTGGAAATGCAATAGGTCTCGCATTTGTTTGAGTTAGAGCTATTGGCGTTGTAGATGTTAATATATTTGGAATAAAATTATTAAAGGAAAAATGTATGTTTATTTACCATTAAAAAGATTTCCAAAACCAAATTAATATTATAACTAAAAACAGCAAGTGACAGCAGACAACTTACTTTGTAACTTGTAGTTGATTTTATTGATATGTTTTGTCGTTCCCTGGTTATTTGTGATAGAAATAAATCCTTCTAGACCGAAATACATAGATGATGCTAGCAAGGCCTTTCTTTTTGTTATCAAAACACATTAACAAGAGGCAACCTTATAAAACAGCACATATATATTTTTGTGCATCAGAAAAGACGGCAGATCGATTTGCACAGAAGGTGTTTTGCAATTAAAAATAAATCCTTTGAGACCAAATTAAGTATTTGAATTAGAAAATTCACTGTGTATTAGAAGTTATTAAAATGTGTTTTAATTGCTACAGACACACATAGGAAAGGAACGATATTTTTTTCATATGGCAGTAAAACACTGTGTAATAGTAGAAGGAGGGCTAGCAAGCAGATGGAATTAAATGCACACTTTTTTATTTATAAAAAAAGAGAAAATGGTGTGCCACAAAGTCTGGAGTGGCCTAACAGGTTTCAATGTTTCACAATCTGCTGTGAAAGGAAACAGCAATCCTATATTAAACTGAACCGGAGCTTTGTAGTTACGATCCTTCTCACCGTTGCTGTGGCATATGGAAGCTTTTCACTTCAATGTGTTTGAAAAGCGTTCACACCTTGGGAGGAAGAAAGAATGGTGTCCTAAGAAGTCTGGAGTGGTGAGAATTCTTTGAATAGTATCTAGATGTGTTTAAATTGGAAACTGCAGATGTATAGTAAGGAGAAATGTAGCCTAGTGCTTAAGATCGTTATCATTGTTGCGAGCTGTAGAAGTCTCTTTTAACGCCATGTACACACTGATCGATGCTCTATAAACAACAGGATGGGAACTTTTCAACTGAGACTGCAATGTTGTTTTGAAGTTTAAATAAATACAACCAACAGTTCGGTCCACGGTTGTTGTGTTGGG
The DNA here is from genome assembly GCF_964204655.1 of Triturus cristatus. Taxonomy (NCBI): domain Eukaryota; kingdom Metazoa; phylum Chordata; class Amphibia; order Caudata; family Salamandridae; genus Triturus; species Triturus cristatus. The sequence continues at coordinate 629,372,607 of NC_140594.1, read as the reverse complement.
GAAACATTAGCAACACGTGGATAAGTGTGGCTCAATGATTAGAGCTGCAGACCCTGATGCAGAGATCTAGCCTGGGACCAGGGTTCAATTCCCCGCCTCGGCAGGTCTTGGGCTCAAAAATTCCACGGACCTGATAATTCTTGCCTCGGTGCCTATTCTAATCATGGAGTCCCACTCTGCAACTCTGGGCAATAGCTTGCTTAATCTCTACAACGGCCCCCACAGCCCTAAGGATGCCTGGCTTCCACCTTGGGGGTGCCCAGGAGTGGACACCTCACAGGGAAAGCCAGGATGGGTTCCACAGCGGTATTCGTACAAGCGCCTTGAGACCCTTGCGGGTGAGTAATGCGCTATACAAGTATCAAATTTACATTTACAATGTTAGAAGTAAAGTAACAAAGGAGCATGCTTTTGCAATTGTATGCGTGTGCAGGGATAGTGTGGCCCGCTATATAAATTTACAAGCAGCGTTACATGTTGTGCACTAGTTAGTTAGTTAGTTGTGCACACCGGCGAAGAAGCGAGCTGTGCAAGTGAGAGGTTACCATCTGATAAATATTGCTGAAAGTGGATACTAGCAGCTTAAAGCCATGCAGACTATTAAATGTGTAGTCGTCGGGGATGGAGCTGTCAGTAAAACATGCTTGTTAATTTCTTATACAACAAATAAATTTCCATCAGAGTATGTGCCTACGGTATTTGACAACTATGCTGTAACAGTTATGATTGGTGGTGAGCCATACACTTTAGGCTTGTTTGATACTGCAGGGCAAGAAGATTATGACAGATTAAGACCTTTAAACTACCCACAGACTGATGTGTTTTTAGTCTGTTTCTCTGTGGTCTCGCCATCTTCTTTCGAAAATGTCAAAGAGTAATGGGTGCCAGAAATTACCCATCATTGTCCAAAGACTCCATTCCTGCTTGTTGGAACCCAGATTGATCTACGAGATGCCCCTTCAACATGTGAGAAACTTGCCAATAATAAACAGAAACCTATCACTCCGGAGACTGCTGAGAAGCTTGCTCGGGACTTGAAGGCAGTGAAGTTTGTTGAGTGCTCTGCACTAACGCAGAGAGGTCTGAAGAATGTGTTTGATGAGGCTATCCTAGCTGCCCTCGAGCCTCCGGAAACTCAGCCAAAACGGAAATGCTGTATATTCTAAAATGTTTTTCCTCTCCTCTTCATGCTGCTTCCTCTGGCCTCTTGCTGTAGAAATTCAGTTTAGAGATAAAACAACAAATAAAATATTCATATAAAAAAAAGAAGAACTGCCCTTCACATCCAGAATAAGAAAGATACATCTGTGGGGATGTCGTTCCGCATTGATGTAAGACATTCTTGTAAAAGATTAGCTTTATCTAAGTTCATCTGGTTACCAGCCACTTAATATTTCCTTTCATTGTCACATTACCCACCAGAACGGTCCATAAATATGTGGCTTAAATTCCGTCTGTGAAGAAGATTTCGTCATTAAACCATAATAGAACACGCCCCCACCAAGCATTTTATAAAAGCGTTACAATTCACAATGAGAAAGGGTGAATAGCTGAAAAACGGCAACATTGTTTATTATTTTTTAGGTCGCACCTAGCCACAGCCGTGAAGAGAGTCCCATGACTACTACTGGGATTCGAAACGTGTCGGCATTAATTTTCCATTGAGGACTTTTAATTTATGAACTTTAGCAGCTTTGAGGTATATCTTGTGTATAATTAACCCCAGCTGGTATTGAACTTATTCCCAATGTGCAGCATCCAAGCAACAAGCATTTGTATTGCAATAGGTCTCACATTTACGCGAGTTTAAGCTATTGGCATTGTAAATGACAAAGCGGTTTATTTATGTTTTAAAAACCAAAACATAAATAAAAGGCACTGTCATTTACAATGCCAATAGCTCAAACTCCCGTAAATGTGAGCCCTATTGAAAATGGTAGGCATCACGGACAACGGGAGGGAGGGAGGGCCGGGGGTGGGGCGTGGAGGGGGAGACATGGACAACGGGAGGGAGGGGAGGAGTAAAGAAGGTATGACAATGGGAGGGAGGGGGGTAAAGAAGGCACGGACAACGGGAGGGAGGGTGGTGTTGTAAAGAAAGCACCAAAGTACGTTGTGCCTGCAGTAAGAAAAACTGGATAAAAAAAAATAGTGCTCACAGTCTAAAAAACATGTGCCGTGTAACAACCGAAGTAAAGGGGCCAGTCACCATGGGAGGTGACAAATGAAGAGGAGGCGGTACTAAGGAGGGACTATCGAGCCAATTTACGGATCAGAAGCCAGCATTTAGGACGAACAATGACACAAGCCAATGGCAAATATAGGCGGAGAGTGGGCGGGGCTTCTATTCCCTACTTCACTACAGCAGATGGCCAGAGCAGCACATGCGAGCTGGCTCAGGCTCGACCTAAAAAAAAAGCACAGAAAGCATTGGACCAACCTGCTGAGAAGAGCAGCAATGCTTAGAGTTCCTTTTTGTATTTCAATTCTTTATTCCCATTTTAACAATATCAAGCAAACAGTGAGGCCTACATACAAGGACCATAAAATTATTCTGTAAATGAGCTTTCACCTGATTGCAAGACCAGAGGCTCTGATCAGACCAGCAGTCTGTTCAAAGTGAGGCAATGGGATGAGAGATTCATTAAACCCCTTCTGGAATTAGTATCGAACCTTTAAGCTGATGTTATGGGCAACACTGCAACGAGAGGGGAGACAAAAGTAAAGAGTGCATAAAGTGGGGGGATGTGCCGCTGACAGCCTCCAAGACTTTGTTCCCGGTTTCATTTAATTGCTGAGAAGGAATAGCCCTGCTGCTTACAGAGGAAAGCCATGGTTTTAACCGGACTGGGGGTTCAGTAACGTGAGGCGTGATTAACTTATTATTCTTTTGAAACATTATGCGATGTGGCCGTAGTGCTGATAAAAGGCGCATGGCCGCACAAAAGAACAAAAATAACCTTTAGAAGATGAACATAAATTAAGTAATTTACGCCGTACACATAAAACCCTTCCCAAAATAATATAGCAAAGAAAGAAAGCGATAGAAGACACTGCACAGTGAACCACATTGACAGAGCGCCTGCACTCACTGCAGAGCAGCCCCGATCGGAGCCCGACAGCTAGGGAGGAGGTGGCACCCTGGCAGCCATCGTGCGCGCCGCTGCTCATTCCCGCAGCAATGCTCCATGGGAGTTAACCTGAGAGAAAAGGTGGGACATGCTCCGACCATTAGCCATTGGCAGGTTAAGGATTTTAAATAGCACACACAAAAGCCAATCCAAAACTTGGGAGGAGTCAGACCCCACAAAGTAAAGATAACAGATCTCCTGGCAGCGCAAGCGCTGTAGGCTCGACCTAAATAAAAAATAAATCTTAACTCTACAGCAGTGCCACCCTTCACTGCCTTTAATGAGACTCATTATAGCTATTTCATAGTCTCAGCATATCAGAACTGAATCATTTTCAATATGCTATACTACGAAGCCATGGTTGTTGGTTATTTATCGTATGCAATTAACAACCATTGACAAAGTCAATAGTCCTGGATTTTTTGTAAGTGTAATGTTACGAGTTGTATTATAGATCTGGATGTAATTACAGAAGTAGCAAAATACCAGTTGGGCAGCATTCTATGCTAAACACAGGGTTTTAGCTTAGGTGTTTTAAGCCACGCCCTTAATTACATCGTTCACGCCCCATTGAGAGACCCAGAGTTTTTTCATCCCACTTAAAGCCCTGGCCTCTCCCCTCTTGCTCTGAAGACGCATGATACCTAGCGCCAAGATACTGTTCAGTGAGCTATGTGTGAGATCTGTTTTCTCTCACAAGATCAGTGGTCGAAGTGGACTTGATCGGCACGGCACGGCATGCCCCTAATTTATTAGGTTCCGTTCCCCTACTTTTTTATTTTAAACATGCGTCCCAGGATACCCGAAATCATCAAGTCCTATAGATAAGGCTCGGCATTCGGGGACGGGACGGGCGGGCAGAGAAGGAAAATGACTCTGTGTTTTCCTTCTTGCCCAGAGAAGACAAGGACAGTGTCCACTTCTCCTGCCCTGCCGCTGTCAGCGGCCCCCTCTCTCTTCCTCTTATTCCCTGTCTCGCTGCTCCTCACTCACTGAAAACCTTGACTTCAAGAAACGGTTCTCATCCTCTCTTTCCTCCTTTCGTTTATTTGTTCTCGTGTGAAATGGATCCAAAAAAGAAAAACACTTTTGCTGGAAACGTTGTCTTTTTCTGACATTTTTCATTTTCAAAGTGCAGTCTCTGGATGGGGAGAAATAAAACATTCAACATATGAAGAAAAAAAAATAAACAACTAAAGCAAGATAGAGCGGTCGCCAAGTGGCCAGAATGATTTTATTCACACCCAAACACATTAGCCCCGCTTTACAGTGTTTGCCAGTGAAGCGCTACTTTTGTGTTCTTGTCTCTCTTTGAACAACATTGTTTTCCCTAGGTGGGAAAGTGCACCATTCCTGGAGGTACTGAAATACCTGCTTGATGGTTGAATTCGAAACAAAATGTGTACCGCGGCTCTGTGTTTATAGATGTGGACTTTTTAAACCATATTGCTTAGGTATTGTAAGGATATAGGTAATGGGCATTGAAACGGGTCCCTTCCGGGCCCTGAAGTCATGTCCTTAACGTTTCAGGCAAAAGCACTCACTGATTTCTGAATAATTAGTCTAAAAGGTTAAGGTAATCATGTTGTTCCTGCTTACATTTCACATGCTTTACTTAATCTTGCATTTCCTGTGAGTGTTTGCTTTTTCGAGGATGTTGTTATTTTTTTTTGTAGACAGCAATGCTCTTATCTCGTGCGTAATTTGAATTGAGTCCCATCCAGGTGTTTATAGCGGGCACAATTGGGTTGTACTTGAAGGCAGTGCAAGTTTCTCTCAGCGGGGTAGTATGGTGTTCAGTGGGGGAGAGGATGTGGCACCATGGTCAGAGTTGCTGAATTTGGAACTGGGGAACCAGGTTCAGCCTTCATGGCCAGTCCACCAGACCACTCCCCCTGAGGGTGCACATTCCCATGCTACACCTAAGAAGGCCCGCAAGATTTTAAAAGCCCTGGTGTCTTAGCACCAGCAGGTGGACCCTAGCAGTGGCAAGTGTGGGTTAACGTTGAAGGCCTGTCCACCACAATTCATTTTGAAGTTCACCTCCAGTCTTGCAAGCAGGTCTATGAAACAGCACCCCCTAGAGCAACAGCGACTCTGTCACTGAGGTCACAGGACCCTTGAGCAGGGTGGCTCTAGGGCAGTGCGATCGCAGTGGGTGCTGACTTCGGGTGGGGGGTGTCGTGTTTGCAAATATAATATGGTGTTAAAAGCACTTGCTGCCTCCTTCCTGGCCTCCAGCAATTTTTGGTAACAATAAAAATGTCATGATAACTCCGGTGATTAATGTTCATAGTAGAGAGAGATGGTGTTTTGTCTAGTGGAAGTTTTGACTCATGGAAAAGCACAGATGGTTAATATGCCTGCTGCTAAGAACATGTACCATGCAGATCACAAAGTGCATATAATGTAAATATGTCAGTGGGTTACTGCTTCTGTGAGAGAGACCCTATTGTTACCTGCAGTTAATAAGTTAAAATCCTAACATAGACCAGTTAACTATTAACTGTCATCTAAGAGCTGCATGCAAACTGCAAGGTATAAATTAGAGCGTTATGTTTTTTTCACCTGTCTTTGATTATCCTAATGTTGCAAAAAAGGGTTTATTTGGATAGAAATCAATTCTAATTATTAAAGAGAACGTCCAACCATGGTATTACGCTTTAAATTCTGAGTTTGTGTTTCTCCAGACGAAACAATATCAAACTATGCTGCCTACTATTATCAGGGCCGGACTGGGAACCAAAACCGTCCCTGGCAAAGTGCTCGGCCCACCCTTCGGGGGGTTGGGGATGTGGCCGAGCTGTTTGCCACGGCCGGTTTTGGACGATTTTGTTACAGCGGCCAATATTGCAGCTATGCTGCAAAAACGGCCCTGTCACAAAATCGCCCCCCAGGAGCCCAAAACCGGCCCCCAACCCTGGCGGCCCACTGGGGAAACGCCCGGTGCCCGCTACGGCCAGTCCGGCCCTGACTATTATGGTTGTCATGTGACTCCTACACCTTGTAGTCCTTTGTCTTTTGTAACATTTCTTATACAGTAATTTACACATGAATGATTGGTTGTCTCTATGCAATATGTGTGATGCAAAGTGCTCTGACACTCTACACTGGTATTAGTGGCACTGAGAATTTTCTGAAATTTTATTATTTTGACATTTCTACACATGCTAACAGTCTCTGCAAATATGTCTTCTTATTAGTACCATTGTAACATACAACTGCAGCAGTGAAAAAGGTGACCAATCAACCTTTGCAATGGGCCCAGGGGCGTAACACAGGCCTCCGCATCCCCCGCAGTGCGGGGGGCCCCCCAAGCTCCAGGGGGCCCCCTCAGCACTGCACTTCGGCCGAGGAGCTCCTGATAGAGTCTGGAGGGGGCCCTTTCACATACCTTGCAGTGGGGCCCCCTCAATTATCGTTACGCCACTAAAAGGGCCCTCCACTTCACAGCACACGTCACATTTTTCAGTAACTTTTGATCCGTTTGAGCTAAAACAATTTATTTGTTAAAATCATCAGATTATGCAGCAGATTATGTATTATGTGGCAATTATGGCAGAGCCATAATTATGTGAAAAACATTTGCAAAATAGGATATTTTGCCATTCAAGTTTGAAGTGCTGATGACAAAAACTCCATTGCTCGGAGACAAATGACTTGTGCTTTCACTTTTAAGCGTATTTGGGATGTTTTGTGATTGGAAACATAATCCACTTTGTGAATGTATTTTAATGTCAATAACTCATATTAAACCTTAAATAAACATGTGTTTCCATTGGTTGAATTAAATAACGTAATAAGCTGTAACCGATTAGTGAAATGGGACACAAAAACTAAAAATTTGGATATTTTGCTCTTTCTGCCACACCTCTGACTCCACCCACTGACCCAATCCACGGGTTATTCCCACCCTCTGATTCTCGGCCCACAGTTCCCCTACATTTTTTCTCCCACTTCCACCACTGCACAAAACGTTAACTGAAGCGTGTTAAGCCAAACCAAGGAAAATATGTGGTCCGTCGGCTTAAACTGCCGACTTTGGTGCAGGAAACCAGGGTTCGAGCCGAGAGGTCGCGTCCACATCCTCTGATTCTGGGCAAATCCCTTAATCTCCCCGTGCCTGAATACATAATGTAAATACGGTGCTCATGTACAGCGCTCCAATACCTTCGGGTCGAGTTCGCGCTATATAAAAGATGCACACAAAAAAAAAAGGTAAGTACAGCTCCTAGTGAGGTGAAGTGCTCTTAGAGTCAGTAAGGAGCAGGCGCGCAACACCCATTGGGCTCACGGGCTTCAGCCCCCCGTCATGTGTGTCAGCCCGGCTGAGGCAGCCTCGCGGGCTGGCGTCCGTCTAATTGCAGCCGCACCCGAGTACTTCACAGGTCTTTAAAAGACCATTTACTCGTTAATGACTCTTTTGTTGTGTTTTCACCCCTTCTTACAGACACTCTGCCTATGGCTTGAAGACTTAGCCCCCCCCGAATTTTTTTTCAGCCCCCCCCCCCCCCGAAATTTGGCTCTAGTTGCCCGCCTGGTAAGGAGCTATATGAAAAAAGAGGAGAATGTATGCGCCGCCAAAGCCCTGTTTAGAATCCATGCTACGTTTCCTGGTAGTGCATAGTGTTTTTTACAATGTGCACAACCTAGTGTGCTCTGTACACAGCATCAGAACACAAAGTAAGTAGAAGAAACAATCAAGGCGCTACAAAGCACCTGTTTAACCCACTTTAACATACCGGGTAAGGTAACAAAATGTGCATCATGAGTAGCCTTATATATAATGAGCAAATAGAAGTGAACATTCCCTCGCCCCTCCACCCGGCACAGTCTAGTCTCTTGTGCAAACAACCCCGAACTTCACAATAATGAAACAGAAATCAGCTGTCCGTAGTGTAATAGATGCGAGACTCGCCACTGTGACATGTGAAATACATTTATTAAAAAAATATGTATATGACTTGTGAGGTAAAACTCACGGTGGAAAAATAGAGATATACATGGCTTTTCAAACCACAACTGGAATATGTTGTTTTTTTTAGAAACGGCCTTAACAAATTTAAATATAATGCACCATTATCTAGACTCAGTGCCCGGGCTACTTACTGGCCCATCGCGTCATCACAGTACACGGATCACCACAGGGGGGCGCCGCTGCTCTAAATACTAAAGATCTGTCCCTAAACGCCGAGAAAGCAACGGACGTGGCCAGTGGAAGTTTCTGCTGTGACTTCTGTTCAGAAATCTGTCCCTCAAAGCCCTGGAAAACCCTGCTAGGCCTTGTTTTTATAAATTCAGTAATTTACGCCCTACACATACAAAAGCCTTCCCAAAATAATATAGCAAAGAAGTAAAGCGATAGAAGACATCGTACAGTGACCCACATTGACAGAACGCCTGGTCTCACTGCAGAGCACCCCCGATCGGAGCCCGACAGCTAGCTATTTCCGGCTTGGAAAGAGGGGCAGACACCTTGCGCACAGCTGCTTGTTCCTGCGGCAATGGTCCATGGGAGTTAACTTGATAGAAAAGGTGGGACATGCTCCCACCCAGGGCCGGACTGGGAACTGAAAGCAGCCCATGCAAATTTTCCCAGACCAACCCCGTCTGGCGCTAAGCGAGCGAGCGCAACGACCGAGCCCGACCACTGCTAGGGAGGTTTGGGGTGGTTCTCCTCCCAAGAAAATTTTGGAAAAAGACAGACCAAAATGGTGAATTTTACAGCACATTTTTCATTACATATTCAATTGAATCATCTTTCAAAGCACATTAAATAGTAGATGATGACCTTAAAGAGCACCAGGTTACCCACCCAGTCATATGTACCCATAGACATTCTTTCAGAGAGCACCGAAAATAGACACGAGTAGTGAATCATATACATCTTATTTTCTATTTGCATTTTAATAAATACACTGAGGGTGGCATCTAGTGTCTCACTGAGGAGCACCAGTTAGAACAAGACCACTATCTCCCTAAACTGCAACTGCAAGTTTAGCCCAGATATAATAGGAAATTCTGACTGCACTACTTTGGCTATTAAACACCTTTCCTATGAGATGCCCCTGTCTTCTTCAAATTCACTCCTGTTCATGTACTTTCAGCCAGATTCAATAATCTTCATCTAGCTGTTTATCATGCTTTTTTAAAAATATGTTCTTTCCCAGAAAGAAGGGCATTCTCCCAGTTACCTTTCTTTCCCTTGCTACTCTTTTTCCTAATCCTGCCTTCTCCTTTTTTATAACCCATGTTCTAGATATAATCTCCCCTCTCATTCCATTGTATTCCTTTCTTTTCCCTTTCACTCTTCCCTACCATCTCTCCATGATCACCTAAGATTCTTTACTTAATTTCTATCCTGGTTAATGCTCTCTCATTCTTCCCTCCCTTACCCTTGTTCCTCCTTCCTTTCACCCCATTACTTTATTCCATTCCTTCTCTTACTTCTTCCTCTTGTCTCCTCTGCCTTCGACTCTCTTTCCCATCCTAGCTTCTCTTTCACTCCCTTCTCCTTTGTATCCCTTTCTTTTTTCGCTATTGATTTTTTTCCTTTAAGAGGCACAAGCAAATGGCAATAGATATACTGTAGTTGTGTGAAGAAGGATGAAGCTGTTGACCATGAGGAGTATGAGAATAATGAGTCTGAGAGTAATGAAAAGACTGGAAAGGGACCGGGTACACTCAATGACCCACTGTTGTAGGGTAGACTGCGGCACGTGGGTTTGGGATTTGAACCTGCAGCCTGCAGCTGTCTGCAGCGTGAGTGATAACGCGCCAGATGAGGAATCGAGCCTGCTGACTGCGGGTCATGCGCGCATTTGGACAACAGGCGCATTTACCTACTGTACTATATACATACCGAGTGCTTCAAGTAGGATAAAAACGGCAAGGGGTCTCTAGAAGGGATGTGGCAAAAGAAGTAGAACTAGAAATATTTTCCAAGAGTCGTGGTCTATGTAAGGAAGGGCATGGCTGAAAACACAGGAACTTACATTCTGTGCTTCACGTAGTTGCAAAACCGTGTCATCTCTTTCCTCTTCTGCGCCATTCTTTTCACTCTCGCCTTCTGCACATACCCACTTTTATCTTCTTCACTCTACCATCCCTGCCACACTCAACCCACACACCTGGAAGCATTTCATTTCTATTCCTTTGGCACGGTCTATATTTTGACAGCTGTGTACTTCCTTCACACACTTCCCAACAGTTATAATTGGAACATATGAGACCATCGCTTTGTGCACTCTGCAGAGAGGCCAAGGATGGGATGTGCATGCAGTCTGAATGCCAGTATAACCTACTGACAGGAACTGAAAGAAACTCACCCTTCTTCAGCCTCAGCTGCAGAGTTTTCAATCGTGTTCCATCATAAACACCCGCCCTCAACCTGAACTCACTCAAACGCCTAGAGTCGAATCAGTTCACAATATGCAGTATACAAGAGTCATACCTTGTGTAAAAACTACAGAAACACATATGGAAAAAGCAAACACTCATAAGGAATGCAAGAAGTAAAATGTGAAATGTAAGCGGGGGCTGCATAGGTGACATAGATCACCCTGACTGAGGATTTTTACAGTCATTGTTGTGAAACTGACCAGTATTTTTGCTTGTAAAGTTAAGGACTTTAGAATCGGAGTTAAAGTCTGTTCCCTGCTGGTACTCTGCAGCAGGTGCTTTAACCTCAATGCTATTTTACCGGATTGGAACCTGGAGGTTAGTGAGCTTCACAACAGCTACATTAACCCTCTGAAATGTCTTAATCTGTCCCCTGACATAGAGATCTGCTCACCAGCACATGCATTAACCCACTAAGCCGTGTTTACCACAATGTCCCCTATGCTCAACAGCTCAGTTGAAAAGCTGTGCAGTCAGTGCTTAAAGGCGTCTGCCAGGCTGCAACACATGCAGGGGCTGAGGGGGAAGGGTTGGAACATGTGTAGAGTTCTGCACAGTACACTGAATTTTACACATACGTGCATTACACAGGTGCACTGATTTGCAATTTTAGGCACAGAGAGAGAAGGAATTGTTTGAACTGCATCATACGTTTGGTGTTGATTTCAAAGCTCAGTAACTTATCATCTGACCAATGGTCTTCACACTTTTTAAATCTGTGCCCCACCCCATGTTCAATAAGTTATTCGAGCACCATTAGCCAAAGTGCCAAATACATTTTCTCACAAGTATTATTTAACATTTTAAATATTGCAAGCAAGTGAAACCACATTGGCTGGGATGAGGGCACCCCTGACCATATTGGCTGGGTTGAGGGCACACCTGACCATATTGGCTAGATTGAGGAGAGGGCACACCTGACCATATTGGCTGGATAACGGCTGAATTCAGGCAGAACGTGCAAAATGTTCATGGGCGTGAGGGCGGCAGCGCAAACTTAGCCATCACCCCTCCCCCAGCCCAGAGTGTGGGGGTGCGTGTCCTCTGCAGACAGGATCCCAGTGCAAGTGTGCGCCCTCCTCTCAGCCTAGCCTGTGAGTGACGGGCTCAGCCCTGACTGGGTAAGGTCAGTGAGGGAAAGACAGACAGACATGGGCACAGACTGCAGCAGCTCGCAGCCACTGAGACCAGGCAGAGGGCATGAGTGGCACGTGCCGTGGGAGGCCGCTAGAGAGACGGGAAGGGGGCCGTGAGGAAGAGTGTCGATGGGCGGTGAGGACAAGACAAGCAGGGGCGAGGAAAAAGGAAAGTCAGAGAGAGGAGGCTCGGAGGAGATGAGCACACACACACACACAGCCAGACAGAGAGGACAAGGAGGAAAGGTGAGGGTGGGGGAGAGAGAGAAACAGGGCAGTGGAGAAAGAGAGTGTGATTAGGCAGGGAGGGGAAAAGAGAAGGGGTGAGTTAGAGGGAGTGAAATAGGCACAGGAAAATGGAGCGAGAGAAGAGAGGACAGGTGTTGAAAACTAAAACAGCGATGTGATTAAGCATTCACTAAAGACATGAATTCTCTCCAGTTAAAGCATGTTTCCGTCTTATGCTGACTAAAGTCTGGACTCCATTTTATATTGTCATGTCTCCACGGGCTTTGCACGAGAAGAGTCCTACCTTTTCGCTAGTTGCTCTTGTAATCTGCCTAGTAACAGTCTATAAATAGCTCCTTTGTCTGTCTGGCGCATGTCCAGACTTGACCACATCTGTTATCAGTTAGTCCTTGTTTGACCATGTTTTTGCGGGCTCAGGAAATTGTTAACTCCGCCCACATATTGATCCTGTATCGAAAATGTCCATAAATGGTAATGAATTTTGCTCTATGTTGTATCCACCCACTTATGAGCCCCTCTGTTGTGAATAAAAGGGGACCACGTACGCAAGTTCTTTGTGCTACTCTATGCAATACTGAAGAGTGTTGTGTAGGTTATAGGACCACCCTTAAGGGTTAATAAACTCTGTCTTTGTATTTGCAGTTTCCGTGCCAACTTCCTTCTAGCTTTTGTTACAGGAGAGCGAACCCTTGTATTCTGCGGGCCTAGCTGGGGCCTGTACTCATCACAGGGGAGGGGTGAGATGTAAACGAGTCAGGAAGCACCTGTGGGAAAAATGGAGTGAGGGATAGGACTGGAAAGGGGACAGAGAAAGGAAGTGAGAGAAGGAATGAGGGATGAAGAAAGGAAGAGAGGATGGAGTGAAAGAGGGGTGTGAGAGAAATAAGACTAGAGAGGAGATGGACGTAAGGGGTGGGACGAATGAAACGCACTGATGAGAGAAGAAAGTGTTTACATTGATGGTGGAGGGGAGAAGAGAAGCGGCGGAGGAGGGAGAAGGCTAACAGTGGAGAAAACCAGAGGGGTGGAGGCGGAGGAGAGAGGTGGACTGTACAGGGAAGAAGGAAATGAAGAGGGAAAAAGAAAGAGGGAAAGGGATGTGGTGAAAGGGAAAGAGAGAATGGAGGAAGAGAAGGAGAGACAGGCAGGGGAGGATCGATAAGCGACAGTTTACAAGTGAGAGCGAAAGAGAAGCGATGTAGGAAGGAAGGAGAGGGAGGAAGAGAAAGGAAGGAAAAGCAAAAACATGATGAGAATGAAGACAAAGAGAGGTGTGTGCGCAAGAGTCGAGAAGAGAGTCAATGTAAAGTGATGGAGGATGCTGGAGACAAGAGAAGAAGTGCGACACGGAGGCACAGATGAACTGGACAGGGGTGGGGTGGTGGATGGAGTAAACAGTGATGAGGGAAGGCTGTGTGGCTCCTCGGTGACGGATGGATGGGTCTCCTTGAGAGTACATAACTAATCGCAGTCACCAACAACCCACACTGGATTTACCACCAACCCTGGGTTCCGGGGTACTGTCATAGGAGCGAATACACTGAGGCGTTGTGTGAGAGCAGTGGCTTCCTCTTTAGAGGAAAGGTATAAATCGATTCAAAACATTAGAGTGCTTTGAAAATGTAACCTAATACAAATTGCGGTTTGCTCCCGCTGATGCTCTTCCAGTTTCCCTGCAATTATTCGAATTACGTTTCAGTCTAAATTGGGCAATGGTATACTTCATCTGTGTATTGCCCTGGACTTGTTTTTAGGCATTGCCTGTTAATTGTTGTTTTTTGTTTTTTACACATGCAAGAGTTTAAAGGTCTGGCCAGGGTACGGGTCCCTTGTTTTGTTTGCTTGGGCAGAACGGTCCTTTTCGGTAGCGCCTCTGAAAATAGTCAGCAGCACTTTCTTCCAAGCGCTGGACAGAGCGCTCTCACTCTTTACTGGAACGGGCCTATTTTGAGGGGATTTATTTTCACCCATAGCCCCCTTCCCTCCCTCCTTGGGCTGTGGGGATCTGCGAGTAGGCAATTGTGTTTAGTGGGGTTTGGCAGGCCGGAGATGTCCGGCATGAGGGTGTACGTCACTCGGTGTTGGTGGCACTGACTGGGCAGGCGATTCATACACGTTTTGGAGACGGCAGTTTCGGTTTAGAACCTGCCTGGTATCAGGCATAGTGCCAATATCGGCAACACTTCTCAGTTCTCATACAGTCTGGTCCAGTCGTAAATAGACTCACCTGCGGCTGCGGGCGGCAGACAGGGGGAATTAAACTATGGGGTCTGTCTGGCCTCTGAGAGCGAGTGATGCCTGCCTCCTCCTCGACCTCGCCACAGAGTCACTCGCACTTTTAATTGTGCGAGCCCCAATGCTCATGAACATCACCAGGCAGCAGACCCCACCCTAAGGCTGAACTAAACTAAACCAGCGGCGCGCAGACGCGGAGGCGGTGACATTGTGAGCGTCTACGTCATCATGATCACATTGTCAGGTGGTTTTTAAATTGTAATGAGTCAGGCCTGATCTGCCTGCTGCCTAAATGACATTGAAATCGGCCGGCGGGTCAGGTCACTGCTCACGACACGGACACAGACTGAGCACCAGCATTTTATGCAGAGAATCGTTGTGCTCAGGCGACAATGTGCAGGAATGGAAGTTAATGCAATGTTTGTTTGCAGGGTCGGGTCGACATGGCCAAATCGGCCCCCAGCAAGAGAACCGGCCCCCCTGTCACAAAACCGGCCTCCACCCCATCCAGCCTACCGGGGTATTGCCCAGTGCCCGGAATTGCCAGTCCTGCCCTGCTCCCACCATGAGCCATTGGCAGGCTAAGATTTTTAAATAGCACACACAAAAGCCAATCCAAAACATTGGAGGCGTCAGACTCCACAAAGTAAAGATAACAGATCGCCTGACAGCGCAAGCGCTGTAGGCTCGACCTAAAAAAGGCTGTTTAAATCATGTACAATAGGATTGCTGCATACATGAAACCTATAAAAATGTTTGACTGGTGTATTACTTTGAATCTGATGTTCATGTATTGTCGTTCATCATGTGTTTTATGTACTGTTGTTTAGTTTGTGCCTAATTTTTGTCAAGTATTTGTTTGTAACAAAAGGTGTTTTCTCAATTTCAGACATATATGATATTTTGGAAAAAAAACATAAAAAACTAAATGCAGCAGTTATATTATAGAAGGATTTTTGTTTTTTACTGTTAGGCACTGGAAAATTAAATGAATTGAATGAATGATATATATTTTTTGGGTACAGATAGGGAGATTTAGTGATTTACTGTGTGGTGTGAGTATGCAGTGCAAAACATCCTGAAACAAAACATAAACACAAAACAAACGAAAGTTTAAATACCATTCCAAAGTTATTTATTTTACGTGCCCTACAAATAAACACAAACTTTAACTCCTTCCATGCTCATGACGAGCTGAGCTGGTCATGAGTCCTAGTGGAGCTGTGCTCATGACGAGCTGAGCTCGTCATAACGGCCGCTGACCGCCCATGCGCGATAAATTCCCCACTTGTGCGGGAGAATTAATCAGTGGGCGGGGTCGTGACGAGCTCAGCTCGTCATGAGCACAGCTCCACTGTGAGTCATTACGAGCTGAGCTTGTCACGATTACAGCGGCGCCGCGGACCCCTCCCCCCCGCACCATGGGGGAATTACCCCCGCAGGGAAGGGGTTAAAGGCTAAAAAATAAACGCGAAAGCAAAACTATTTAAAACACAAATAAAAGCACAGTGCCACCACAAACACAAAGGATGGAATCATACTTTTCTTAAACCAAAATAACAAAAAAAGAAGTTCGGAAAACAGATCCTACAAAACTAGCTGGTGGAGTGAGATTGTACTTAGTCGCTGCTCTCGGGGAGGGGCAACAGTAAAAGAGGCATGACAAATGCATGCCTTTAACAAATCACTATAAAGAATGTACGAGTGAAAATGCTGGCAGCCAATAGCAAAAAAAATGACCAGGCTGCAAGCCCACTGAGTGATTACAGCAGGTCTCGAAGAGACAGTGCAAGCACTGCCTAGCTCGACCTAAAAAGAGGCTTAATATTTCATCTATCCATAGAGGTTCTATATTGTCGTCAAATGCAGTTAAATACATTATTGCAATGGCAAATTAGCCAAGTCAGAGATTTTACAATAGGACAAGGTGAAAGCCTTAAGATAACAGCTTCAGCCAGCGTTTTCTATGGTTTATCTGATATGGGCAAAAGAAAAGGAAGTGTGACAAGTTCTTCTCTAAAATCTGGTCTCTACACAGACACTTTTTCAAGGCAGTACACAGAACGAAAACTACAGTGCAATGATCTCAACATGGGCAGATGAACGATAGTCAAATACAATTCTCGGCCACCTAATAGTCCCATAATACTTCATCTAGCAAAATCAATGTTAGGACAGGACTGTCCCCTACATGGTATATAGGTGTGTACCGCTGCCCTGAGTTGCCCGATTGCATGTGAACTAGATAAACATTATGGAACTCATCTACAAGAAAATGACGCAGCGCAGCGCCACAAGCCATTTAGCTGAGCCATGCTTCATCATTTTCAAAGCACAGGGATGCATCGTATTAACAACAATACAACACTTCCCTGTACTTCCCCCTGCGCTGGCGCAGAATTGGCTGCCATGCACCAGCACAGGCACCTGTAAGTCATTTTGCAAGGGTGCCTGCGCTGCGGGGATGATTTTTTTGTGCAGCAAGGGAAACCTTCCTGCACAAAAACAATAATTAATGGCATTTTCCTCTTTCTATGCATGCTGCAGAATGCAGCAGCTAGAGAAAGAGGAAAAACGAGGAGATATAAAATTATTTCTCCTCGTTGCACCATTCCTACACCACCCCTGGGGAGGAGTAGGCTTCTGACGCATTCCCAGTTTTACAAAATGTTGTAAATCTGGGAATGCATCAAGTTCCATGGATGTTGCGTGGAAACACCCACGGCAACACTGATTCGAATGCCACTTTCATGCAGAGTAATGTGTGAAAGGGGCCCATATTTACAAGGCCACGTAAAGTCATGCAGGGTGACTTTACGTGGCCTTGTAAATATGGGCAAGCCCATTGCGCCATCAGTGCTTCAAAAAAAGTGATGCACCGGTGGCGCAATGGGCTTGCAAATAAGCCCCTCTCTTTGTGAGGACCGGTCGCAGTAGTGTGTTTAGGTAGTTTCAAGCGAGTGCATCAAAAAACTAAAAGCACAGTTAGATTTGCCTCGATCCGCTTTGTAACCTTCCCTACTATCAAAGCACGTGTGGAGTTAGAATAGTAATTACGCGCATCATTACGGTCAACGGCCGGTCCTCATAATAATATGTATTTTATGTTCTGTGTGTTTGCATGTGTGTGTGTGTGTCGTGGCACATGCCTGTCTATGGAAATGCACCAAGCATACTCCTATAATTTAAATGAGACAACTGTCAATGTCCTCGGCTTATCACATGAAGTGATGATGACAGTGTACCATGTTCAGGGAACTAATCACCTTGACCAGTCACTTTGTCATAGGAGGATGCAGTTTACTGGCCTAGTTCACGTTCCATTTTGGTGTGTCATGCCCAGACCCTTGCGCTGAAATTCTGTGTGTGTGATAAGTGCATGTATGTGTTGTGGATATCTAGCACACGTGCTCATGGTGAGAGTCTGAGTGTTGAGACCAGGGGGATCCATTTTGAATGGCTCCTGGTGTAGCTCATGGATACACTTGCCCAGACATTAGAAGTGTATTTACAGCATTGCCGCGGTTGGAGAGTGAAGGTCCACATGCTAAAGTGAGGGATGATGGAGATAGGGTGCCCTTAGAAATTCAGTGAGGTCCTTGTTAGGAAAGGGCTGCTGATTAGTTTTTACTCAGCACTGCCAATTGATAGATGATAGAGGTGAGTAGTAGGTCAGCAGCTTCTGTTTCTAAAGATAGGGATGTTTCTAAGTCATGCCTGCCATTTTGTCTGTCCCTGAATACTGCTGCAGGAAAAAAAAAAGAAGAGCAGAGGTCTCACATATTATTGTGGCATTTTTTAGATACTCCTGGTTGCACCATTGCTGTCTGCTTGAGAGCTATCACCATGTGCAAAGGCAGTGTCAGAGCTATAGCCAGACAATAATATTTGAATGAGACCCTCCCCAAACTGGTTATGAAACCTTAGACAGTGGGTCCATATCCCCTGTCTGGAAAATGAGTATAAAAGGGGGACAGAAACCACCCCATTTTATTCCAGTTCCAAGCTCTTCATGACAAAGCAAAGGAGTGCTCTACAGATTACTCTCAGAACTGTTGTGTGACCAGGGCTGGAGTCTGCATGATAGCCAGCCTCCCAGATGTGAGGAGATGCCAATGGAAGTCTGCAGTACATGCTGGAGGAGGTGAATGACTACATACAACCTAGAAGCTTGTCTCCCTGCTTTACGAGGAAAGGAGAGTGCCTTGGCCAGCAGGAGGAAAGACTTCCCAACAACAGAATCCAATCCTTTTCCCTACATGAAGAACACCCAGAATAAGATGAGTGCCAGAGGGAGGGAATTCAGGAGTTGGCCATTTTCATGTGCGGTCTCCTGGTTTTCCTGAGCAGTTTATGTAGTGGAGCGCGTCACGATATCTGACTAAAGAGCAACTTCATTTTGTTCGGTATGCATCCCTGTCATGGGCCAAAACACTGGTGCTACCACTGCCCGACGTTGAGGCTGTCCCACAACAGGAGCTATCGTCACCACCGATGAGGGGGCCCTAATGAGGTCTAGGAGGCCTTAAATGTATACCCACTGGAGCCCAGAGGCTAGAACTGCCAAAACTTAGGACCCATTATTATTCGGCCTGAATGACCGCAACTGTAGAAGATGAGTGCCTGCTCTGCATGTCAGCCAGGCTGATCTCCACCCAGTTCACTGTTCCAAGTTAAGCTGCTGCGCCTGTCCCACACCATGCACACCATGCTGCAGCAGTGGGTTCACAGAACCCAACAACATAAGAACCGCATCTTCCTTGGGCAGGTTACACAGGGCATATTCATGAAAAGATTGAACGCATAGAGGTAAATCCTCTGCACGAGAGTTATTTTACGTGCGTGACCTAGTAGTAAAACGAACTATTGAACTGATTGGTGCATAAGGCAGTGGGGCCAACCACAGTGGCCTGCCCCTGTGCCTATTCAATGCCTATGCCCATACTTCCTATGAGGGTCTGTGTTCATTAGAACAACCCTGAGGGCTGGGGTAGGGCACACTTGAGGGTGAAGCTTTACACTGAGATTCATAGATTAAATTACACTATGCAGCTGTGTTCCTTTTTGAACTGTGTAGTATTCGGTTTCTCTGTGAGATTAAACTAGTTTCTTTTTTACTAAGATAAGCATGGGCTAGACAATACATTATTGTGCCTCTTGGTTGACTGTTGAGTTGGGAGCTCCCGTCCCCCACACCACCTCTCTGAGGAGCCTTTGACTGCTTGTCCTCGCTAATCTGAGAGACACGGGGTGTATTTGGCCAGTTTGCAGATCTATAGCAGGACTGAGCCAATATAGAAGTAGCAAATAACTGCAACAACCCTTGTTGTGTCCCAATAGGCCAAGTCTACCCTGTGGCTCCCAAAAGAGGCCTGAGAATCCATTGGCAGATTAGCAAATCACCCCAATATTGTTTTTTAATCATGTCCGCCTGACTGCTCCCGATGGTTCTGGATATCGCTGAGATTCCTAAGTCCAATGTATTAAAATTCTTGGAATAGTTATTAGCAATAGTAAATTGTTGGCCCTTGTTCTAATGATTAGATCTGCTAATGAAGCATAAGACACATCTTAACACAGTGATCTGTTAGTTAACTCTGCCAATCACTTATTAGATGGAGTTCTCCCATGGATCTAGGCAACATAATCCTCAATGCCTTGTTTCTGATACAAGACATCTCCCAGAGACAGGGCACCAGACACTTAGGTTTATAAACATTCACTGGTGCAGATGTAACATAATTACCAATCGTCCAATGTTGAGTGGTTTGCAGCAATTCTGCTCTTTTCCAAATGCATGTTCCAGATGCCATGCTTTGCAGAACTGATCCTTCAATAATTAAAATGTAAATTTGGTAAAGCCTGCTCCCATTCGTCAACTGCTTTGGTTTAGTTTTTAATTTTTTATTTTATACATGATGACTACATTTGCTATGGAAATATTTGTAGTAAATCAGTTTCCTTTCTGAGTGTTAGACCTACCATCTTGGCGTGGTATTCCCTCAGATATTTTGCTTTTACTCCTTTGTTTTTGCTGAATTTATTTTTGTCGGTATTGGGACTCTGTGCACTTTACACCTGCTAAACAGTGGTAAAATGCATGTGCTCTCTACCTTAAACATGGTAAAAATGGTATGCACCTGATTTTTACTTTTAATTTCCTTATAAGTCTCTAGTAAATAGTACTAGATTTTCCAGGGCCCGTAAATTAAATGCTCATTGTGCAACTCACTAAAATAGCACTGTTAAACATGCCTAAAGGCCTGCAGTCTGTGTGTGCACTTTTAAAACAGCCATTTTTGCCAGGCTTAAACCTTCCTTTTTATGGTTTCACCCGCACAGCGATTGCGCTGTGCTTTCTGAAATGTCTTGTATTAAATATATTTTAAAAGGGACTTACACCCCGCCTTCACTTCTTATTAGTCCTTGTGCTTGTCACTTTACTTTTCCTTGTTTCTATTGGTTGGAGGTGTTCTATTTCCTGTTCTTCTGTGTGTGTTTCACTTATCAGTTTCCCATTGGCCAAGCACTGTGTTAATGGGCTTTGGTGGAACTTCTTTTAAGCATCTCAAGCAACGATCGGGGAAAAAAAATAAAAACAAGAGCTACACCCTTGCCTTACAGTTACAGCGCTGCCGGAGTGCCATGGTCTCAGAGTGCTGTCATTAACTCAGTGGAGATCCTCTGCCGTCCTTTTTATTCCTTCTCCGTGCTCCGGACGAGGCATGCACTACCAAGTGCCCCCGGGACACTAGCAGGAATCCACTTGAATGTGTTTGTCAACACATGCACTCCTGCGTCCCTCCGGGGCATAAGCAGGCGTACACTTCAGTACTTGGTTACTGATCAGTTCTCCTTTATGTTTTACTCTTCCTGTTGTTTCTCTCTTTTAATAGATTCACCCAGTATTTATTTTACCCCATTTACTCACCACTCCAATATTTACTTCTTATTTTCCCAATTTTTGTCTGGATGTCCTGGTTTTTTGATCTCTTTCATTTTATGTTACGCTAATCATCCCCGTAAGTTTGATAAAGCTAACGGTGAATTTAGTCGAAACAATAGGACCCTGAGAGCACACATGAAATACCAAGCCAATCAGTGTCCATGCTGCCCAAACTGTTGCTGCATTATGGCTTCGTGCCAGTAACGCAGGGTAGAGGCAGAATGGCTCTCTTAGTCAGAAGTCTAATCAGCGAAGCTGCGGCGCATGGGAAGGAGGGTGGAAGTCTCTTCACCAACACCTCTCTTTGCACAGTGTTATAGGGGTCTTTTGGTCGCCCCAGGCCATAACATCTCTTTCTTAGACGGACAACCAAAAGTGACCCAGTGAGGAGTGAAGAGGCCTTCTATAGGAGGGAGGCACACCAGGTACATCCTCTACCTGAGTTATCCATGATAAGAAGGGAGAACCCATCAAGGTCTCCATCCTGTACATGCACAATTACCCCCATGCCTCGCTCTCTGGGGGACCCTGAGACATGCCCAATGTTGACATTGATTTCTCTGATGTTCCTCAGTACACTTAAGGCGTACTTCTCAGTGTCAGTAAGCTACTTGGCATGGATCATAGAAAACGTTGTTACACCGGGACAACGCAACATCAGTTTGCAGTCCCGCCTCTTCATGCCCTGTGCTTTTCTGTAGAGTGAGCGTGCATATTACTTTTTACTCAGAGCAAGTGTGTGATTGTGACATGAGTGGCGAATTATGGTGACCTCAACAAAGAAGTTATATCTCCGTAATGGGAATTTCCAAAGTGTTTTTTTTTTGCAGGTGTAATTATCTGGGACTGACAACCTGAGTCCAGACCAGTAATGGAAACTGGACTGGAGAGCGAAAGCAAGCCCGACAGACCTATTGGTGTTGCCAATGCATGTTAGCAGTATCAGCTATGCAAGTAGCAATGATTTTTTTATGAGTGATTTAAGTTGGATATGTTTCAATTCTGAAAATAGACTCTTAATTATTACTGAGGCCTCTGGTCACTCAGTTCTCCCCTTCATAATACTTTCTTATACAACTCCCAGAGTGTTAGACCCTTTTGCCCTGTTTAATCTCCAATTCATTCTGAAATCCTCCGCTGCATATCTCGCACCAGTGCAAGCAAGAGCAGTGGCCTCATTGACCCCCCTGTCGAGCAGTGAAGGCAGTCAATTGAGGTGAAGTGGCAGCAAGATCCTCACACACCTGAGCCCTGTGCTGCTGCACATGGTGTGCTAGTGAAAGCTGCAACCCTGCCTCCCTCTGAGCCATTGAGTCCTACTCTGCTCTTTCTCTCACCTTCTTATTAACTTACCCTTCTCCACCTTCTATCACTGTATTGTGTCTCCCTTCTCTGCGTTACTAGCCCCATGTTCCAGGATGCCACGCTCCATTCACAACTCAGTTTGTGGGACTGTTTGATAGCCTGGTGGTCTTACCATTGCAATGGTGTATGTATCCAGTCCGACACAAGACTCCATAAGTCTGTATATCCAATACCACTTTGGTCTTTGAACCTTACTCTGGGGTCACTAAAGGGTGTGGAATGTGAAGCTGAGGCAATTTTTAATTTCCCCCTGCACGGCCCCTTATATTGCACAACGGCACACCAATGTAAAACTTACCAAAACATATAAATATATATTATTCATCACATAGGCAAAACCTGATGGATTAACCAGTCTTTATTAATAATTATAAGTCACTCTAAAAGTAGACCCTAAAGGATCAGGGTGCATGGTACAAAAAAAGTAGGACATGTATGTTTAAGTTTTACATGTCCTGACAGTGAAAACTCCTAAACTCGTTTTTCACTGTTGTAAGGCTAGTTTTCCCCTAGACTAACAATGAGTTACCTTATTATGCTTAACTTCAGTTTGGAGGCTGCTATAGAGATACTTCTTCCCCTTGTTTAAATTATAATTTAAAATCCTCTTTGGCAAAGTCATATTTTAAGTTACTTTTCTAAAAATGCTACTTTTAGAAAGTTATATATTAAACTAATTTCCCCAGCTGCATTTATTCAAAACAACATTATTTTTCCAAGGCCAAGTAAGTACATTTTCTTGACTCGTGAATGTATTCACTGTGATTTGAAAACTTTTTAATGCAATTTATACACTTAACCATTTTTTTGACTACATTCAGAAAATCAATAAATTCACAGGTCAAGAAAATGTACTTACTTGGCCTTGGAAAAATTATGTTGTTTTGAATAAATGCAGCTAGGGTGATTTGTTTAATATATTTTTCTAGTAGGCCCTTCTCAGCTGGTTCAAAAGGCCCATCCCTCAAATACGACACCTTTAAAACGTTGGCATTTTCCTTCCTAAACCAAATGTGCCTTTCTGTCAATGTCCAGGGTCACATGACTATTACCACTTCTGTGGTGTGATGTGTATTCTTCCAAGACATGGGGACAAAAGGGGTCTTGGATGTGGTCAGTGTGTTCCTTGCTGAGCAGGATGACCTTATGGATTGTACTCAGCCCTTCCTGAGCATCAAAGGGTAACCTGACGGGTGTTCCCACCCCTTGATTTCTGAAGCTGTTTATCCTGTCACTATCAAATGTAGCCAACACCTGGGCCTGCCTGCCCTTTTTTATCATAGAAAGATGATAGCCAAACCCAGGAAAGAGGGGAAAATTGGCCAAAAATAGTTTGGAAGCAGGTCAGATTTTGCTCACACACAAAGGCGACCTGTGGAAGATTCAGAAGAAGGACTGCTGTGCTGTTTGAAGAAGGAAGACTGAACTTGCATGTTTTGAACCCAGGAACCCCAGAAGTCACATCAAGGGTCAGATGGCTGACCCTTTGTTTGATCTACAGCAACACAAAAACGGTTTCCAGAAGCCTTCCATGCAACTGTCCAGCTGACCAGCACCAACTAGACTTGCCTGAGCCCTGCTGTAGGCCCCCTCTGGAGTGAGTCATGATCCCCAAGACTTTCCTCCCAGGTCCTGAGCCCATGGCTGGCATCAGAGAGTACTCCTCCTGCTTCAGAACCAAGATCCACATTTAAAACCAGACATTTTGGGCTCTTCATGAACCAAAACAGACCTCTTTGCTCCAAATCACTCCCTCCCATGTCGCCCGCTAACATGAACTTCCAGCAAAAGACCTGCTCTTCGCATCGACAATGAGTGACGGTGTCTTCACCAGTGCAAGGCTCCAGGGATGACCTGCTCTTTGCGTCAGGAGCGGTCACCGTGACACCCTCCAATGGGAAGCCCCAGCCCAGTGGCTACCTGCTCTCTGCATCAACAGCGACCTCCTGTGTCTTCTGTCAATTTGAAGCTACAGCTTACTCCTCTCCTTACAAACAACCTCCTTGCGGCCCCCACCAATGTGATGCTCCAGCTGAAGCTCCTCACATGGACTTGAACTTAGAGAAGGTAATCTCTTCTCTGCAGCAAACCTGGTCCCTGTGCCTGACCCACGCTCTATCACAGTCGGCCTGAACTTCTAACTTTGACCAGGTCTAGCGTGACTAGATAACCATAAGTGGCGCTTTGAGCTTATTGGCACTATTATTACCTGAAATTTAAAAAACTCATAACTTCGGTTATACTTTAGGATTTTTGTTGTTTTATTGTCATTTCATTTATTACCATTTACTCTGTTTTTAGGTCTTGCCTACGCAGCGCGCATGTGCTGCCTAAGACCTTTAGCCGCCGTGCAGCTCTTTTTCAAAGCACATACTCGTGCTTGTGGCGGCATACACCTTGCGGGAGTGCGCAGCAGCACGCCACAAGCACGAGTATGTGCTTTGAAAAAGAGCAGACTACACGCGCACGCACACACGCAAACAGATGCTACTTCTTTAGCGCAATAGCTTTCACTTTCCCTGCCGTATTGCTTTCAGGGCTGCGGGATCGCTTTTAATTTCGCGGCCTCGCGGCCAATGCTTTTTAGCTTATGTGCTTCTTGCTAGCTTATGTGCTTATGTGTCTTGACTCAGCAGAGCTTGCATATTACGGACCCCAGTGCCTTGTTTTATACACCCAAATAATTTTCGTGAATGTGGCAAACAAAATCATCGAAGAGAAAACACAATGAACTACCCCTAATAATGTCTCTGCTTGTAAACCCCACTGGCCTTACCTAGCCTTCTACAATAAACATGCCAACAGCTGGCTCTAGGTTGCCGTTCTCGAATATCAGACTATTCTGCCATCTGCGTAGAAGTTACGGAAATTCGTATTGCCGCCGTCTGTCGCAACTGTGTCAGTGCTGAATGCAACCAGAGCCAATCTCAAAGCGGTGTTGCACTGACTGGCGGAAATGCTCATCAGGCGAAAAATACACTTCCACCACGAACCGGAAGAAATTTCGAGCCACGGACCCGGAAATGCCAGCTTGTTAGTTTTGCTGGCGACTGATCATACATATCGATCTGAGTTTGCTGCTGGATCACTGTCTCGTTCCCTTTACAAAACGCATTCTAATGCATCTGATCCAGCGCAAGACCGGGTAATAGGAAACAACATGTACCAATATCCTCCCTGCGTCTCAGACCCGACGTCACACTAGCTCATTCACACATGCAGTCATTGGTGGGGCCCATAACACCAACACTCACACGTCTATTTCACTAGTTTGCACACACAGGAGGGATGAGTAATTCAAGCGCTGGACATGTGGGGGGAATACCTTATAACCTATAGGGAGAGAAAAGTTATTTTACAAAATATACATTAACGCCCTTCGCCTACAGATCCTTAATCCTAAACATCAATGCACTCCTCCCACTTGGTCAATGGACCAATTAGTTGGATTGGTTGATGGTGATTTAGAACCAGCTAAAACACATTTTAAAACTTCAGAATCTTACTCTAAATGAAAACTCACAACTCATGATTTCTCGTTAATCATTAATTGTTTATACAAAATGTTATAATGATTTAATTTTGCATTTGTCTCGTCAAAGTTTAGAAAATGTTATATCAAATTTTGAGTAAATCGCAGAACATTATATTTACCTAATCTGTCTATTTGGAGTCCTCTAATTCATTGGCTCTGCATAATAAAATGTTTGTCGTAAATCGTCCGAAAGCAGGCCAAAGCTCAAAGTTCTTTGCTCAGCACGTTATAGTCCCAAAGATCACCAAAGGACCAGAGACGTGCAAGCATCTATCATTGCCCGTGGAAATTTTGCAGTCATCAGATGATCAGGCAGCATCCAGACCTTCAAGGATTCAGGAGAACGCAGCATCCCTCTCTATTCTACTACTCTTTTTATAATATAATGAAGTAAAGAAGATACAATTTAAAGTTTTAGAACAGTCGTGATTGGCTGGTTGAGATCGTCCGATTCAATTTTAAGGTTCTCAGTACAGTTCGAGGGTGAGGTCACTGGTTAGTCCAAGAGTCGGCTTGTTCCTTTTTATTGTAAGGTTGATTGTTCTCCTGTCTTGGCAGACCTCCCATTTTCTGGCCTTGTCCGGGTACATGATGAACAAAGGTCGTGACGAGGTTTTAGGAGATTTCTCGCGCATGCGTAGCTCACTCCGCACCTCATGGGACAGTGGCCACTTAGTCGTGTAGTGTCAGCGGCCATCTTTGATTTAGGCCCAAATGTGAACTTAAGCGAAACAAACACAAAAGAGTAATTAATGCATAGAAATAATGAAATCTAATGTTAACCCCTTACTAATCCCGCTATGTGCTGGTATTTATCTAGCATATAACAACATTTAAAGCCATTATATTCATCTTTTCGGTCCTCCTCATGGGGCAACATTACAAAAGCAACATATATCATGCAGTATTCTATTACCACATATACTATTGTTAATATGCGTACAGATTTTAGTTATAAAGAATATTTAGCCATGCAAAATGCAAATCCCACGTTTAATTAAAAATAATAATAATATTGATTAATATACATGCAAACTCGTTTAATAATATTATAGTTAATAGATTATATAATTTGTATTTTCATGCAGAATAGAGGAGGTATACAACATTTTGTACTACCTGCTCCATCACATCCTTATTAAGTTGCACAGCTTGACACGGGAAGATTTATACTGGTGTCCCCACACAGAGCGCTGCAGTACACTGTTTTTCCTGGTAGCATCCTTTTCGCATTGGCTCCTGAGCAAAACTAATCGGATCATTTAAACTGATGAGGGGGCATTAGTTTGTAAATCAAGGGTACCCTAATATATAGGCGGACTTATGAAATCTCATAACAAAAGAAAGGGTGTAAGAAATTGTAATTGCAATTCTGTTAGGATCGAAGGCTTCGGGTTATGCTTTTCTTTTTTATTACTCAAATACAGCAGCCAATCACATTGTTAAACCACACAGCACAAGAGTTATTTTTCTATTATCAGAACTGCCTCACCAATCAGGACCAACTAGATGCTGTAAGACCTGATGTACTCGTAGTTCGTTCTCTGTCTTTGCTGCTGCACACCCACTCTGTTTTCCTTATATATTGTCAGTGAAGTCTGAATTTTCCCTTCGCGCTGTATACGCCAGCTGATTTTTGTGCAGGTTACGTTGTTTCTATTACATGGTCGTGCATGCATTTCTTGGTATTTGTTTTGAGACCGTGGTCTTATCATAGCTGCCAAGGTTTCAGATTCCTTGTGTATGACATTTCCATGGTTTCAGTTTACTTACGAGTAAAACTCACGGACCAAATGTGTGACACTTTTGTGTGAATAAAACCCAAAAAATGAAGTGCATGCAGAGATAAATATCAGAAATTGCACTCTTTTGAGCAACAAGAAGCATTCAAAACATTGAAACAGCTGAAAAACAACGAGTGGAATTTTAGTAATCTACTGCCCATTAATAAAATTGTCCAAACACTCTTCTCCAAAACGCTTCCATAAGCGTGCATAGTCTCCTCAGAATATACATTTTACACCTCCTCCACTGCATCTGCTTGCAGTACCATAAACAAATCACATTGCTGCCTCCAGTTTAAAATTGCCAAACTATTTTTGGCTACATACACTTTACCACAACACTAATTAAATACTAACTCCTTTCTTTCATAGGTATCCACCACAGTATACTCTCCAAAAATACATGACTATCTTGCCAGAGTGTGCCCTTTTTTAGGTCTCGCCTGAGCGAGCGCTTTAGCGCTGCTCTCTCTCGAGAGAGCTTTTGTAAACGGGGGATTTGGAAGTGCAAACTAGTGCTTTCAGGCCGCCAACTACAGTGCATGTGCGCCAGGCACGCGCACCATTTGGCAGCCTGCGTGATCATTTTGCGGCCGCTTTGATGTTCTCAGTGAGCCGTACGGCCACTGAGAACATCAAAGTGGCCGCGAAAGTGCACACCATTTGCCACCCCCTCCCTTATCCCACTTCCTGCTTGTTGAAAGAGGCAACCAATGCAGTGTCTTAAGGCCTCCGATGCAGAGGAGTGACTTGGACATTGTAATGCTAATCTGGCAGCAGCAGTTTGAATTCTATAATGCTGCTTCAAAATATAATCTGGAGAACCTAAAAAAAGTTCGAAACAATAGTCTAGCTTACTTAAAATGGTGAACTGTTCTACCAGAGGTCGCGTCTGAGCCGGAAGAAGTGGTAGAATTTTTTGAATCACTCAATATGGAGAAGCAAGAGGATGACACCTTATTTACTTTACTTATTAGTGGCAGATCTTCATTCGCCCAAAAGCCAAAGTTCCCAATATTGGCTAAACACCAGAAGGAAGCCCTCTCAAGGATTGCACAAAATTTTCGTTTTATCACCATTGAATTGTTGAGCATTCATGGATCACTAAGCTGAAATTTCCCTCATAAAACTATAAAAAAAAAACAAGCATTGGCATAGCCAATAGGTCTCGCTTTTGGGACCTTATAAGTGTTTAGCCATGCAACAGTTGATGTTGTTGCACCAGGGATATTGTGCTGCATACCTAAATACTTATAAGGTCCCAAAAGCGAGACCTATTGGCTATGCCAATGCTTGTGGCTACTTATCAACTGATTAGAAATGCTGGAGCTCTGCTGTAGGATTCTCTTGCAGTGATGGACTGATTGGCTCTGCAAAATAGTATTTTCCTAAATACTGGCCAGTCCTGAACTTACTGGTAGCCTCTCTCTCTTGACTCAGTGTGGGAAGGGGGGGGGGGTCAACCAGTGCTTCTACAAACAACAGTGAAGACTGTAACACACTTTCTTATGCCATTTAAAGACAGTGGACATGCAGCGCTCGTCACCAGACAACCCTGTGGCCCCCGCTGCTCTACCAACTCATGTGGAGGGTAGGTGAGTTATTTATCATGGTGAGCCTTCCCCACCTGGGTGGTGACGATGTCTGGCTGGGAACCAGAGCTGCTGAGGTCGGAGGCCTGCAGGAGTTAAGCTTACAGAAGTTGTGGAGTATTTAGAAGACTTCCCTCTTCCGTTCTTCCGCTGATTAAAGAATCCAACCCCACTAGTTTGCTGTCTACCTCATTTCCTGCATCGACCTTTAACATTATTTGCCTGAATGGTCACATGCCTAAGACCATTCTTAACCCACATTAAGAGTGACAGAGGGTAAACAACCCTCTTTAGTACACTCACTCCATGCTGAAAGGCTTTACCAGCATTTTGAACAAGAATTTGCAATACAATAGGTCTCGCATTTACGCGAGTTTGGGCTATTGGCATTGTAAATGGCAATGCCTTTTATTGATGTTTTGGTTTCAAAAACATAAATAAAAGGCATTGTCATTAGCCGTCATTCAGCTCTTTTTCGAAGCACATATTCGTGCTTGTGGCGGCACACACCTTGAGGGAGTGCGCAGCGGCGCGCCACAAGCACAGTACCATAGCAATACAGCTATGCAGAATATATCATGTTATTCCTTACCATTGTTGAGGAAAGGGCGGGAGGGTGAGTGAGTGAGTGAAAGTGTGTGTGTGTGTGTGTGCTTCCAAACCCCGACTAGAGAATTCCACACTCAGCAGGTGTACGAATTATCAAAATTATAATAAGTAGAAAAGCATCCAATAAAAAATCCCAACATACTACAACAGCAGGTTCTGCTCACGGGTTACAGTTCAATCCCAACCTTGCCTTTTAAAAAGTGAGATTTTACCTGAATCTTTCCCAGTTCAAATAATTTCCTGTTCCTTTGAAACACGGGCATGAAATTCATTAAATACCTTCATTCCATAAACATAAATTACCTTGTATGAAAGTTCTTATTGGTGCTCACACCAAACAACGATAGCAATCGCAAATGTTAATTCATCACTGTAATTATGTTTGATCGAATTCATCATTCAAGATTAGTTCGCAATGGTTTTATTTCCCATTAGTTTTGAGAAATGTAGTCAGTGTAGCAGGGTTTTTTAACTCACTTTTCTCCCAATTAAATATGATAAGGTTTGATAATCTCAGCGTTAATTTATTTTCTTATTATTAGAATATGGGGGATTGATTACAATTCATGACAACAGCATATATTGAATTGTGAAGTTACCTATTAATCCTACACAGTGCTTAATTTGAGTCGGTGGTTTCTGGTGCTCGCCACTGGCAGTTAATTGTCAACACCACACTTATGACAGTCTGGCACATGGTTGTGCTACTAATCTAATTTAGAGATGAGCTGAACAAAGGTTCTTTATGAATACAATATACTTTAACAAGCACTGGCATAGCCAATAGATCTCGCCTTTGGGACCGTATAAGTGTTTAGCCATGCAACAGT
Organism: Triturus cristatus; assembly: GCF_964204655.1. NCBI lineage: Eukaryota > Metazoa > Chordata > Amphibia > Caudata > Salamandridae > Triturus > Triturus cristatus. Next base: position 629,341,794 of record NC_140594.1, on the reverse strand, counting down.
TGATGTTTTTGCACCAAGGATACTGTGCTGCATAACTAAATACTTATAGGTTCCAAAAGGCGAGACCTATTGGCTATGCCAATGCTTGTTCTAAATGAGTATGGGATTATTCTTGTGTTGTGTTTTTCACTTGAATACTGTTTGAGTGCTGCATAAATACTTTACACATTGCCTCTGGATTAAGCCTCACTGCTTTGTGCCAAGCTACCAGAAGGCTTAGCACATGTTTTTCAATGACTTTTGTGATTCACCCTGACAAGGATTGTGTTTATTACTCGAGTGGGGCTCCCACCCCCTTCAACTAATAGCCCAATTTGTTCCAGTGAGTAATTTACACCCTCTCAACAACTGCCATAGGTTCCTTCCGTTATGTTCATGCAGTATCACATCCTCTGCATCGAGTAGGAATGTAATGGATGTCTGTCCAAAAGAGGAGCAGCTAGCAATAAAACCTGCAGTGTGGTATCCCCCTAAATTGTGCCACTCGTGCTGACATTCACCCCCCTCGCATTTGGGACATGACAGTCAGCACAAAGTGAATTTAAAACTGCAAAAGGCTTGAAAAAACTAGGAGATCTAATTATGATCCTATGGAGAAGAATGCCTATAGAAAAGTCATTTAAAAATATCAGTGGCTAATATGGAAAACACCTTCAACTATGACGCAGAAACCATATAAGCTGCATCAACTTCACCTTGTGAAGTTTTCCAGATAGTAAAATCTTTATAATACTCTGACATCAGCTATAATACTATTACTCTATCAGAACAGCTATGTAATAATCTTGATAAATTATTTCACAAAAAAATATCCAAAATATACAATACCTCTTCCAAGTGTCCGCCAACAGACCCTCCAAAAGATTCTACTTCACGCGTAGTTTCCTCCTCCCCGCCCCCCGTCTCTCATGAAGACTTAAAACTGGTCATGGGGAATGTTAGAAATGGGATCTCTGGTTGGCTGAAGCTTGCGCCAAAGCCAGGCAGAGACCACCACTCTAGTCAGGGCAAGGGAGTTACACGCCAAAGATAACCCCTGCTCACCCCCTTGGTAGCTTGGCACGATCAGTCAGGCCTATCACGGAGGCAATGTGTAAAGCGTTTGCGCAACACCCACCCAGCAACAACATACTAGGCACACCAAAAAAGGGACTCCACACAAGGTTATATAAAAAACAGCCTTTGTATTCTCATAACACATTAGAATAGTAATCACACAATATACACTGTGCCACCTGGCACTGGGCAATATTTACAGGGGATTATATACACATGACAGGGCCACATGGACCACTGTCAGAACCATCACCTAGTAAAGATAGTAAATGTAGAATATATAATAAACATAGACCACAAACAGTAATTACTGGCAAACACTGTACTCTGCATCATCCTGTAACATAAACCATATTATGCACAGTATCAATTTAGGCGTGAAATACATTCTGCGCCAACCTCACAAGCATGAACACATTATGCAATCATTTCTTAGGTCTAAACGCATTAGACCATAACATCCTAAGCATAACTCACATTAGGAAATAACCTCACTAGCATAAACCACAGTAGGCAAATAACCTCATACCTAAACCACAGTAGAGGCATAAATCAGGGTGTGTAAATTATAGCAAATAAATCACATTTCCTAGCACCACATAAATCACCTTAGGGCCTGGCACCCTACAAACCTCACAGTCCCCCTGGTCAACGGGCCTTCTCAAAGGGGCTCAAATGCCCTATGTCCCAAATTCAGGGCGGCTGCCAATGCAGCAGAATGCACGTGCGCAATCGCACAAACCTAAACGTTGCAGCTGTCACTAAGTGCTGTACAGCTGTGAAAGTACAAGGGCAGAGGAGTGCATCTCACTCCTATCTCACACAATGCCCCCAAATACCTGTGGCTTAAACGTTGCAGCTGGCACTAATTGCTGCACAGGCGGGAATGAAGGGAAAGGCCTGGGCACTCACTGTGCCCTCGGACGAAATATGCAAAAACGTGGTAGCTGCCCGCGCTGGTGCAGCGCAGCTGAGAACCTTCACTGGGGTTCGACAACCAAAATGCCCCTAACGTTGCAGCTGCCCTCTCGCAAGCGGGGCTGCTGCAGACAAATAGCCACGTGGGGGAAAAGCACGGGCCCCTCTGGGCCCTTTAACAATCATTATGACACTCGTTGGAGCCACACGGGCTCTTAAACTAAAGATACCCAATGTTGGAGCGGCCCTCTACCATGTGGGGCTGCTCATGAAATGGGCACCGACACCTCGTCTCCCCCCACCCATCTCAACTCACTGGCTCTCTTCTTCGCCGGTGCTCAGGCCGCGGATCTCCTTCGGTCTGAGCGGAAGGCTCAGGAGAGCCCCCACTCCTCAGGGACGCTCTCCTTCTCTCTCAGTGCAGCAATCTCTGCACCCTCCTGGCAGCTCAGCAATGCGCGGGGCTCTCGCTGCACCACGGGAGCCCCGCTGTGCAGTGCCAACATTTCCTCTGCACACGGGGCTTCCCTTGTCCATCGGAGCCCCGGGCTGCCATCGGCAGCCTTGGCCGCCTCCCATCACTTCCTCCTTCCAGCGCAGGCTCCGCCCCAGGTCAGGTAGACGTGCTTGACTTCCGCTTCAAGATCGGGCCGCGGTGGTGATTTTTAAAAAGTAGAACACGTTGTGGAGACCCGTAATTGAGATAACGCACAAGCGGGGTGGGCACCCGCCATCATAAAGGCATAAACGGGGTGGGGACCCGCATTTAGAATAGCATGAGAGCGGGGTGTGCTCCCGCCCTCCAAAAATAGGCAATACAAAAATCCAAAATGCGGGTGGGCTCCCGCCGAAAAGACACAAACTAAGGGGGAATCCCCACATCGGGAGTTCCCTCTAACTGCAGCTTCCCGCTGCGGTTCAGCCACAGCAGCAATGCTCCCCTTCCTCATTAGAATACAGCGCTCCCAGGGCACCAGGAAAAAAAGGTGTAGCACTCACAAGGCGTAAGAGTCCTGCTTGAAAAAGAGTAAGTCCTTAGGGATCAAGAAAAGCAAAAGTGTCCCAAAAGTCCTTAGAGATGAAGGGGCAGTGCAGGGCCCAGGGAGGCAAGCCCTTATGGCAGCCCCCCCTGGGCCCCAGTAGCAGCACGCCCCGGCAGGAGCAAGAACTGAACATCATGGGGTCACAGCTCCTATACTTATACCCATAATTCCTTAGTCTGTAGTGCAGGGCATGAGGGAACCAGATGCAACTGGTTCAGGGGGGATTTGGAGCACTTTGTTTTGCAAGCTGCTCTTCCCCTTTGTCAGGTGGGGGCTGGGTGATCAGACACACCACAGGGGGCGTAGCCAGCATTGTACGGGGCAGGCACCATCCTATTCAGAGTCAGGGGATTACCCCTCCCAAAACTATCAGCCCAGGTGTCCCATTTAGCCTAGCGCTGACTCATCCTGCCCCTCCTGGAGCCACACACACCTCCCAGCTCCTGTCACTCACAAGCCAGACATGCAATTCACATCAGGCAGGCAGACACATAGCACACAGAAATGCCAACTTCTAAAAGTGGCATTTCAAAAATAACCACAATAAATCTGCGCACACCATTGCGCAGCATTTATTAACACAATTTCAGACATACTAGACTTGAACACACTGCTCCTCTCATAACATGAATTACCACTGACTCACACTGATCAGGTAATCCCCAATCCATTCCTATGGGAGGACAGGCCAACCTTACAAATGTAACACAGAGAGCGCACGCACTTTACATTGGACCATAGTGCTAAAGTGTTCAAAGGCCTAAAACCACCAACACCAGGTCACAAAAAAGGCAAAAAGTTTAGGGGTGAACCTGCCAAAAAGGGCCAAGTCCAACAGGGAAAAAAAATCTGAATCACCCATGGTCCCTTGCCCACCTTCCATTTTACTATTAGACGAGGAATCTTTTGCCTCCATCTTATGGAGTACATGTGAAGTTTTCCTTGACACGGTTATATTCTAAGATTTCTAGAGACAAGCCCTGGTTAAACAAATACTGAAAAAGCCCACAGAGAAAACTACAGTCCTCAGCAACTACACACCCATATCACTTTTACCTTTACCCTCATAAATACTGGAATGCCATGGTAATACACCACTGCCCCAAATCATTTCTTAAACATCTGACAATCACTCTGTGTCTCAGAGACCATACGGAACATTCTAGAACAGATCGAGTCAGAGTCCCTAGTTATCTTCGATCTGTCATTCGCACATGGCATGATATCTCACATCATTATAATTTCTAGGCGTCAGATACACGGATACAGGGCAAAGCCCTTACCTGGCTCCAATCATTTCCAAATAATCACACCAGCCTGATTTCTTTAAAAGTTTCCTTCTAAATCTCAACCCTACTCCTTTGGTTTACTGCAAGGGTGCTCCCTAAGCCTCACTTTATTTAATATCTATGTTTCCCCTCTGGCAGCTCTACTTTACTCGTTTGGTTTCTAAATTGTGTCATATGCAGACAATACCAAAATCATTGTTACGACCCCAAAAGATGCAGCCTTCACACAGGGCAGACATTTGCATCCTCAATCAATCAATCAATCAATCAAACAAACATTTGTAAAGCGCACTACATACCCGCGAGGGTCTCAAGGCGCTGGGGGGGGGGGAGGCTGATACTGATCGAAGAGCCAGGTCCTGAGTGTTCTCCTGAAGGTCAGAAGGTCTTGGGTCTGTCGTAGGTTCAGCGGTAGGGTGTTCCATGTTTTGACGGCGAGGTGGGAGAAGGATCTCCCAGCGTGGAACGGTGGCAAGTGCGAGGTCGGCGGGTCATAGCTGGCGGTTGGGAATGTAGAGGGAGAGTCGACTATTGAGGTAGGCGGGACCGGTCTTGTGGAGTGCCTTGTGTGCGTGGATGAGGAGCTTGAAGGATATCCTCTTGTTGACGGGGAGCCAGTGCAGGTTTCTCAGGTGCAGAATGGGTGAACCAGAAGGGTTTACAACGTAATGAACACAAAACCAAGGTTTTGATATTCGATAAACAATCACCTATGTGGTTTCCTTCCTGGTGGCCAAAATATCTCAGAAACGTACCCATACCCGTCTACACTGCAAAACAGTAGTGATAAATGTTTGGCAACAGACTTACCCTGCTTGCCAGGATAGATCAGGCGGCAGCCACTTGCTACAGATTTCTTAAAATGCGGAAAAAATGATTCCTTTCCTCCAGTAATTAAATAGATCATCAGATCCAGGGGACACTACGCTAAATTTCTCTATCTTGGTCTCACTATCTATTCAATCAGCTCCCAGTGGTACAGACTGCACCCCCCCCTCCCCCCGCCCCCCGTAAATACAACAATATGTAAATAGGTTGCCTCTCAACCAGTAAGTAAAAGATCAATCTATAAAGCACGGTGTCACAGTAACAGACGTCTGTCCTATCAAAGCCCTTTGGGGCATATCAATAACAACCAGCGATAATTATCTCTAAGCGCACTTAGCGCTAGGATAATTATCGCCGGCTAGCGTGAATTTTTATTGCTGAGATAGCGTGCTATTAGCAACGCTTATCTCAATAGCGATAAAAAACCTCACGCTAACAGGCTAACGTGAGATTATCGCTGGAAACCCAGCGATAATCTCACGTTACCTTGTTGATAGGGACAGGCAAACTTAGCCATGATATCCTCCTTCCATAGGATATCATGGCTAAGTCAGAAAAATACCAGACGTAAAAAAGCAGCGTTAACCGCGGTTAGCGCTGCTTTTTTTGTCTCTAACAGGGTTAGCGACATTCTTGATAATAGGAGAAATGTCGCTTAGCGACATTTCTCCTATTATTTTACTCTGGAACGCCCCCTTTGCATCTCATTAGAGATGCAAGGGGAAGCGTAGAGTAAAAGGGTGCTAACATGCAAATTTGCATCTTAGCACCCTGTTGTTGATAGGGCGCTAGTTTTATCTCTCCTTTTTTGGCTTTTAAAGCCAAAAAAGCAGAGATAAAGCCCTTGTTGATATGCCCCCTTATACCTACCAGAAAAAATTCAGCCCTAGTATCAGGCCCGTCATCTTTGATGAGTTGCAGGTTATTTAGTCGGCATCCCTCATATCCCTTATGCACACTTCAGTGGTCATTCATTCTTTTATTGCACCACACAACAAGAGAACTCTCTTCAACCTGACCCGAGGCTAACTTCATCTTATAAGCTTTTTTTAGGAAAAAGCTCGGTATCTGTTTTTTGAACTCCAAATGTAATTATCCATCTGGCACTTAATTTTCATCCTATTGGCAGGACATCCCCTTTGGGGGTAAGAGGGCGCTCAATAAATTCAATTCAACTGTGAAACGCATTCAGAAGCGACCACCCTTCAATGGAACAATGTCTCATACCCTCTTTTTGTGTCTCTTAGTAGTCTTGAACTTTGTATTCAAACTCTCCTAGCAATACAAATCCGAAAACAAAACGTGTCTACCAAAGTTGTATTTTTTTGGGTGGATTTCACACTTTGTCCTCGTCCTTTAGAAACTGAAGAGTGGCGATAGTTCAATACCTCCAGGAAACTCCAGTTTCCCCAAGCCCTCAGTTATCAGGTGTGGCGCCCCAGCCAGGGCGCCTGACTCAGGAACACGGGGGCCCACGGTTCGATCCCCGGCGCCAGGTCAGCCCAGCACCATGTGACTCTGGGCATAGCTCGCTTAATCTTCCCGAGGGCCTCCAGCGCCTTGACACCCTCAGGTAATTGCTCGCGCTTTACAAATACTGGTTTTCATTTACGCGAGTGATTTCAGTGGGTAAAAGATGTTTACCCCCCTCCCTCGAGAACCACAGTAAAAGGTACAGTTCCAACTGGAGTAAATGTTTTTCTTTCAGAAGTTGAAGCCGAGTCTTTCCTTTGGAATCCCTCTCTTTCTCACCTTACAAAAGTTGATCCTGTAGTATTCTTTCCTGGGTAAGCCCCAAACCCCGTTTCTTCTAGTGTGGCTACAAAAGGATTTTAGCCCTGAGAATAGCAGATAGAGTCCGAGATTAAAGTGGAGCAACAGAAACCCTCCCCACTCCTTCCCTAGTAAGTCAGGAATTCTTTCACAATTGACTTCTTCCTTTCTTGCCTGATCCAGGGGCATAGTGCCATTACCGGCAACTTCCCCCACCCACTGTCTTAGCATGCACGGATAAATAAATACACAAGACAACTTTTGTTCTGGGAAAATATTGCTGCAGGTTTATTCCATACAAGAGTATGCAATAGGTGGGTTATTTTACGGGAGATCCAAGGGCGGGCAGCTGTACCAACCTATGCTGCCCCCGCCCGCCTGGTGAGCCGGCGGCACTGTGGGACACCCAGTCAGTGCTACCTTTGATGATCCTCTTCCGGATTACGTGACACGTTGGTCTCTATTACTCACACCCTTTCCAGGGCAGAGCAAAGCAGTGCAAACCCCCGGTTGGTCTGGCCCCCAACCGCCCGAAGGACTAGCGGGACGCTGTTGCGGTCTTCCAGGAACCTGCCCTGAGGCTCCTGGTCTTTGGCTCTGGCACCCCTACTGTGTCGCGCAGAGGTAACCTTACTGTACCGGTCTGCCGCAGAGGTACCCTTACTGTACCAGTCTGCTTCCAGATCGCCCTTTAACTCCGCCTGCAACACAAAAGAAAACATTAAATCATTCTGAGTACTCTGTCCACCAGCCGAGACACCGGGTAAGAGGTAGGGTGGGAGACACGTGGCTGGTGGACAGAGGCCGCCAGGAGGGGCGGGGGAGGCTTATATGCCCTCCCCCCACCTAGCACACCGCAACTGACGCCACTGTGGCGACCTGGCGAGTGGGCTCCTGCTGGAGCTCCTCAACCACTAGAACGGGGTGAGTGGTGCCCAAAATGGCAGTAAAGGGCCGCCCTTTGTGTTGGCCCCCTGTGGGGGCCTCGGACAGCCGCATAGTGCCATTACCGGCAACTTCCCCCACCCCCTGTCTGAGCATGCACGGATGAATAAATAGACAAGACAACTTTTGTTCTGGGAAAATATTGCTGCAGGTTTATTCCATACAAGAGTATGCAATATGTGGGTTATGTTACGGGCGATCCACGGGCTGTACCAACTTATGCTGCCCCCGCCCGCCTGTTGAGCCGGCGGCACTGTGGGACACCCAGTCAGTGCTACCTTTGATGATCCTCTTCCGGATCACGTGACACGTTGGTCTCTTCTACTCACGCCCTTTCCAGGGCGGAGTGTAGCAGGGCAAACCCCCCGTTGGTCAGGCCCCCAACCGCCTGAAGGACAAACGGGGCGCTGTCGCGGTCTTCCAGGAACCTGCCCTGAGGCTCCTGGTCTTTGGTTCTGGCACCCCTACTGTGCCGCGCAGAGGTACCCTTACTGTACCGGTCTGCCAAAGACGTAATGTAGGAGAGTAGGATCTGCACTTATGTTGCCCCCACTTTTTTTCTGATGTTAACACTGGTTTCTGGCTATAGTCTGGCTTGGTCCCTGCTAATCAGGGCCCCAGTCTCTCTGTTCTCTCTAAACAACTTGGAGTGCATAATAGATGCACTAGTGATTGGATACTGTGTTACCTTATGAGCCCCTAGTATATGGTACCCTAGGTACCAAGGGCATAGGTACTTCACAGGCCTACCAGGGGCTGAAGCATGTATTATGCCACCCCTGGGAAGCAGACTAATTCTGACACCACAGGCCTGCTACTGCAGCCTGGGTGAGGTAGTGTTAGCACTCCTCACTGTGGTATAGGTTCCTATATCTCACCATACACACACATATAAACCTATCAGTCACCCCTAAGGCAGGCCCTATCAATCCTGAGGGCAGGGTGCTTGGTTTACAATGTGAGGGGGTGCCTCTGCATGAGCAGGACCCCTCTGCAGCTGGCAGAGTCTATTCTCTGTGGATGCGGCTCAACCATATACTCTTAAGTGCATTATAACCCAACGGTAAATGTTAACTTTGGAATGACTGCATCAAAACATGTCGTGTTTGGTGTCGAACAACTTGGAGTCATACCCCCACACCAGTAACTGGTGTGGGAGTATGATCCCACCCTTCTAGAGGGGACGACATGTACCCACTGTGGAAACACGGTAGAAATCTGAAAGAGCCCTGGCATCACAAAATGGATGCCACTAGCACAGACACTGGCTGCCCTCCTGCTGCTAACTGAAACTCGCAGTGGAGGAGGCCCAACAATAGGCATCCTGTTTTAGGGAGGTGTCACCACCTTCCAGACAGGATTTGGTGTATTGGGGCTGGGTGGGTGCACTCCTAGAGTGCTTTGAAGTCCTGCACTGGGGGAGCAGTAGGCTCCTCTGTGCATATGCCAGCTCAACCCGGTTCAGGGGCAACCTGTCCCTGCTCTGGCGCGAAACTGGACAAAGGGAAGTGGGTGTAACCACCCCCTACCCTGACCCTCCCAGAGGAGTGGTCATAAAGCTAGTCCCTTCCTTTCTTTTAGTATAAGATAGGGAACCCTTGCCATTGCAAACTAGATATCCATGGACAACGCTTTACAAGAAGAATCCTGGCCCTTCGACGTTCCACTACCTTTGGAAGACAGAAGAATCAGTCAAGGAGTGAGTCCCCTGCTTGGCAGGCACCAAAAACTCTGATCAATGGTCGCAAACTTTCCCGCTCCTGCTGGAGTCCAAAGTCCCTGCAGCCCCGGAAGTAGATTTCCTGACTTCTCGACGGCCATTGTGAGTCCCCAGCAGAGCTGAGGCGAGTGGACCCCACGAGCGACGAGGAACAGCAATACCCGGGTACCGTGCACTATTGTCGAGTGCAACCCCTTCACGACGTTCTACGAGCTTGTGCATTGGACCATTTGTGGCCCAAGCCTCCAGCAGGTTTTGCAGTGAAAATCAGAGGTCTACCCCATCCCAAGTGACCGTGGGCTCCTGTAAAGCATTTCCTCACGAGGCATCTTTGCAATCCCTTGCCCGTTGGCTTGTGGGTCCCCTGAAGGCTTCCTGATCAAACCAAAGGGCTCCCCTGGTTGCTCCAGGCCTGCCATCACTTAACCTCGCAGGGTGAGTCCCTCAGACCTTGCTGGTCTGCACCATTGACTTTATTCACTTTCCACAAGACTTGCTGTTACCAAGGCTTGTTGGCTCCAATCCGGTTGCCGACACCTCAGTAAGCTGCAGACGTCATGGGACACTCCGAATCCAGCTGCTGGTCATCGTGGATGCCTCCTGGTCCTCGTGAGCAAAGTGTCAAAACTGTTGGAGGGAGCTTTATTAAGGGTCAAGAGGGTAGGGGGCTGAGCACAGAGCTCTTGGAGCCTTCACGGAGTGAGCGAGGGAGTGAGTTAGGGACAAAAGGGGCACCTTAATTTCAGCCGGGGTGCCTAGGAACGCTTGCTCTAAAAATGAAGGGAAGAGACATGTGAGCCATGGAAACTGATACTGAGAGGTCTAGCAGTTTAATTAAGAAGGTACATCTTCAAAAACTGCAAGACAAAGGCATAAAAATACAAAATACAGAATCCAGATAGTCACATGGGTAGGATGGCATTTCCGTATTAAAACTATTGTACTGTCTGAGAGAGAGAAAGACTAAACCTCAAAGACAGATTTATAAATGCATTATGAGAAACATGAGTTACATCAAGGAAAATGTTCTCAGAATGTAAAACACACTTGATCTAAAATACTGAGAATACTCACGTATCTACCTAAAACCTAAAAGAAAGCAACTTTGCAAATGTAATATAAATATGGAATGCTCAATAAGAAAACACCAATTTAGGGACAAAATAGCATTGTAAAATAGCATACATAGCATATACAGCAAATATATTGGCAAGTTAAATTGTATCTTAAAAACAAAAAACAAAAGCTTTTGGAAACCACCCAGACCTGCCTGCCATCTACTAACAGACAGGTGGGGTTCCCCGAGGACTGTGTGAGTTCCCCTTTTATATGGTTTTAGGTTATGAGAAGCGCCTACAATAACGTCATCACACGCCACTTCTACCTACGTCAGTCTACCCTAAAAGCTTGGTCTGCAGTTTTTATCAGACATCTAGACTAGGTGAAAAGGTCAGTTTCTCAGGCCAAGCGCTCGTCGTAAATTGCATGTGCAAGCAGAAAAATGTGTATTGTAAAGGGATTCTGTATCAGCTTGACACATCTGCGGTGGCAACTTCTCTAAAAGTATGTACCAGCCCAGGAAGTATGTACCAGGCCAGGATGCAGCCTACTGTATGTCGAAAGAACAGGGGGATGTTGATCTTTGCGCTAGTGCACTTGGCACACGGGTAGGGTGGGGTCTCTTAGTTTGGAGCAGGAGGCCTCACAGAAAGAGGAGCTGGATAAGATTTGGGTCAGACCTGCCTTCAGTCTGCTATACAGTAAAATGGCAGAACTATGGTCAACTTAACAAAGAGGCCTACATATTGAACAGAAGGGCCTACACAGGGGTTTTATGCTGACTGAGTGGTAAGGATGTCCCAGGGTATTTGTTATATAGTAACACAGGACCTTCTGGTCAATTTAATACGGCCTACAAATTAGGCTGGCAGGGCAAGGACAAGGGTCTCATACCTCAGGTGTGGACAGAACGGGCCTGGGGCACACTATGCTACAAAATCGACCCTCTCTCATTACACCCTTGATCACCTGAAATCACCCGCCTTCCGTGGGCATCCATCTTCTTGGCCCAGGGTCACTGGCAAGTGACTGTGAACACTGTCCCTTCTACTTTCAGGTCATCTTCATTTTGAATCCAGCCTTGGATTCCACCGGACACTTCTTCAGTCTTCGCAAGCAGCAAATCTTCTTTGGCTTCCATAGAAAACAGCGACGCGACCCGATACCTAAAGACACCTATGCACCCGGCTTCCCTGGGTGAGGTAACTCGTGCACTCCGGTGCCCTAGTGTGTGTTGGCCCTCGAATTACTTACCTTGTAAGTGTCTTGCTTGTAGACTTCCTCGAAGTATCCTTAAACTTTAAAAATCCGACCGCGACTTGCCCCATTGTAATCAATAGGGAACCCGCGGCTGTGTTCTCACACTGCACGCGCCTCCCGTGGGTCCTTTACTTACCTGCTTCTGCTGCATTAGTGAAGCCCCAGCGATTCTACAGGCCCTGGGCCTTGTCCCCTTGCAAGTCGACTTTCCTAAACCTCCTTTTTAGTATATGGTCTGGTACGCCCCTAGGGCCCCAGCCATATTTGTGCTTAACTGATTGTGAAACGTTGATATTTGAATGTGTTCCTGACTTCTAATCTCATAAAGAGATTAGTAGAGTGTGTCTAGAAATAAATACATATATATTTGATATATATACCTGTGTGGTGTCCTTTCATTTGGTAATTCAAGAGATTATAAGGTAAAACAAGCTGCTTTACATTACTCAGAGACTTAGCCTGAAGGCTGCTCTCCACAGCTACTACTAGGATAGCTTTCTTTAAAAGGTTGTCTTAAACCCATCTACCATAAGAGTCGAATTGGACTGGTGCAAGGTGGCCACTATAACTAGTGACCAGCATATGCCAGGCCAACTTCTCACATTGGTGGCAGCGGTGGGATTCCAGCTTGCCATTGTTTTACCAGAAAATCTCTATTTGAATTACTAACTGAAAACCACTAAAGGTACTCAAGGTACATATAAAAGTCAAGCTTAGTATCAATACGTTCTACTGAACTTAGAGCTGTTTGTGAAGGGATAGCACACCCTTGCTACAGCTCAAGCTAGGATCAGTAGGCCACAAACTAGTGTAGGTAGTACAACACTGCATAACACTAGAATGTCCTCAAGGGATGGAGCCAGTGGGTCCACCCAGCCTCAGTACAAGGACATGACCTTCTTTGACCTGAAGGCCATGTGTGTTGCAAGACACCTGAAGCTAGGACAGAGTCCCTCCACACTAGGCCTGATAGATCTGCTGACAGAAGATTATCTGAGGTTGGCTCTAGGAGCTAACAGATCTGAATCAGGGAGTGAGTCAATTACAGTATCAGGGTCTGATGATGAAAATCAAGATGAGCAGGACTCTGTGATTGAAGGGCCAGATCCAGAAGGATCTGAACAGAACAGAGGAATTCTCCCTAAGAGAACTGACAGAGTAGAAGATAGGGTTATGTCCCCTTCAAGGGAATCTGACCACTTATATCACTCTGGAAGATAATCTGTTCATCGGAGGAGCTCATAATTTAATAGAAGAGAGACCTCCACTGAAAGAATGTACAAACTGCGGGAGCATCTGTCCTGCACTGGTACTTGCCCTCCCCGTTTTTTGCTTGGGGGGATGAAGGCACCTGGGCATACTATCACTGCGGCTGAGGCCTGTGGTGGGAACAAATTTGGAGACATCATTGTAACCATTACTTTATTTTACATAACACCAACATCAAACAGTATAGGGTTCAGCACAGGCAATAAATGGTGGGCATCAAGTATTTGACATAAAGTTAGGACAAGAGGCGCAGCCTTCTCAGATCATGAGCATTGTAATGATCTCCACAGGAATCAGTGATGTTGACCCCTGACCTTCGTACCCATCTCCTGAACAAATAGTGCACTGGTGCCATCTGGGCGACCTGTGCCTCTTCTCCTGTGATTAAAACCAAATGTCAGTCTCAGACCACGTCATCCCCTGGCCTCCCAAATGTTGCACCTGCAGTACCCCTTGTGGCCCCCTGTCGAAATTCCTAGTATCCAGAACTGCTGCACAGGGTTCTGCGCCACCCCCTTTCACCCGGTGTTGCCCACATAGCCCAGCCCTCAGCACAAGGTAAAAAGAGGGAGGGGTGGGTAGTCGAAGGAGACCAGCGGACTATACTCGCCTCCCAACCCCCAATGCTGCCAACACCATTCGAGTGCGGTGCGGTGCTAAGATGAGACCCACCCCGCAGGGCCCCCCGTCACTGACCACACGACGGCCACCGCGTGAAACCAACCAGCTGCCGAGTGAAAGCGAGTCATCCTGGACCCACATCTGCCATAACTCTCCCCAGACCCACGATAGCCACCCCGTGGACGACCCAAGGACCACGGTCGCGCGCTGCTGGCCAGTGATATACGACAGTGAGGTGGGGGGGCACGTGTGACTCAACTGCACCGGGGTAGGGTGGGGACGCACGGGGGCAGCGGGAGCTAGGCAGAGGTTGTGGCGAAGTAATATGGGCCGTGAAGAGTAAGGAGGCTGCCTCACAGCAAAGCGGTCACGCAGCCAGCCCCCGCTCGCTAGACCCGGGATGACGATCGCACGATGCCAGACAAAGGGCATCAGAGCACCAGGAAACGGGTATCTACCCCTCAGGACCGTGATGTCAGGACTGACCCCACTAGCCCCAACGCACCGTGTCTTTTAAGCGCCAAGCTAGTGGGATTTCGACATCCCCCACAACATTCGTGCCTCTTTAAAACTCAGGCAACACCGCAGACGGTCACGGATCTGCCCAGGCACTTGTGAGATATGGTCATGCCCCGGGTTGCCTGCTCCAAGCCCTGCCTACCGAGGCTTGATCCAACTCTACCTAGCTGGCAGCCTCACAGGAAGGCGGGCAAGCGAGGCTCGTCGCTTTCACTCCTCCCCCGCAACATTGCACTCCCCGCCCCTCAGCGCTAATGCCAGGGGCTACTGCACACATGTGGGAGTAGCGTGGCTCAACGCCACATTGTCTGACCCCCTGCCTGGCTCTGCTAAGATACCCTGACCCTCAGGGCTGATGCCGGGGTCGGCTGGTCTCTACCCCCATGAGCTCCCCGCAGGAGGCTCCCATGCGCCTACTATCTCCCTCGCTGCAACTTGCCCATGTCAGTGAGGAATCAGAGCGTGCCTGGAGGACCCCGGGAGAACCCAAAGCGCTCCCCCGCTGTGGCTCGTTAGGCCAGCGCAGGTAGCGGCCAATCGGCATCTCCCCCCTCTTCCTTGCCCCAGTCCCCGACACGACCCTGGCCGCAACGTTGGCCAGTGGGCTTCCTGCGGGGCCAGACCCGGGGACCTACAGCAGCGTGATCCCCCCCGGACCCTGTCCTGCCTGGTGGGGACCCGGGGGGGAATGTATGGGTGGGGGGGTTGGGGAAGACTGCTGCACCGGTTTTCGCCACAAGGCCACAGTCGTCGACCGTGCTTGGAAGCGCTCGCACCCCCCACCATGGCTGTCCATGCCATGGCCCCTGGACAACCTGGGACTGTCCCAGGGATGGGGCACGGGAGAGTGGCTATGGGGCGCTCACTGTGACTGATGTGGCATGGGATGCATGAGGCACGACCGGGCCTGCAACGACGACGAGACAACGACCCTTCTCGGCGGCGTGGCGGTGAACAGAGGCTGCCAGGAGGAGCGGGACAGGCTTATATGCCCTCGCCCCACCTGGCACACAGGAACTGATGCCACTGTGGCGACCTGGCGAGTGGCCTCCTGCTGAAGCCCCCCAACCACTAGAACGGGTTGAGTGGTGCCCAAAATGGCACTAAAGGGCCACCCTTCTTTATTGGCCCCCAGCAGGGGCCTCGGACAGCCGCATTCTTGTTTTAAGGTGGCAATAGTAATTTATAATAAGAACACAGCAGCGATAGGTGAAATTGCCCAGCATTCTCTCCTGTCTTTCCAAACATTTCCTGTGCTTTCAGGGAAACTCAGACCTGTCAGGCTATGTGCTCAGTCTTTCAAATTTGTAGCTTTGCGTCTTTGCCAGGATCTCCGATTGGCCTCCCTAAGTTTCCCCCAAGTCCACCCATGCCAGCATTTGCAAGCCTTCTGGTGAGCTCTCTATGGGGTGATATGCCTAGATGTTTCCGGATCTATTTCCTTCAAAATGATTTAGTGCCGGTATTCCCATTTCACATGTTACTGCTACCACAAATGGTAGAATGCGTCTATGTGTGAGCTGACCTCTCCCAAGCATCCTACTTTCTCTCCCAAGTGTTTACTAAACAAAAGGCAGAGCTGACCTGATAGCCCTTTCTGGTCCCAGTGCTTTATTCAGTCGCCTCTTAGCTAATAGCTGGCACATAGCAGGAGACCTGGTAAATCAGAAAGTCCTTTGTTTCCTGGAGCCACCAGCTCTGTGGCCCAGTCATGCCTTTCTAAGTTGGATAAGGGCTGTGGCAAGACTCTAGAGTCTGTGCTACAGAAAGCCAGTGAGCAGCAACAGTTAACAAACTGGTTTTAAAACTGCTTTGGTAGAAGAAATAAGTTAGCTACATATCCAGAATACAAGCTGATGGCATTTATAACAAATTGTATGTTCTCAAATACCACGAGAATGGCCGCTATAGTTGCTTCTGAGCCAAAGTTAATGAAGTAGAATTGTAGGCATTGTCTCCCTGTACCAGCATGTACGTTGCCATAGCCCATCTGGTAACAGTACTCTAGTGCCCCAAATAGTTTTTTTTAAGTCGAAGTCTAGCAGACAACGCAGCTGTCTAGTTTGCTAAAGAAATCTTGGAGACATTCAGAAAGTTTCCCTAGGAATGCATTCCGCCAGTTGCTTATCATTCACTTTGTAGTTTGTAACTCACATTTTCTGGCTTTCTATTTCATGGCTTTATTTGCTTTAGGCTGTCCAGCATGGGTTTACCCTTCCTAAATGGTAAAGCCTTTTGACACTACCTCTCCTTGTATTCTTCCATGAGTGCTCCTTTTTGTAAACAGGCCTTTGAATCTTTTTCTTATCTTGTCACATTTGCTGTGCATTCAAAGACAAAGCTCAAATCACAGGCTCTGCCTTCCCGAGAAAGCTTGGAGTTTACTTTGCTTTCTCTGAATTCAAAGTGAGAGGATTTATGCAACAATATTGCTAGATGCTGAGGGTAGGAAAGGTTTTTTTTCTAGCACACAACAACATTTAAATGAACTATTCAAGTATTTCAGAATAGATTAGAATTAGGAAAGCACAAATGAAGCACATTGTTAATTCTGAAGTGTGTGGGAAACAAATACACTAGGTTATGCCATTTCCATACATTCTCCTATGTGCACTGCATTGTTTTATTTGTAAAACTGTATGTCTGTGCAAATGTAATTGCCATTTCAATTGAAAATGTGTTGTCAGTAATGGCAGTGTGCTACCACACCATACATACTCCACTGAACACCACACAACAATACACTCGCATCACTGCACTCTTCTCTGCTCCACTGTACTCTATGCCACTACTCTCTACGCCACTCTACACCAATGCACACTACGCCAATGCACTCAACGCCACTCTACACCATTGCATTCAACAACACTACTCTGCAACCCTGCGCTCTCCACCACTAAACTCTATGCCACTCTACTCTGCACTACTTCACTCTATGCCAAGGCACTCTATACCACTCTACTCTGCATCACTGCACTCTATGCCACTGCACTATGCATCACTCTACTCTATGCCACTCCACTCTGCACCACTATGCACAACTACACTCTTTGCCACTCTACTGTACGCCACTCTACTCTAATCTGTGCCTTTGCATTCTACACCACTCTAATCTGCACCACTGCACTCTGTCACTCTACTCTGCACCACTCCATTGTGCACAACTGCAATCTACGTCACTGCACTCTACTATGCACCACTCAAATCTAAGCCACTCCACTCTATGACACTGCACTGTATACAGCTGAATTCTATACCCCTACACTCTACGCAACTATACTCTGCAACACATTCTACCACTACACTCTACACCAGTTCACTCTACCCTATACCCCTGTATGCCACACTACACCACGGCACTCTACTCTACTCTACTCAACACCACTGTACTGTACGCCACTCTACTCTATCTCAATGCACTCTATGCGTCTCGACACCCCTGCACTTTACAGCACTCTACTCTGCATCACTCCATTCTACGTCACTGCACTTTGCAGCACTCCAATCTACTCCACTGCACTCTTATACCACTGCATTCAACAGCCAGTGCTTAAATTAAGCTGGTGGTTTGCGGTGCTTGGCACTAGCATTTAATTTTCAACAACAGCGCTTGTCACAGTCTACCACAAGGTTGCGCTGTCTGGTTAATTTAGTAATAACCACAACAACAGGCAAGTATTAGTTCAATATGCGTTAAAATTGCCTATTACCTGCCGCTCAAGCCATTTTTTATAGCTTTGGGGGCCTGGAATAGACTGAATTGTCACACTTGTAGACGCGTGATGGTTAGTAGTTGAGTTGTTACTATCCTTGGCATCATGGCAGGGGCAATGTGTGGTGCAAGCTGCAGTAGCCTCGTGACAAGAGCCCTGGCACGTATTTTGTTTTACAAATTAAAGCAGTATATACGGCACTGTACTCTACTCTACACCACTGTATGCCACTGCACTCTATGCCATTGTACTCTACTCTCCACCACTTCACTCTACGCCACTGTACTCTACTCTGCACAACTCTACTCTGAGCCACTATGCTCTAGCCACCGCACCCTACTATGCAACACTCTAATCTATTCCACTGCATTCAATGATGCTGCATTGTATGCCTCTGAATTCTGTGCTGCTGCACTCTATGCTACTTCACTCTACGCCACTATACTCTGCAGCACTCTACCCCAATGCACTCTACAATAGTTCACTCTACTCAACGCCACTCTACGCAACTCCTCTCGATGCCACCCCAATACGTGACACTATGCCGTTCCACTCTATAACACTCTACTTCACTGTTTGCCAATCCACTCTACGACACTCCTTGCCATTCTCCTCTACACCACTAACTTTTAGCCATGCTGAACAGCAGCCACGCTGGTTTACAACATGGCTAAAACACATTGACAAGGCCAATAGCTCTTGTGTAGGCAAGACCTATTGTCTTTGTCAATGTTTGTTTAACTCATAAGTATAGCCACTTATATGTTAGAAATCTGTTATCAAGCTGGACATTTCTGCTTCACGGCACAATTACAGCTAGCCTACTTATTATTAAATTGATTTATTTCATGTTAGAGAGGGGTTCCGCTTGACGTACATCATTGAGGTATATGCCACTGTGCAATATATCTGAACCTCAGCTGAGGGACACAGTTTAGGTATCACAAATGACATGGTTCTTCCCAATTCCATTTGGAAACCCAGGATTAATGCAAGAAGCAAGCACAGTGGTCCAAAAGGATTCATTAATGCTGTCCGTTATTATTCCTTGTATGAACATGGTACATAGTGTCCAATGTACACCAAATTAAAGGGATTAGAGTTCTCTCTCAATATGGTCTATTCATAAATTCAATGTTCAAATTATAGAATATAAATAGCGCTTCCTGGGAAGAAGAATATACATTATTTGTAGCATTCACATTTTCTGTATGTATGTAAATTTCATACCAGTATATGTCATACAAAAAATTGTGAATGGAGTGTAAACAAGGGTGTGCCGATCTGATGCCTTAGTGCACAGGTACGAGGAATAGGGAAATATATAGACAAAGTGCAAACAGTGCCTAGGCTGAATCCGGTTAACAAAGAAGAGCAACTGAAAAATTGCTGTTAGCCAAGCCAAGGCCCTTTCCTGGGCAAGTTCTAGATTCACACTTGTGGAATAAAATGGCCATGTTGCAGCCTGGGTGGAAGTCAGTGGCAATCAAATTCAAATTCAAAATAATCTTTATTCGGGTATTTGAAATATCCATAAAAGATACACATCATAAAACAATCCTACTTACATAAAAAATGTGGGTCATTATACACAATATGCATAAAATCATTAATAATAAAACCCCGAAATACATGTAGGTTAAAAACGGGACAATCAGGTACTGTAATCCATTATGTACAACTTTCTTGCAGTGGTTAGTGCAAACTGAATCTAGGTGCAGACTTTTAAGTCCTATAGGCTTAGATGCGACCAGCGCTGTTAATCCTCTCCTCTAGTGTTTCTTAGTTTGACAGCCAATCGCAGAAAATGTATGGTGCTAAATAGGACAAAAGGGTCAGCGGCAAGTTTAAGAAATAAAAGAGCCACTTTAGCCTGTCCTATTTTGGAGCGTCTTAAAATAGTTTTAAAAAACCCGGACCTTGGGTATGCATAAAAAGGACAGATTAGGACGAAATGAAGGGTATCTTGCGGAGATCTTAGATGCAGCCGCAACACCCTTTTGTACTTACATCACTTGCAAAACCAGCTGGGACTGACAGGATATGGTGCAGAAGATTTAACCTGAATCTGGTCATCAGGAATCTGTCCTGTCTATTGTGAATGTTGGACAGGTAAAATTCCATGCCCAAACAAGATTTTGTGAGCTGGTATTGTCTTACTGTGCTTTTCCGCCCTTCTCTTTCCTCTCTAACCCTGGCTGAATACCGTAGGAAATCTGCCTTTATGACACCCTTATCTCTATTAACTAATGTGGAGGGATCATTGAAAAGGTTAGCGTGACCTAATCTATTTAATACTTACGTGTTTGAGCCAGGGTATTTGCAGCCCCTTGTCCCCCCTCATACAGTCCTCCAAGATTTGTCTACTTAGACTTGCCTCTGGATTTGTCCAGATTTTAATCCAACAAATAATAGGTTTAAGGCAAGCCCTCTCACTAAGATAGGAGATACCCAGCTCCTCATGAACTATAAAAGAAGGGGTACATTGAGGCACTTGCAGGAGTCTTCTTAAAAACTTATTTTCCTCCAATTGAATTTTTTCTCCATCTGCGAAACCCCACACCTCACTCCCGTACAGAGTCTTGGCGCAACATACCGAAGTATATAGGTGCGATATTTCATTAGGTGACCAGCGACCAAGTCTGCTTGCGTAATTCATAATTGCCCCCACCGCACTAGGATGTTGGCTACATTTGTGTCTTACAAGGGATTTAAAATTAAGATCTTTATCAAACAGAATCCCCAAATAGTTAAAAAATTTGACCTTCTCGAGTCTATGTGCTCCTATAGTGAAAGTGCAATTCTTAGAGGGCGTTTTGCCCACTTCCATAATGTATGACTTTGTAAGGTTAGGCACTAGGTCGAGGTCTGCCATGAAACGAACAAATCCACTAATGAGGGCCTGCAAGCTCCTTCCTGTGCGCGCCAGAAGGACCGCGTCGTCTGCATATAGGAGGACGGGTATACGTCTCCTTCCAATGCAGGGACAGTCTGCCTCCAAAGCCCCAAGCGCCTTGTCAAGCCCGTTGATGTAAAGCGTGAACAGAAAAGGCGCAAGGATGCATCCTTGTCTCACCCCACCACGACACCGAAAGTCCTCTGTGACGTCCCCCTCGTCAGTAAATCTAACCCGAGCCGTGGTATTTTGGTGAAGCATTTGTAACACACTGATCATTCCTGGGTCCACACCCATGGATCCCAAGATCTCCCACAGCTTTCTTCTGTTAACGCAGTCGAATGCTGCTGAGAGGTCCATAAATGCCAAATAAACTGTACCTTCCCTGGCCACAGTGTACTTTGCCACCAGGTGGTAAAGATTAAGGCATTGATCAGTTGTGGAACGCCCCTTCCGGAACCCATACTGAACATCCGTGATAATATTGTTTTCCTCAGCCCAGTCCATTAAGCGATTTAAAATGACTCTCCCCAATACTTTCGCCGTAACATCTATGAGGGATATTGGGCGATAGCATTGTGGTTCATTTCTGTTGCCCTTCTTAAATATTGGCACAATAACGGCCGTGGACCAAGATCTGGGCATGCCTACTTCTATGGCTATATTAAACACCCTGGTTAGTATGGGAGCCCAGAGATCTACCTGACTTTTAAATAAATCGGGGGGTATCCCATCAGGCCCTGGCGCCTTTCTCATTACCAGACCCTCTATGCCCAATTTGACCTCAGCTACCGTAATGGGTGTCCAGTCACAGCTAGAAAGTCCTGTGATTGGGGTTAGATGCTCCTCAGATTCCCCTCGGTTATACAGACTTGAGAAATGCGCCCCCCCTTGCTTCTGGCAAAATGTGAGAAGCCACTTGGGGATTGTTTGGGGGTTGGAAACACGGAGCATTTATTACCCTCCAGAAACTACTCATATCTCTACGCTCTGCAGCCTCTCTTAGGGAGTCCCAAGCCTCCCATTGTAAGGAAATTTTCCGCAGCTTGGTCGCCTTTTTGTAGCGAGTCCTACAGGCAGCGATCATTCCTCTGTCCTTTGGGACTGTTATTAGTGCCCTCTTCAAGTCCCTATGGGCCCTTGAACAGTTCTTATCAAACCACCTCGGGCAAGAATCTGCCTGTGTCTTTGGTTTGCTCCTTAGAAGACTATCTATGTGCTGGGCAGTGCCCTCGAACGCTGCGATCAAGTCCGTCCCCTCTACAGTCAGATCTAGACACCTCCAAGTGTAGTTATCGGCATTGGCGAGGAGCACTCGATGGAGTTCTTCCCCGTCAATATTGCTCCATCTAATTCTCCTCCCCTGGTCCCTTGCCTTATATTTACCCACAGTGGTCTTTTTGACCACATTGGTGCAGATTGTGTCCATCAGTGACAGTGCCAGGGGGTTGTGGTCACTAAACACGCTGGGCACTATCTTAAAGTGGCCTACCCTACTTTTTAAAACGTTGGATATAAAAATGTAATCAATGATTGAGTCGCTTCTCCTTCCCTTGAAGGAAGGTGTTATTGTGTTAACCATCCCACGCTCAATCATATCCATCGTGTGGGTTAAGGCAAACTTGCTCAAAATTGTACTCAATGCCAGACCCTCTCTAGAATGCTCCGGATGCCATCCCTTGATAGAGGGACATGCATCCCAAGTACCACCTTCCCATTTCAGGTAGGGGCATTGATGACAATTAAAATCCCCCATAAGAATTAACTGAGTGCCTGCATCCTGTGTGTCATGTAGGCTAACCAATCTCTCCTCCAGCTCAGCCAGGTTTGACAGAGATTGTCCCGCATTATAAAAATTTATAAAAATGAGCTTTAAGCCCTTCGTTGTATATCTTACAGCCTGGAGGCAGCATGAGTCCCACCCCAGGTCTTCCCACCTCCCTTGCAGTGCCAGTGCCACATACAGAATTAATCCACCCTTGGCAGGGCCCATCGATGATTTCGGTGATTTCCGGGCTGGGACAAAAAACATTTTGTATCCTTCAAGAAATAGCGCGTTACTGCTTATTTCCCATGTTTCCTGAAGACAAATGACGTGGTATTTTTTGATGAAATCTAGCCAATCTATGTTTTGAATCTTGGCTACAAGCCCTGCAACGTTCCAGGAAATCATCCTCAATTCCTTATGGTTTGGGTCTGGGCCCCTTGTTGCTCCAGGTAAATTTCTTGGGGGAGGGCGCGTTTCTAAGCAGTATACTAGCGGTGGCATAGTGTCCGCTTCCCTCGCTGGGCCTGCTACGGGACCGGGTGCTAAATCTGAGTCCAAAACCCCTGGTTCCGAAACCTGTACCCCTAAAGGGCTTATAACTCCGGTGTTGCGATTGGTGACTTGTTCAGTCTCGCTCTCCCTACTCCCTGTTTTCATCAGTCAGTCTTGTTCATCCAGGGCGGAGATACTAGAGAGAGGGGCAAACCTGTTTGTTTCAATGCCGAAGACATCCACCCTCCTTCTCATGGGAACCTGGGGCCCCTGCCATCTCTGCCCAGTCTCTGGGGCACTATTCCTGTAAAAAAAGTGTAGGTGTAACATCCTTATACAGGACCCATTTCCTCCCTCCTCGTGACGTTTATCAAGCAGGTCTCTTACTAGCTCAGGATGCCTAAAGTTTACGATAACACAGTCGCCTGAAAATTTTTTCTCACTGTTCCCAATCCAAGCCACCCTCCTGGCCATAAGAATATGCCTATGCTGAAGTCCCCTATCGGATGTGTTGTTAAATAGCCAATGCGAGGCTTTATTGATCAGTGTGCTGGTCATTTCTTCACTGTCTTTGTTAAGACCAGGCACGCCTACTAGCACTATCGAGTAGGGGCTAGAGGCAGGGGGTAAATCCAGTGTCTGAAGACCTGGAGTACTCTGGGCGCAGACATTACTGTTATTCTTGTGAGCATTTTTAGGTTCTTTTAATCCCCGACAGACATCCTTCGAAACGGGAGGGATCTGCATGTTACCCTGGTCCTTACCATGCGGAATCCCATTACTTGAATTTACTTGTTCCAAGGATGTTTCTCTGTGGTCTCTAGGCCCGAGGTCAATGTTAGCAACGACCTTGTTCCCACAGTCAGCCGCTGCCGGCTCTTTCCCCCTCCTCTGAGGATTACTCCCGGGTGTCTGTCCACTAACCAGGTCTACCAGACTACTTATTTTCCTTGCCATAATTGAAATTTCTGACAATATTTCGTCCAGCCCCACCTTTCCCCCCCCCCCCCCCCCGTTTGCAGTTTGGCACGATGGGCATACTATGCTCTCGGGGTTCTTACTGGCTCCCTTATTCGGTTTTGAAGGCCCTCTACAACTAGGCTTACTAGGACGAGTTACAGGGAGCGTCCCGCCTCTATCTGAAGGCCCTGTCAGCAGATGGGATCTTTTGGAGCGTGTGACTACTTCACTGATGGGGGTCTGTATGACTTCTGTTTCAAGCGCTACATGTTGGGCACTGGACACCCCCCTTGAGTCTTCTCCGACCAGTGTATTATTTTGAGTGCCCAGCTGGATGTCGACAACGCTGGGCATTTGCTTTGACATAGCTTTAGTCGTGAGGTCTATTATGGTTGAGCCTACTAACCCTAGATCCCCCTGTGAGCTACACTCAGCAACCATTAGTGCATCAGTGGCATCAGGCTGGGTTGGGTGGGCCTGATCAGTTTGGGATAAGGGGTCCCTACCACCAGGCATGGGGCAAAGGGCTATACTGCCCAAAGAGGACCGTTTTTAGCTATTAGAGAGTCCAGTGAGAGCCGATACTCCGTCAACTGGATCTCGTGTGCTAACAGTGACTCAGCTCGTGTGATGAAGGCGTCGTGGGTACCCCTTACCCCTCCCTCCACCCTAGATTGAGAGTTCTTTGGCTTAACCATAATCGAGATGTTCAGAGCTACCCCACTATGAAGTCGGGAAAAGGGGGTAATATGCCTACTAATTAGGGTTTCCAAATCAACACAATGTTATAGGCACCTCAGAACCCGCTATTTAGACTGTTAACTAGAAACAATAAACAATATAACATACGTTTAACTTAATAGAATACAACCTGATAAACAGAGCGGGATGCAAATATATTGAAGTCCAAAATGTGAGGCCGAAGAACAGTCTACAAAATCAGCTCCCAGTAAAAGATGCAAGGAACAGGGCCCGGCCCGGCCTCCTTTTGCCTCGGACGGCCACAGACGGTCCCGCCCTTGTCCCGGGCTCAGCCCGGCGCCACCCGCGCGCGTCCCGCGACGCGGAGGAAGCCGCGTTCTTTTGTGCGCCTCCGGGCGCGTGGATGTTGTCAGCGGGCGCTATGGAGCCTGGGAGCTGTAGTCTCCCCCTGCTCACGGCCGCGAGATGGAGTGGCGGCAGCAGGGGAGACACACAGCGTGAAGGGCCCAGGAACGGCAGCGACAGCGCAAACAGGGCAGAGCAGCAATGAAGTCCCCCAGCAGGTAAGGCAAGGCGAGCTTTGAGCCTCCGATAATGATTCCCGCTCCACCGAGGGAGCCGCGTTCTTTTGTACGCCTCCGGGCGCGTGGATGTTGTCAGCGGGCGCTATGGAGCCTGGGAGCTGTAGTCTCCCCCTGCTCACGGCCGCGAGATGGAGTGGCGGCAGCAGGGGAGACACACAGCGTGAAGGGCCCAGGAACAGCAGCGACAGCGCAAACAGGGCAGAGCAGCAATGAAGTCCCCCAGCAGGTAAGGCAAGGCGAGCTTTGAGCCTCCGATAATGATTCCCGCTCCACCGAGGGAGCCGCGTTCTTTTGTGCGCCTCCGGGCGCGTGGATGTCGTCAGCGGGCGCTATGGAGCCTGGGAGCTGTAGTCTCCCCCTGCTCATGGCCGCAAGATGGAGTGGCGGCAGCAGGGGAGACACACAGCGTGAAGGGCCCAGGAACGGCAGCGACAGCGCAAACAGGGCAGAGCAGCAATGAAGTCCCCCAGCAGGTAAGGCAAGGCGAGCTTTGAGCCTCCAATAATGATTCCCGCTCCACCGAGGGAGCCGCGTTCTTTTGTGCGCCTCCGGGCGCGTGGATGTCGTCAGCTGGCGCTATGGAGCCTGGGAGCTGTAGTCTCCCCCTGCTCACGGCCGCGAGATGGAGTGGCGGCAGCAGGGGAGACACACAGCGTGAAGGGCCCAGGAACGGCAGCGACAGCGCAAACAGGGCAGAGCAGCAATGAAGTCCCCCAGCAGGTAAGGCAAGGCGAGCTTTGAGCCTCCGATTATGATTCCATGGGTCCCATCAGGACAACAGCCATGCCAGGCTACACCCTATAATTAAGAACAACCCAATTATGTTATGTTTGTTGTGCCCTGTTAGACCTGGCATCCTTGGTGTGGTTTTCCCTGACTTTTTGCCTCTACCTCCTGGTTTTGTGATGCTGTGCTAGAATTCATTTTTGTTGGCTTAGCTGCTTTGGGCACTTTGCCACTGCTGATCAGTGTCAAAGTGCAAGTGCTCCCTGTGTAAATTGTTATTGTGATTGGTTCTCCCTGATTAGCATATTTGATTTACCAGTAGGTCTCTACTAAAGTGCACTAAATGTGCCAGGGCTGATAAATCAAATGCTACAAGAGGGCCTGCAGCACTTATTGTGCCACCTACATAAGTAGCCCTGAAAAGATGCCTCTGGCCTGCCGCCGTGGTACCTGTGCGCAGTTTGTTAACTGCCATGTCGACTTGGCAAGTGCACCCACTTGCCAGGGCCTAACCTTCCCTTTTCTTACATATAGGACACCCCTGTGGAAAACCCAAGGTACCCCCTGGGCAGGGTGCAGTTTATGTGAAAGGAAGGACATGTGCTGATGTGTGTAACATGTTCTGATAGTGAATTACTGCCAATTTTGTTTTTCACTATTGCAAGGTTACCTGTTCACATAGGACAGAATAGGAGGTTTGTTTATAACATCTTATAAACATAACTGCCCCTGGGAACAAGGTAGTAAAATAAAGTTTAGTATGGATGAACTCATAATGTTAAAATACATCTTTTAGTGAGGGTGATTTTTACATTCTGTGTTTGAAAATGCCTCTTTTAGAAAGTAGGTATTTTCTTGTTTAGCCATTCAGTGTGCCTCTGCTAGGATGTGGATTGACTGTCTGGGCTTGGAGTGTCAGGGGCTGGGGAGGAGCAGTGGCTCCAGAGAGCCTGATGAGTCAGGGCTGAGCTGAATAGACCTGGTCTACATTTAGAGTAGGGGCAGGAGATTTCCTTTCACCTGAATGGGCATGGTCTGCTTTCCACAATGCTGTCTCCACCTCCTGCCAGGAAGCTGCACCAGAGAGGACAGAGCTGGTTTTGGCTGGGCACAGGGATTCTCTGCACAAAGAGAACAATGACATGTTGGGGTATACATATTAGACCTAAAACCCCGGAACTTGAGATAATTGCTGTTATTCAAGAGGAACCTTTGCCAAGAGAAGAGCTGGAGAGACTGAGGAGAAGTACTGTCCCTTTGCTGTGAAGGGTTGGCCTGCAGTTGATGTTTCTGCCAAGAAAGGAAGAAGGACTTTGCTGTGTGCTGTTTCCCCTGCTTGAAGGAGATCTCCAAGGTCCTGTGTGTGCTGGCCTCCTGTTCTGAAATCTCAGGGACACAAAGACTTCACCCCCAGCTCCCTTGAACTCTGCTGCTGTGAGTTCTAACCTCTCAAGAGGTGCCTGTGCCAGTTGTGGGCCTCTCAAGGCTGTTGCTACTGTTTGGGAGCTGGAAGAAAGAAGAAGCTTAAATTACTACAGAAATAGACGCATCGCTCTTCTTGCGGCTGTTTTTTCAACGCATCTTCACGGTGTGAGAAGAATTTCCATGCATCACATCACCAGTGCGAAAACCTATGAAGCGCCTGTCGTCGCAGCAAGAATCAACGCATCGAAGGGTCGCGTTTGAAGAGGATTGACAAACTGCACCTCGACTTTCCACGCATCATACCTGTGCGGCAAGTTCTTCCGATGCATCACCTGCAGACCGGAACCGTCACGAAGAATCGACGCATCACTCCCCATACAGACCAGATTGAACGTAACTCGTCCTCTGCGTGCTGCAGAACTGTTGCATTGCCTCCCCAAGGTCTCAGGAGTGTCGCATCTCTTTGTTTTCTGACCCTGCGGCTGTTTGGCTTTTAAACATTTGACACATCTACAGGTACTTTGGTGAAAGGTCACGCATCCATAGTTTTCTATGGTACAAGTTCTTGAAACCCTTTGAAAGTCATATTTTTAACTGTGTATGTTGAATTTTTGTCGTTTTGGTCTTGTTTAGTTTAGATAAAGGTATTTTATTTTTCTAAACAGGTGTGGTGCCCGTTTGTGGTGTTTTCATTGTGTTCCTGTGAGTGTTGGTACAAATACTTTACACATTGCCTTTTGGATAAGCGTGTCTACTCATTCCAAGCTACCAAGGGGGTGAGCAGGGGTTATCTAAAGTGTGTATCCCCCTTACCCTGACTAGAAGCAAGGGTCCCTATTTGGACAAAGGTACCTACCTCTGCCAAATAGACACCCCCATTTCTAACATGCCATCAGAAAAAGCTATTGTTCCAACAGCTAAATCGATACATTATTCACATTTAGAAATGAAAGTGGGGGAGATAAACACAATTGTTTTGGGGGGGTTGTTTTTTTTTAATGCTTCATCGAGGTAAGTAAGTGTCTGTGTTGGAATGTGGCTGGTTTAAATTCCGCTATCAAACGTCAGATGGTTGGGGAGGAGCTTAGAATTTATAAGCCTCATAAAGTTGCCCTTACCGAGACTCATCTGGCTTAGAAAGACAGATATTTCTTGAGACACTTAGGTTATAAGATACTCCACTGCACCTCTCAGACTGTTTCTATTAGAGAAGTTGCTATTATGATGGATAAATCATTCGATTGTATCCTCCTCAAGGCTTCACATGATATTCGAGGTAGGTGGATAATTGCCCAGGTTTTGATCAAAGACCAAAAGTTTGTGCTATGTACAATTTATGGACCAAATTCCGACGAACCTCAGATGAACGATACTGTAGCACTAGAATTGCTAGATTGGCAAGGTGTTATGGGCGATTTAAATTGTATCCTTGATCCTAAAATAGACTCTACCAACCAGTCTCAGTTAGGATGAGGAAAGTAAGAGCAGCAATTTTTAGAAACGGTATGCTTGCACAACCATAAAGATGTATGGCGATCATTATCACTTTTGAAGCCCAGCTACACTTACTATACTGCACAACATAAGCATTATTCCAGGATCGATATGTTTTTTGTTAATAGTAGAATCCTGAGTTTAGTCAAGTGCGAGGTATGTCCTAAGATTGTATCGGATCACAATCCTATTTTACTTCCATTTCCGAAAGGTCCCTCCAACAGGCAATTACGTCTGTTTTCCTTTCCACGATATTTGTTGGCAGATACTGAGTATGTGGTATTTGTCAAGAACAGTATTAGGAGTTTCTTATCTGATAATGAAGGCTCTGCTTCTCCTCTTGTAGGCTGGGATACGCTCAAAGCTTACATAAGGGGCATCACTCAACAGTATATCTTTCGGCAGAATAAGAGTAAAAACACTACTCTTAGGTCGGATGGTAACGCGATTCTGCAATTAGAAATAGCTCATGCTGCAGAGGCCAGGCTGGGGGGGGTCGCCTGCAAGGGATGAGGCACTCACATTCACATACATATTTGTCCTTGATCGAAAAACGGGCTTTGTTGGGGAGGATACTGAAAGATAAAATAGCGACTAGATTTAATAAAAATCGGGCCCTGCAATATGAGTATGGGGAGCAAGTGGTGAACGTTTTAGCACATCAACTCTCTAACAAAAGTGCGAAGTGTGAGATGAAAGTTATTAAAGTGGCGTATTGCATACACAACCACAGCTAATAGCAGAACAATTTGCCCGGTATTATAAAAATCTATATAGTAGTCCTGGCTTGTTTGATGAAAGCAAATGTCTTGAATACATTGAAAAGTGTAATTTATCTCAGCTTTAGGAAGAACAGACATGGTCCCTTAGTAGGGTAATCACTAGCAAAGAAATACTCGATGCAATAGCGGCACTTCCCTCTGGTAAAGCTGCAGATGATGATGCAATACCAGTCGAGTTTTATAAAACGTTTAAGGATTGCATGATTCCCCCCATGACCAAAGTCACACAATATATAAGTGAGAACGGGGATACACCCAGGTCTTGGGAGACAACAAATATTGTTTTCTTTCCTAAAAAGATTAAACCACCAGATGAGTGCAGGTCTTACCGCCCAATCTCACTGTGAGAAGTTGGCCTGGCATCTGCTGTCCACTAGTTATGGGGGACACCTTGCACCCGTCCAATTCGACTCTTAAGGTGATAGGTTAAAAGACAACCTTTAAAGAAGGCTATCCTAGTGGTAGCTGTGGAGAGCAGCCTTCAGGCTAAGTCTTGAAGGAGTGTTAAGCTTATTGTTTTACCATGGATAACCTCTTGAATGACCAAATGAAAGAGTAGTCCACACAGGTGTATATATATAAAATATATGTATTTATTCTAAGAATAATCACACTAGTCTCTTTATGAGACTGGAGGTAAAGATACAATTCAAACAAGCATTGATAGTTACAATAAATAGCACTGGAATCATAGGGCCCCAGGGGGGGACCAAACCATATATTAAAAAAGTGGTATAAGAACCAAGACAATTCTACAGACAGTGCCTAGGGCACTTAGGGTCGCTGGCCCCTTATGAAACCACCCAAGGTAGTGAGGAAGGGGACCCACGGGAGACGCGTGCAGTGGTATAAACTACTGTCGGGATCTCTATTAAACCCTATGGAGAATGTCGCGGTTTGAAATTACAAGAATCTAAACACTTCTAGCAGGAGTTCAAGTTCAGCAGCTTAGAGTTAAGCTCTTGGAGGGCCCACACCCACGACAGTACCGAGGTACCACTGTTACCTGCCCCAGGGAAGCCGGGTGCATAGGTCATTTTCGATGTCGGGTCGCGATCTCGTTTTCAATGGAAAAAGGTGAAGAACTGCTGCTGGCGTGAAGCGTTGTCGATGTCGTGCAGATTGAAGATGTAGATCTTGAAGGTAAGGACCTGAAAGCAGAGGGGACAGAGTCTGGGTCACTAGCCAGTGACCAGGGAGCTCAGGAGAAAGAGCCCTTCAATGTTGGGTGCTTCCAGGTTGAAGACAGGTAGCTTGTATCAGCAGCCACGGGGTCCAGGAGGCTTCAAGGAAGGCCAGCTTCTGGAGGGCAACTGTCCCACAAAGGATGACGGCCGCTGCGGTATTAGTGTCTGGATTGGATCCACTAAGCCTTGGCAACTGCAACCCACGCAAGGATCACAAAACAGCTACGGTGCAGACCCACGAGGTCTGAGAGAGGTCTCCAGTGAGGAGACTGTAAAGCAGACCTGGAGCAACCAGGGGAGCCCTTTAAAGTAAAGATTGACCTCCGCTAGGGCCCACCAGTCGAGAGACAAGGGACCGCGGAAGGCGGCAATTTGGAGTGCGTAAAGATGAGCCCACGGGTCGCCAGAGGGGGCTGGAGCGTTGTCTTTTGGCACAAGTAATGCTGAGAGGTTGACTCAATGATGGGCCAAAGCACAACTTCCCCACTAGTCGGGGTCGTGTAATGTGCAAGAGGTGGCCGGTGTCCTGGGGTATTGGGGATCTCGGCACCCACGGGTTCCACGGTGCTGAGCTTTGCTGTGCACACTCACTGGCCTCTGGGATGCTTGGAAACCCACCTCAGGATAGGCAGAAGTCTGCGATGTCCGTAGGAGCAGCGGAGTTCCAACCAGGTCACTTGCAGTGTTTCAGGTGCCTACCAAGCAGGGGGTAACTCCTTTACCCCAAGGGAGATTTCTTCATTCAGCTGTGCGGCAGCAAGTCGAAGGTTCAAGTCTTTGAAGTCCAAGATTAATCTGAGGCTCTGGGGACCCTGCACCCACCTTTATCCAGAGATTAGGGGAGTGTCTGAATCAGAGCCCACCAATGAGAGTTCAGGCGGGAAAGGGTGGCTACACCCTCTCCCCTTTGTGTGTTTTCCCACCTGCCCACAGGATGCCCCTGAACTGGTTTGAGGTGGTGTATGCAGAAGTAGGCACTGGAGAAGCCTACGTGCAAGGCTGAAAGACATCCTATGGTGCACCCACCCAGTTCCAATCCACATAGTCTGTCTGGGGAGGTGGGAACACCTCCCTGCAACAAGATCCCTATTGTCCAGCTGCCATGGCTGGAGTTCTGCCCAGCAACAGGCAGCCAGAGTCGTGTGGGTTGCGGGTAGCATCCATTTTGTACTACGTGTGCACTTTTAAATTGCTGTCTAAAATCTGCTGCTTTTACCATATCACCCCTCTAGCAGGGAGGAATCATGCCCTCACTCCCATGGCTGGATTGGGGGTATGATTCCACGATGTTTGACACCAAACATGACATGGTTCTGTGCAGCCACTCTCAAGTTATCACGCTATCGCGATTACTTATAATGCGGTTAAGAGTATATGGTATGGCTGCACTACAAACAACCCAGCAATAGTTTTACGAAGGTTGCAGAGGGGCCCTACTCAGGTAGGGGTTCCCCCTCACAAATATCTCAGCACCCTGCCTTGTAGGATTAGCAAGACCTGCCTTAGGGGTGACCTATGAGGATATATGTGTTGTATTAAGTGGGATACAGGAGACCTATATCCCTGTAAGGGGTGCAAGCACCACCTTACCCAGACAACAGTAGTGGTCTGGTGGTGTCAGTTTGTATGGCTGTCCCAGGGGTGGCACAATAAGTGCTGCAGCCCCTGGTAGGCCTCTGAGGAACCCATGCCCTGGGTACCTAGGGTACCATCTACAAGGGGCTGATAGGGTGTCCTCGGTATCCAATTGGTATGTACCTAGGGTACTCACATCAGTTTAGAGAGGAAGCAGATAGGCTGGGGTCCTGGATAGCAGGGCCACAGCCTGGCTAGAGTCAGAAAACAGTCAAAACATCAGTAAAAAGTTGGGGGCAACTATGCAGTCGATGCCACTCTCCTACACTCACTTATTAATGAAGATGCTAAAGTATTTGCAAAAGTATTAGCGGTCCGCCTGGCACCCTTTATGTCACAATTGGTCTCTCATCTGCAACACGGCTTTATACCGGGCAGAGATACCACAGCCCATGTAAATGCTACTATAAAAGCCTTTGATGCCGCGAAAAAAATTAAAGCTTGAAATGGGAATGGTCATGCTTGATGCTGAGAAAGCATTCGACTGTGTCATTTGTGTCTCTGGGCCACTCTAGTGGAGTTTACTATCCACTGTCGATTTTACACTTGGGTCAGGGCTCTGTATAAACAGACAAGAGCAAAATTAGTTTACCTACAATCACAATCTACCCCTTTTCCGATACTGAGGGGCACTCGTCAGGGTTGCCCCCTTTGCCCTCTTCTTTTTGCTTTATACATAGAACCATTCATAAAGTTGTTCCTCGCTAATCCATCCATACTCCCGGTCCAAATTAAATCAGGCAAATAAAAAATAATTGGCATATGCAGATGATATAGCCATCTTCTCTCCAAAACCAATGGATGCCATAGGTCTAATACAAGCAGAGGCTAAAAGGTTCGGCACCTTTTCTGGCTACAAGTTAAACATAGATAAGACGCAGGTCCTTCTTAACTTCCAATCCAACAGGGTAGTGTTGGGGGTCTGCTCGGTCGCAACATACTTAGGTGTCCATTAGAAATCCAGCACAGCATCAAAAGATGAAGGTTTGGTATAAATTACCAATTAGCATTATAGGGCAATATAATATCACTAAAATGATTATCCTACCCAAATTCATTTACTTGTTTCGAGCAATTCCACTACGAGTTCCGATTTATTTTTTAAAGAAACTTGAGGGGGCATTTAGTAGCTTTATCTGGGGCTACAAGCAGCCGTCCCATGCAATAAAATACTTAAAACTTCCATACAGGCAGGGAGGGCTCCAATTACATGATTTTAAATTATATTTCTGAGCTTCTTTTGCTGGGCGTCTTCGTAGTCTCCTATCTGCCGGTAGTCAAAGCTGTCTCTATAATCACGCAATCAGCACTGACAGTCGAATGTTCCTATACAAGATCAACGATCCTAACTACTTTAAAAGAGTCAGGTTCAAGACTCTCTGAGATATAGCCTATATCTGGTGAGAAATATTATCTAACTGTTCCCTGCCCGTAATGCATAGTAGTGTTCTACTGTGGGGCAATCCTCAGTTCCCAGATATATTCCACGATACACAAGCAAAACTTTGGGCTAGTTACGGGGTAAGTCAATTAGGGCATTTATATGATACTAATGGGTTTCTCACCTTCGACAATCTACAGAGGGTATCCGGCCTCCCAAAACAGATGTTTTATAAATACCTACAGGTCGGAGACTGTCTTTGGGGACATAGAGGTATAAGAACTTCCGCAGAATCCGTTATAATTACCTACTTACATTCAGTTACAAAGCTAACCATTAGCCAGGCTTACTAGTTACTCTCTCAATCTTGGGACAATGATAGCTTGAGGTTGGCATCTAAGTGGTGCGAGGTATTGGGGCAGGAGATTACTCCTGTAGATATTGAAGATGCACTAGGTGCGTTAGATGAGGCTGTGTGCTCCACCAATTTAAGATTGCATCAATTCAAAACTATATGTATGATATATTATACCCCGGACCGAATAGCTTGGTGGTCAGCTGATAGGGGGGCTATCGTAAGCGATAAGGGTAAGTGCCCTAAATGTGGTTTAGTTGCTGCAGATAGCCTGCATATGTTTGTCACTTGTTATGATTTGACACTTTTTGGGAAGAAGGTTGATCAAATAGCAGCAGATCAACTGGGCAATAATCTGCAATTAACGGAGGTGGAGAGAATGCTTGGTTATAAGTATATGCCGGATCTTGGTTTAAGACCTTTTTTCTCTGTTATTATAGTGACAGCTCGACTTTGTATTGCAAGGGCATGGATATCGAAGATACCTCCAGGGCATCAGAATGGTGGGCAATGTTAAATGAAATATGTGAACGGGAAATGGATATAGCTAAAACTAGCGGGGGGCAAATAATCTATCACATTTGGTAGCCCATGGTCAACACTGAATAGCTAGATCTCAGAAACTATCTTCCTAATAAGCAGCTATATATCTACTTACCGGTCTCTATAATATCTCTCTTGCTGTCTTGCTTTTTCTTTTTTTTCTCTTTTTTCTTTTTCTTCCTCTTTTTCTCTTCTTTTTAGTCTGTTGCTGTGTTCAGTACCTGTATTTGTATATGATGTACTGTGTTCATAATTGCATGTATTTGTATACAAATACCAGCTGTGGACTTCTCAACGCTGCCTGCAGCCTATGTGTGCAGGCCCCCTTCATGTGAGTGTCTCCGGTGACGAAAACCCACCTGTCATGCCTGGACTATGGAGAAGAGGACCAAAGGTGTCCCCACATCCCGAGCATCGCAAGACCTGAGCCCACCTGTTGGTTCAAACCACAGCCTCTTGTCGACCTGATCAATACCCATAGACTAACATTGAGCACCCAAGGCTGTATTTTACCACTACACCCGAACACTCTCGTGCCATTCTAGGTGACCTGCAGGTGCTGCATTGGACCTTGCCCTGTACCACCTTAAGTCCTGAGGATTGGTCTAGTAAACCGCTGTAGAGAACTTGTATGCAGAATTTGTTTTTCCTCCATAGGATAATATTGCCCCCTATTAAAAGTGCACTGTGGCAACTTTTAAAACCTGAAAGTATTCCTCTTGCAAAACATACTTACCTGATTGCATTGATTCTGGTGTCTAAATATATATAAAGATATGTGTTATTTTTATAAATTGGTGTGGTTCTCCTTATTGAGTCATGTGTACCATTTATTGACTAATGTGTGTGTTTGCAGATGTCTAACACTCCTCCCTGATAAGCCTAAGGCTGATCGACCACACTATCCCCTAGAAGAGCACCTTTGGATTGCAACAGCAAGCCCCTGCCCCCTCATAAGGGAGTACCTGGAATCTTTGCACAGTATACCTCTTTTTGGTATACTATATTAAGAGCCAGCTTCCTACATTGGTGGTGCAGCAGTGGGATACAAGACTTGACAGCTGCTGTATCATGTGGTTAGTAGGTGATACCACTAAGGAATCCAAATTCGTCCTTAGCTAAAAATATGTTTGCCAATTTGGATTTTTTCAAAATTATTTAAAATAGCTGGTAAGTCACTTAGACCCTTTATACGTTTTGCTTAAGTGTTTGCAAATTCCTAAAAAAGGTCCCCACTACCTTAATACCATGACTGAGGCAGCAGGACCCTCCCAGAAGTTCAACTTGGGGCCCTACAGGACCTTAAGTTGTCCCAACTTAAGACCCTCTGCCAAGCATGGAACCTTGTCTTGGAGCCCAGACCGACTGACGCACATCTGAAAATGTTGCTTGCAGAATATGCTAGGACCCTGACAGGAGAAGATGCCCCTAATGGAACAAGTGAAGATATGCAGATATTACCCCAGCAGGAGGAGACAGTGAAGATGCAGATCTCCAAAAACTAGCCAAGAGGATAGACTTAGAGGCTAAATTTTTGGCTATAGAAAAGGAAACAGATGATATGGGCCTAGGACCCATCTCTGGTGGCAGCAAAGTTTTAAATATGGAGAAAAATTAAGCCTTTGACCCTAAGAACTTCGAAGGGATTGTCCACGAATATACAGAGGATGCTGATATCAGCAAATGGTTTACAGCCTTTGAGAAGGCTTGTACAATAGGGAAACTCAGCAAAAAGTGTTGGGACTCTCTTCTCTCTGAGCTGTTCTCCGGAAAGTGTGGAGATAGGCTCCTGACACTGAATGAAGCAGATGCTGAGTCCTATGACCTCATGAAGGATACCCTGATTGAGAGCCTTGGACTCACCACTAAGGAGCAAAGAATCAGGTTTAGGAAAACTCAGAAAACCCTGAGTCAGACCTGGGTAGATTTTGTTGACTTCTCAGTCAAAACAGTAGGTGGCTGGTTGAAAGGTAACAAGGTGAAAGACTATAACGGGCTTTATAATCTTATTGTGAAAGAGCATCTGTTAAGTAACTGTTGTCCTGAAATATTGCATTAGAACCTGGTAGACCTAGGTCCACTTTCTCCCCAAGAATTTGGAAAGAAGGCAGACAACTGGTTCAAGACCAGGGTAACCAATACAACTCATGGTGGGTGTGACCAATAGAAAGGGGTTGCTAAGCCTCACCAAGGCAAAGGTGATAACCAATTTAAAGACAAAAACAAAGAGTCTTCTCAAGGCCCACACAAACCTGTTCAGGAGGGTGGGCCCGAGCCAATAGACAGACCAAGGGTGGGTACCAGGGAAGAAACTGGGATCCCAAGAAGTGTTGGTGCTTTAATTGCAAGGTCAATGAGTACCAACCAAAGACCCTATCTGTCCCAAAAAATAGTCTCCTTGCACCTGTAGTACCTGCAGTGCTAGGTTTCCAAATGGGATCCCAGGTAGCCTTGACCCTGTCAGAGAGCTCACTGAAGCAACTTTAGTCTCTGAGGGTGGGGTGGATGTAGCTGCCCTAGCTGTCTGGCCCAGTAACCTGGAGAAATACAGACAACAGCCTCATATAAATGGGATCAGAGTTGAAGCACTGAGGGATACAGGTGCAAGTGTCACCGATATCCTCAAGACAGTATCTGACTGATGAGAAATTCCCAGTCATCATTGCTGACAACCAAACTAAGGTCCATCCAAAGGTGTCCTTAGAATGTGCAGGGGCTACTGGCCAAAAGAAGGTAGTGGTACCCTCTGCAAATCATGTAGCCTGTTTGCTAGGAAATTATCTGGAGTCCTCAGCAGGTGCTGCGGTCGAAATAAACCCTCACACAGCTATGTTGGCTATACCTGAATGGGTGTGAGTGAAAACTAGAGCTCAATGCAAAGCCCAGGGTGAAAAAGAGGAGTTGGAGCCTATAATAATGGCCCAACCCTCCAAAAGAAAAGGCAAGAAGTCTGAGAAACCTGTTTCACATCAGACACAAGCTCAGGCCTCCTCTCCTCAGGGAGAACACCTGTCAGTCCCAGAGGGAACTGAGCCCTATGAACTTGGGTCTTACATGGCAGAGCTCCTGGGCTCAGGGGGACCCTCTAGGGAAGATCTGTGCCGGGGACAGAGGACCCGTACCACTCTTGAGAGCCTGAGACAGCAAGCTGCTGATCAGGAAAAGGGAGTTGTCAGTGGCTCCCACAGAACCTATTGGGGGGAGGGACTCCTATACACTGAGGCCAGAGTCCCCAAACCTGGTGCCACTAAAAGAGTGACAGTGCCTCAGAAGTATAGAGAGTTCTTATTCACTTTGGTTCAGAAGAAAACTTGGAATAGGTTAGTCACCCACTTCTACTGGCCAGGTATGTCCCAGAAGGTAAAGGAGTTATGTAACTCATGTGCTACCTGTCAAGCCAGTGGCAAGACATGTGGCCTCCCAAAGGCCCCCTTAATTCCACTTGTAGTGGTTGGGATTCCTCGTGAAAGGATAGGGTTTGACGTTGTTGGCACTCTGGACCCTCCAACAGCCTCAGGTAACAGATTGATACAGGTGGTAGTGGGCCATGCCACCAGATACCCTGAAGCTATTCCCCTTAAAACTGTCTCTGCTCCTGAAGTTGCTAGGGCCATCTTAAATAGCTTTACAAAAGTGAGCTTTCCTAAAGAGGTGGTGTTGGACAGAGGTAGTAACTTCATGTCTAGCTACATGAAAGCCATGTGAGCTGAGTGTGAGGTGACATAAGAGTTTACCATCCCATATCACCCACAAATGGTTTAGGTGAAAGGTTCAACAAAACCATGACAGGAATGAACATGGGACTTCCTGAAAAACTCAGAAGGAGGTGGGATGTGCTCTTGCCATGCCTGCTTTTCACCTACAGAGAAGTACCACAGAAGAAAGTGTGATTTTCCTCTTTG
The DNA here is from genome assembly GCF_964204655.1 of Triturus cristatus. Lineage (NCBI taxonomy): Eukaryota > Metazoa > Chordata > Amphibia > Caudata > Salamandridae > Triturus > Triturus cristatus. The sequence continues at coordinate 629,302,949 of NC_140594.1, read as the reverse complement.
AACTTCTGTTTGGTCATGGAAGAAGGCCGGGAGAGACCTCTTACATAGTCTGAGTAGGACATAGTGGACTATGTGCTTGGCCTAAATTCAAGGATGACTAAGTACATGGAAAAGGTATCCAAAAACCTTGAGGCCAGCCAAGAGCTTCAGATGTTCTGGTATGACCAAAAAGCTGCACTTGTAGAGTCCCAACCAGGGCAGACTGTGTGGATATTAAATTATGTGGCTCCCAGGGCACTTCATGACAAATGGAGTGGCCCTGACCCTATCCTTGAAAGGAAAGGGGAAGTCACCTATCTGGTGTACTGTGACACTTCCAGGAGCCCCAAGAGGGTAATCCATGTGAACTGCCTTAAACCCTACCATGACACAGCTAATGGGGGCATGCTGATGGTCACTGATGAGGATCAGGAAGGAGAGTAAACCTCTCTTGGACCTACTCTTTCAGAATCCAAAATATGGGTCAGTTGATAGAGTGGTCTTTACAGACCCCTCTCTGTCCAACGGCAAACTAGCTGCAGGCAAGTCCTTGAGCAGTATGCTGAGCTATTTTCCCTCACTCCATGTCAGACTAACTGGTGTGTCCATGATGTGGACACTGGTGACATTATGCCTGTCAAAAGTAAACTGTACGGACAGTGTGACCAAGTGAAGGAAAGCATCCGAGCTGAGGTCAGCAAGCAAGATGCTGGAGTTAAGGAAGATTGAGTCCAATGAGAGCCCCTGGGCCAGTCCAATGGAGTTAGTCCCCAAACCTCACACCAAGGGTGGTAAAACAGAGCTGAACTTTGGTGTAGACTATAGAGTTCTCAATGCTGTTACTAAGACAGATGCCCCAAGGCAGATGAACTTATTGACAGACTAGGGGCAACCACATTTCTCAGTACTTTTACTTTAACATCAGGGTACTGGCAGATTGGTCTGACCACCGGAGCATAAGAAAGATCAACATTTTCATCACCATATGGGCATTATCAGTTCACTGTTATGCCCTTTGGACTGAAGAACGCCCATGCCCCCTTCCAAAGGTTGGGGAACAAAGTCCTTGATGGGCTAGAGTCTTTTAGCGCATCATATCTTGATGAAATTGCTATCTATAGCTCCACTTGGCAGGATCGCCTGATCCACCATTGGAAAGGTCCTGAAGGCTCTGAAGAGTACGGGCTTCACTAGCAAGGCAAGCAAGTGCCAGGTAGGGCCAGGCTCTGTTGTATACTTGGGCCACCTTGGAGGTGGAGGCCATGTTCAACCCTTACAACCCAAGAGCAAGACAATTGTGGACTGAGTAGCTCCAACCACCCAGACTCAGGCCGGGGCATTCCTTGGCTTAACTGGGTACTGCAAGAGGTTTGTGAAGGGGTATGGTACCATTATGGCACCCTTCACAGAATTGATCTCCAAGAAAATGACAAAGAAGGTAAATTGGACAGTGAGCTGTCAAAAGGCTTTTAACACTCTGAAGGAAGCAATCTACTCAGCAACCATTCAAAAAGCTCCAGAATATTGTAAGTAGTTCATAGTGCAGATAGATGCCTCTGGGCATGGGATAGGAGTGGTCCTATCCCAAACCAATGATGATCGCCTTGTCACCTGTCCCTTTCATTAGCAGGAGGTTACTCCCCAGAGAACAGAGATGGAAAGCCTTTGCTGTGGTTTGGTCCCTGAAGAAGCTGAGACCATATTTGTTTAGCACTCACCTCCTTGTTCAAACTGACCATAGGCCTCTCAGGTGGCTGATGGAAATGAAAGGTGAAAACCTCAAACTGTTGAGGTGGTCCAGTTTCATTCAAGGTATGGGCTTTAAAGTGGAACACAGACCTGGGACTAACCATATCAATGCATGTGGCCGTTCCAGGTTTTTCAACTTAGATGATGAAGACTCCATTGGAAAATGTTAGTCTCATTTTCCTTTTGTTTGGCGGGTGAGAAGCAAAATAGCAATTTTAGGCATGGTCACCCCTACTATTTGCCTGAAAATCGAGGCAATTTTGACTGAAAGTGCACTGGGTTGCTGCTAACCATGTCCCCAGTGCCAAATCTCTTTCCTAAAAATGTACAATTGTTTCACCGATTGGCAACGTCTTTATCACTCCCTGTAAGTTCCTAGTAAATGGTACCCCTTGTACCTAAGGCAAGGAGACTAAAGAGGGTCTCTAAGGGCTGAAGCACAAATTCTGCCTCCCTAAGGGACCCCTCACCAAACTCGTGCAAATTGCTATTGTAGGCTGCGTGTCTTGGTGCAGACAATAGTGAAAACACTACATGGCACATGTCCTGTGTGCTATGACAGCAGACACTGCATGTGGTATAGGTAAGTCACCCCTACAGCATGCTTTACAGTCCTAAGGCAGGGTGCACTATACTACATGTGTGGACTTATTTGCATGACCAGATATGTTCCTGTACTGGTAAGATCAATTACTGCCAGTACAAGTGATCAGGGAAGCCATTTTAAATCCATGTGCGGGGCACTTGTCAAAAACAAGTTCCACAACTAAATAATAGCTTCACTGAAATGAAAGGTGTTTGGTATCAAACACTGCATATTAATAAGCCCACACTGATTCCAGTGATGGGTTTATTGATATATGCACCCAGAGAGCACCTTAGAGGTGCCCCCTGAAAACCTAACAACTACAAGTGTGCTGGCTGACTGCTCCTAGCCAGCCTGCCACATCAGACAAATTTCTGACACCTAGGGGTGAGGGCATTTGCTCTCAGGAGGTCAGAAATAAAGCCTGCTCGGGCAGAAGGTATTTACACCCCCTCCCACAGGATGACCTGGGAATTAGCATTCCAAGGCAAGGGTGCTTCAAAGAGCCCAACGCCTTTGATACGCAAATCTGGCTTCCCTCACAGGAGAGGATGCTGACCCCAGCCCCTCAGTCCAGGTCCCATTTGGCACCTGGAAGGTGGGAAAATCCGTAGTCAGAGAGGCGTGTTCACCTTCAGGCTATTTCCACACCCAAGATGGGCTAACTGAAGTGAATGCGAAATTTCAGAGTCTGCCACCTTTGTGATGGCAGATTTGGAAACTCTGGGACAGAGTTATGCCCTCTTCCCACTGGAAGTTATCATATAAGGGACATAGTGACCCCAGGAGTAAGTAGACCATTGGCTACTAACCTACAGTCCCCTTAAAGCCCCTAAATCTAGTATTTAGGAGAGCCCCTGATACCAGGAAATCAGATTCTGCTGACCCAAGAAAAGATAAAGGACTGAACAGCTATTAAGTGCAAGAACTGAAGACAAAGCAACTGGCTTGGCTCCAACACTGCTGCCCTGTTAGCCTATAACCGCCAATTGCACCAAACATATCTCACCATGCAAGCTGCTGTCCCCCAAAGCCTGGGAGGAGTGCCATCCCTTCTCCAAAGATTTAGGAACTCCTGTGGAGCATTGGAGCTGTCCCCCTGAACCCTGCAGGCACCCAAGTAAGAACTGTGAGGATTCCAGAGAGCGAAAACTCAAAACCAGCCAGCACCACTGAACCCATCACTCCAAACTCGAGTTGAAGTGGGTCAATAGTGCCAGCATGGTCCCCCAGCCCTCCAGAGATGAAGCCCACCTTGGATTGTAAAGCTGTGAAATTCTTGACGTCCTCTGCAGCCTCTGTGTGCAGACCAGTTCCACAGTGAGTGTCTGAAGGAGACGAAAACCAGATGCCCTCAGAGTACCTCAGCACCCGTCATCCCTGGCCTGTGGAGAAGAGGATCAAAGGTTTCTGCACATCCCCGAGCATCCCAAGACCCGAGCCCACCTGTTGGTTCAGCCTGACTGGTCTCCCAGTCCAAACCTACAGTCTCTTTTCGACCGGACCGATTACCCATGACTAACATTGGGCTGGTGCTGCCTTTGACCCTGTACTCACCATAAGTCCTGAGAATTTGTCTCATAAGTCGCTGTAAAGAAACTTGTATGCAGTATTTGTTTTTCCTCCATTGGATAACATTGCCGCCTATTAAAATTGCAAGTGTCGACTTTTAAAACTTAAAGGTATTTCTCCTGCAAAGCAAACTTACCTGATTATATTGATTTTAGTGTCTAAATTTATATAAAGATATGTGTTATTTTTATTAATTGGTGTGGATCTTCTTATAGAATTCTGTGTAGCATTTATTGACTAATGTGTGTATTTGTAGATGTCTAACACTGCTCTCTGATAAGCCTAAGGCTGCTCGACCACACTACCTTAGGATTGCTAGAGCAGGCCCCTGTCCACTCATAAGGGAATACCTGGACTCTTTGCACAGTATATCTCTTTTTGGTATACTATATAAAGAGCCAGCTTCTTACACTAACAATACAGAGTATAGCATCAGCCTCTAGGCAGATGTGTAATACGAGCTACATTTGTTGAAGGAGAGTGACTTTTATTAAATACATGCAAATAATATATAAAAACACGTTCACCTCACTTACTCCGAGTGCCGTTGTAAACAGGGCTGTAAATAATATTTTTATCTTGTTACATTGCTTTAGACGGTGCATAAAAAAGGTGGCGGCAGAACACAATAAATGTCTGGGATGGTAATGAATTGGAAGTCTGATTGAGAGACTCCAGTTCATGGATAACAGCAACGCTGCAAAGCTTTTCCTTGGGGGAAGGGAGCTAGAAGTCTGCCACAACGTAACATGTGCACTTCACACATTTCTTTTCAGCAAGAGCTTCAGATTGCTGGGGCATGGCCCATGCTTAGTAGTAGTGCTGAAGTCGTATCACTCATTGTTTGCAATTTTGGCAATTTCCGTGCAACGTTCTGGGAATGTGAATGACTGTTTGAACTGCTGATTTTTTCTGTTAGTGGTAATGTCCTAACAGTACAGAGAACAACATCAGCCTCTAGGCAGTTGTGTTACTGAGTTGCTTTTGTTGAAGGAGAGTGACTTTTCTTAGATACATGCAAATTGTATAGTGTCTCTGTATTCATTTTTAAAAGTTAACTGGCCACTAAAAAAATAATTTTAACTGCCCCTCAACATGGAGCCTTTACTAATGGTGTGGATCATTTTTTAATTTAAATGGGTAAGGTAGGATATTAACTTTGTATTCTGGGAAGTCCTGCAATTTATCTAGCTTTGAGGCCAGAGTTTCTTCAGATAGTCACTGCACAGACCCATTGCTATGGGGACTGCATTGTTCCTCTTCGAAGGAAGGGAAGGAACAGTGAATTTTCTTCCGACCACGGAGCCTGAAAAACTTGGTCGATGCCCAGTGGAGCTGCCATTGCGACTATAGGGGAGACTGACTGTGGTTCACACCAGCGGCCGTCACCTACCCAGCCGGACATTGGGCACAGTTCTCCTCACCTCTCCACTGTGTCTCCCCCCCACCCCCCCTGTTGGCTAGGGTTCACCCTTTTTTCTCTCTTCGGGGTTGCTACTTTGGCTCTCAAATCAGATTGCCCCACCACCTTTCCGATGAGCTCTGTAATATTCTACGATGGTAGTTTCCTGCAACATTACCTATGCCCGGTGGAGCAGCCTTGGTTGTTATTGAGGAGATGGGCTGCGGATCCTCCCTCGGACGTCACCTACCCATTGGACACTGGCACTGTTTCTCCTCTCCCCGCATCGTCTTCTTTCCTCTTCCGATCTGCGCGCCATCCTGTCCCCGCTCCTTCCTTTCCTCTTCCTCTTTCCTCTTCTGATGTACTTTCCTCCCTGGCCATTCGGCTAGCCCTGTTCCGATATCTACCCCCTTACAACTCACCCACTCCTCTCTATGCACTACAGGACTTGTTTTCTGATGCTATTTAATGATCTAGTAATGAATGTAACTATTTAACGCTGTTTTTTTTCTTTACCATGTTTCTTCCTTGTAATCGGATGCTAACTTTATAAAAATGTTGACCTTATGTAAAGCGCTCTGATACCTCCGGGTCTAGCCAGCACTATATAAAACTCTTCAAACAAACATAAACAAACAAACAAGGTTCTGCTGATGTTATTCAAACTCATTGCGCTTTTGGCTGAGGCATGTTCTTACGCTATCTATAGTTAAAGTGTGTCAGTCTTTTCTGCCATCAACTGAACTCCTTACCTCCCTACGATATGAAGTTGTAATTAGGAACATTCAGAGACAGAGAGAGGATTAGAGCATGTTTCTCTGTTGATATGCCCTTGTTAGATGGACGTTAATGCACAGTGTTGTTAGACTAAAGCAGTCACAATGTTGAATAACTGTGACAGTACTTACCTTCTGTTATCCTCTCTATTTCTATGTTAAGTACAGCCGGACACAGACTGTAAACAATGCATTATTCATTGGGTGCTCTTAGTGCTGTAAGCATACATGCCAACCCTCCTGATTCAGGCAAGAGACTATCAATTTTAGGGCTCGTCTCCTGCCTCCTGATTCCTGCATGCCAAAACCCGGCTCCTCAGATGCTTCAGCTGGCAGGGGCTGGTCTTGTGTGACTCAGATTATGCACTGCCGGTAACCTGCTTCCGCAAGTATGTGCACCACATTTTTGTCATGCTTCTCTGCCTGCCGTAGTGCTTTCTCCGTGCTCCAGACCAGGGCCGGACAGGCCGGATAGGGCACCAGGCGTTTCCCCGGTGGGCTGCCATGGTGGGGGCTGTTTTTGGTTACCAGGGCGGCAATTTCGGCCCCCAGTAACAAAATCGGCCAAAACCGACCTTAACAAACAGTTCAGACGCACTTTCCCCCCCCTCCAGGGGGGGCGGCCAAGCAGTGTACCAGGGCCAGTTCTGGTTCCCAGTCCGGCCCTGCTCCTGACGGGCCATGAAAAACAAATATTCTGTATTTTTGATATCTGATCCTGCAGCAGCACACTTGCAAGTCCCATACATGTCAATAGACCTGATGCTCGCTGCAATGGAAGTCAACGGGAGAAATACATCCTTTCGATTGTTTTTCCAAAATCTCCCACTTTCCTTTTCCAAAATGCTGGCATGTATGGGTCAGGCATAGGTTACACACACTGGAATAGCACACCCTGATACACACACATTGTAAAAAAAACTGTGTGTAGTAATTTTTTTAAATACCTGGCAACGTAGAACTCAGGTTAATGTGTTACTGCTACATGGCAGCAGACTCATAACTAAAGGCGAGAACTATTGGCTATGCCAATGCTTGTTTTTCTCTGGTAATCGGTGATGTGGATTGGCGATGTAGCACACTTTATGATCCAGCAGGTGGCGCTGCCACGCAGCAGCTCAGCTACCTAGTCAGCTCAGAGAGGATTTGAGGCTCACGCGGAACCTAAAAGTAAAGATACTATGCATTACGTTCGCGTGATGACGTAAGCACGTAACGCGTCACAGCTTTGTGCGTCCTCCCAGTCCCAACACTGACTGCAGCTTTAACCCTATTTACAGTTGAGCCTCTGTTTAGCCTACTGTAGAGACATTTTTGTTCAGCTGTGGTTCTTGCGGCATCAGGACGTATCCATGAGCAAGAGGAAGGCACCCGAGCAGAGTCCCAACGAGGGCATCACCGACTTTCTGACTGGTGAGATGATTTGGAGCAAGTAAAAAGGTTGTGGGAAGGGTCTGCGAGACTACATCACAAGTCTATACGACTTCCAATGATTCCGTTAGGACATCGCGGTATTGCAGACCATTAAGGGAACCAATGGGGAAAAGTGATAGTAAAGATGAACTGGTGGAGGCGAAGGGATTGAAACCAATAAGGTGGGCAGAAGCAGATGTGTGAAGGAGGGGAGAACGAGGACAATAGGCGAATAAGAGCTAGAGACCGGGATGAGCATGGACGTGGCAGTTAGGGAAGCATAACAGGTGACAAGTAAGGAGAGACAAGTCGCATGCGATCTGGTAGGAAAAGTCCAGCGAGAACACTTACAAAATTACATTGTGGCAAATGGGACGAGGGCGGTGGAGCAAACCACGATGGTGAACTGTTCATTCCGAAGTAGTACACTTTGTAGTAGGATGTGGGACTAAAATAGGGTTGCCACCTCGGTCCATTGCTGCAGGCCACCCTGCTTCCAACCCTAGATAGTTCTCTTAAGCTGTGTTCGTCCAATGGAAACAAAGACTTGCATTCCTAAAACGAGCTCACCGTCTTACTGCAGATGCACAGTTTGAAGCGCTCCAAAAAGAAGCAAGTTATTAGTACATTGCTTTAATAATTATTTTTATTGATGGTATTTATAAAGTACTATCGTAGCTCCAGATTAAAGCAGAGCGCTAAACATAGCAACAATACCGGAGTAAAGAATGACCTGTAACAGTGAACCACAGCCCACTTTTTAGTACGACAAACTTTTGCAACCCACCTACCTTTAATGGACTTTAAATAGGCGATTTTTAGGGCGAGCCTAGAGCCAGCGTGCAAGCGCTGCTCTAGGGAAGATCTGTGGTAGTGCACTACGTGCGGGAAGCCCCGCCCATTTTTTTATTGGCTTATGTCTCAGTAAATGCTCTCTTCTTATTGATCATGAGGCTTGTTAGTCCCTCCTTATTATAGCCATGTCATTTGTACCCTCCCATGGCTACTGGCCCCTTTACTTCGTGTGCTTCACGGTACGGTACGTGTTATTTAGACTGTGAGCACAATTTTTTTCCGTGCTTTCTTACCCCCGCCTGCACTCCCGTTGTCCGTGCCTCCTCCCCTGTCTGCATTACAAGTTTCTTCACTGTGCCTATACTACACCAAAGGCGTTAGCCAAACTTGACCCTACAGGACCTCACCACTGCCCCAAATGTGAGCAGATTATGCTGACTTTTCACACCTGACTTGGAATTGTACTGTTGTACAACGCTATATGGGCGGGGGAACTCTTCTCTACTGTATCCACTTTGCTTTGTCATACTATCAAGCCTGATCCAATGACGGCCCGTTAGACTGTTAGCCATGGGTAAGAGACTTTTTGCAGCCATTGCCTTTCTCCTGGCCAAATGACAAATTGCACTCTACTGGGACAGTCCCTGTCTCCCAACTGCTTCCTGGCTCCGAGAATGACATTTTGTGAAACTACCAGTGATGCTTCTCAGCAGACTATTACCTCCCACCCGAAGGATATATGGCAACCACTTTGTGATTATCTATTGTCACAGAACCCCGATGACAGCCAGCCGGATACGGACTGAGATGCCCCTAAATAAGCCTGGCCCCATCTTCACCATATGTTCTTTTGCATGTTGAATGCATTGCTGCTCTTTTGTACTGTACATTTTGGATCACAGTCGGGGTGTACTGGTATACCTTTCTTCCTTTTCGGATGTGAATATTCTTTCCTTTGTACTTTTGCAGATTTTTTGAATGGATTGTTGCTGTATATTGATGGCTCTGTAATTGTTCAATTCTTGAAAATGGTAAATAAAGGTTTAAAAAACAGTAATAAATTTGAAATGGCAAACAATAACAAGCATTTGCAATGCAATAGGTCTCGCATTTTCGAAACTTTGACCTAATTGTATTGTAAATGACAATGCCTTTTATTATTGCACGTTTTTTAAGCACATAAAGAAAAGGCATTGCTTTTTACAATGCCATTAGCTAAAAATCTCGCAATTGCGAGACCTATTGCATTGCAAATGCTTGTTACGTGTGTTGTATGATATAAATACCTAGGTTGTAGCTCGGCTCCGCCCTGATAATTTCCTGCTCCGCCCACCTCTAGGTCTGCAGATGCTGCCCCGAAAGACCCGCCAAGTGCTCTCTTTTACGGATTTAGGGCCAGGTAGATTCTCTATTAAAAGCATCAATTCTGTGCAATAAGTATACAAATCATCCAGCGTGTACCGTAGTCTGAGTATGTATCTACGTAATACTACTCTCGTTGAGTGCTAACACAGTAGGGTGGCTACCAAGAGCGGTTGCCGTCCAGGTTGATCCTAGGTTGTTTCATTCACGTGACTAACACTAAGTAGGCAGAGCTCGCTATGCGAGCAGTGCTCATCGTTTTCTCGTAGGAGGTAGTGCCAAGTCCTTTCCGCGCACGTATCTGTTTTTGTTAAAACTATGAGGAATACATAATATCTTTTGAAGTAAGCAGCTCGTTTCGATCATGGCCAGTGGTGCTGAAAACCCAGGTACAGTGTGCTGTTTTGAAGTCAAGTGGGAAGTTCGGCCCCGAAAGTGCATTAAAAAAATATCTGTACAAAGTTCGAGAATGTTGAGCCAGCACCGCAACCTGTGCCTGCGCTTCAAGTGCTTATTTTGAGGCACTGAGCAATGCCATTTGCTGAACATCAGAGGCAGTGTTTTTATGTTTTGTCTGACCATAACTGTGTTTGGATAATACTTTTGTGCCTTATTTCCATTTGTGCTATGTCTTTTCCTGTTTATGCCTTTTTCTTCTGTTGTGTTGCCAGTGTCTTCATGTATTCTCTACGTTGGGTACGTGTTCGCATACAATGAGATGACAGGATTGAATTTCTTCCCAGGGACGAGCTTTGTTCGAATATCGAAGAAAAGGAAAACAAAAGGCGTGGAGGATATTCTGCAAAAGGTGGAATTGATTTTCAGGCGTCACTAAGTTTGAAGGGGTTCTTTCCGTTCTTTGGCGGTCTTGATTGGGAGGCACTCCAGCTCTTGTGTACTCTTCTGTGACTAGGACCCGTCTCCGGAGGATGGGGAAGCAAGCAAAAACAACAACAAAGAAAATAAAACAATCAGGACGCTCTCCTGAACCTTGGTAACTGCTGGGGGGGTGATTAGTGCCACCGTCACCCGAACCCTAATTGTGTGGTGCCTAAGTGAGGGAGGGTATCGGTGATCAGTGTGCCGTGCCCTGTACGCCCGCCCGCCAGCCAGCCCCAAAACAAGGAAGAGCCCGGCACTTGCCTGAGCCCACGACCCTCCTGGGCCGTGGGCAGGGGAGTCGCAGCCTACACTTCCCCTGTAGGAGTACCGGACTCGAGGGCGCTGCTCCTAGAGTGGTTGTCCTCGTGGGTCTTCGGTTCTCGCCCGGACTGGTCCCGCCGTCGTGGTGTCTCCTCCTGATTGGTGTCCTCGGCTTCTCGCTCTTCCGCCGTGTCACCTTCCTCCAAGAGGCTCTTCTTCGCTTCGTTACGCGCCCCTAGTAGCGCGAAGATGGCGTTTTTGGCCCCTCTGTGGTAAATAAAAATTCCTTTACCGGGACTGAATTTGATACAGAAACATTATAAAATAGCTCAGTAAAATGAGAGGCAGAATCCGTGATATTAGAGTTTCTGAATGGGCTTTATTCCAATAATCGATTATAATCGGATGCTTCAAGTTCCATCACCACGGGGGTTCAGGAAGTGAAGTACATACTTTATTGACAAGAAGTAACTTTTATAGTACATACGTTATAGTGAAGCAAATACAGTAGGCGTAACAATTGATAATGAACTTGACGTGGTACCTGCGTAACCGAAAATGGGTGTAATAAGGAGTAAAAAGACACATGATTGGTTATGATGTCCTGCATAGGTGGATCTATAAGATAATACTTGGCATAGATGCGCGCGCAGCAGTATGACGTGTAATTGACGTGTAACTAGGGGGTGAAGGGGACTTGACATTAGCTCTACATGTGGAGACGAGAAGTCTGGGGGGTCAAGTCAACCTAATCCCAAATCATATCTAACATCCTATGTTTAAAGAACTATGTTATCCACAAAAGAAGGACTCTCGGACAGAATCTATTCTATACTGACTATGCGTGTGTGTACAAGCGTCTAAGTGTCTACACTGAATGCGAGGGGGTAGGAATATTCCATGGTGACAGGGCTATGAATTACTTGCATGAGGACAGAGAAGCCGGGCCTTTTGCTTGGTAACTGGAAGAATGTTTACTTAAACTACTAGGCAGGAATGCATCGGCTGAGGGGGAAGCAGATAATTCGAAGGTGAAATACAGTTCTTGGCAGAGAATAGGCTGATGTCAGGCTTCGTGAGCCGCGCAGAGAATGAGACAAAGTTCATGGTCACAGATGCAGGCTCAGACTGGAGCTTTCAGAGGCAGAAGGCAAAAGGAGTTTGATGACAGAATCAGGGCCTACTCGCCTGGACTGAAAAATAGCATAAGTGAACCATATAAAGCCGGTGGCCTTTCATATTTAGGAATGGAATATCCGGCCTATTCATGGCGGATCTGACAGAGGACATGTTGACGGTGGACGCACATGTATTTGCGTCTTCATAACTGGAACTGGAGGGAACATACATGTACTTGTGACATGCACATAGAACCGTTGGGGTCCAAGATAGGGGACATAACTGACCAGGAAAATCCACATTTCCACATTCCCTCCTTGTCCCCCTACTTGCCCTTCAAGAGATATCGATCTTCATCAATCCATTGATCTGTTCATATAGCATCATTTGTTCTTCTTTCTTCTTCCGTGATTTTGAACGTAAATCTTGATGTGGAATGCACGATGTGGCACACAGACCACAAATCGCTGGTCCACATTGTAGACATAGACAGCAACTGAATAGTATGAGAAAGCCAATACCTAGGAAGGATAAAACTCTCCATCCCCAGGCTGATATCACACTCCAAAACCAACTGGACCAAGTCCAAGTGCCTGGGTTCTGGTGTATCTGGTTTATAATCTTATGGAGGCGAGTGATGGCTTTATATACAGATGGCGAATTTTCTGGTATGAATACGCAGCAACTTGATCCGATGACCCTACAAGCTCCGCCCCTATCAGCCAGGATGACGTCAAGGACAAGACGATTTTGAAGCACAACAATCCGCATAGCAGACTGCTCTTCTGTTAAATTGCCTAAGGCGGAAATAGTCTCATTCACTACTGCTTCAAGGGTTCTGGTTAATCTACGTATCAGCTTACTATTAGTAACAGTACCTATATAGGGAAAGATGCCTTTATTAAAATCTACATACTTGTCCCATGCCGTTTCAGTGTAATCGACAATGGGGAGATCTCTCCGCTTTCTGTTGTGTACTAAATGAATATTTCTGTAATAATCAGGAGGAGCTAGGAAAACAGGTGGCAAAAGGAATGCAATGTAGCAGGTACCATCCCAATCTAGGGGTAGACGCATATATGCAGTCTGACCACATATGAAGTAGGAGTGGCGAGAAGCTCTAAATGAAGATTTTCCTTGATCACTGAATTCTACTATAGTATTGCATTTACTATGGCCCATAGGTATGGAACCAACCTTTCTTACACATAATTCACCCTTCGCTGGGAATACTGACATGGTGGGCAAGACTAGTTCAACTTCGGATACGACATTTAGAATCATGAGATTAGGTGTAAAATTACCTAGTCCATATACTTCATTTTCTAGATCAGTTCCTGTTCTTTTGGGGCGACCCTCCTTGTCAGGGTAGCAGACCTTGAGTAAAACTAGGTTCAGGTTTCCCCATATCCAATGATCTTGGTAAACTGCTGTGTCTGAGTCTATGGAATTAATTAAACTAAACCATGCTCCACAGGAGCCATTATGTGTAAATGGATGCGGAAAGAAAGGCAGGACTCCTTCATAATTCTGATAGGGAGGGAGTCGGCCACACACCCAACAATTGGTGGCATTACTAGTCTGATGGGAATGATGTAACATACTAATGAAAGTGTTATTGCGCAGCGCAAGTCTATAAGACAATTCATGCGGAGGTAAGTCACTAAAAGAATGTTCAGCAGCAACATTATAAACATGTCTAGAAATAGGGTAATATATGTGCAACAACATACTTGTAATAATTATTAAAAGACTTAATAAAAACAAAATTAATAATGTCCCCATACAGTGGCTACGCAGTAATTTACAATACGCCTGTCGTTTCAACATTTTCCGGGTATTTTCTCTACTCAGGTCCAAGGGATACATGTCAGAGACAATTCAACCGCTTCACCTTGGAGAGGACTTAAACAATCAAATTGCTCGACTGTTTGGGCCTAAGCTTTAGTTTGTACTTTTCAGAATTGTTCGGTTCAACAAAAGGAAGCTTTGTATCAGTCTGTGAGGGAGTGCAGGGCACAGTGTCTATATCCGAGGATAGTCCATGAAATTTCTTGACATGGCTTGAATGAATCCAGCCCTTGCGGCCCTCAATCTTCACGGCTGTTCTTGTGGTCAACAGGACCAACTTGGGTGCTTTCCACCTGGGCTCCAGCTGAGTCTTTCGGTCGAAATTCCTCACAAAGACAAGATTACCCGGAACAACATCATGGGGTTTCACCTCAGTGTTGTCGGGAAAGGCTGCAGCTACCTGTGAACGACAAGATTGTAGTGCAGACATCAAGGAAGCCAAGTAATCTGTCAGCATATTACAGTCAATATCAGTTATTTTGCGTGGTATAGGCGTCCCCCACATATTCGGTGGTCTGCCGAAGATCACTTCATACGGGGATAGCCCTGTTCGTGAGTGTGCTACCATTCTCATGTAAAAGAGTGCAACGGGTAGCGCTACTACCCAGTCGACACCTTTTTCTCTGCATATTTTGGACATTCTGATTTTCAGGATCTGGTTATGTCTTTCTACGAGACCTGCTGCCTCGGGTGTCGGACACAGTGGAATTTCCACTGATATCCTAACAGAAGTGAAACGTGTTTCATTAATTCGGATGAGAACGGCTGGCCGTTATCTGAGTAAACAGCACGTGGTAAACCGTATCGTGGGAAAAATTCTCGAACCAACTGTTTGGCAGTAGTCGGGGCAGTGTAATCTGAAACCGGGTATGCCTCTGTCCAACGGGACAGAGCGCAGACAACTACAAGAACATATTTGAATCCTCGACATCGTTCCATCTGGATATAGTCCATCTGAAGTACTTCAAAAGGATGGTTAGGAGTATGAAATCCACCCTGTTCTTCGGGAACGCTTTTTCCTGGGTTAAACTGACAACAGATCATACAGGTACGGACCTTTTGTTTTGCTGCTGCTCGTAAATGTTTATTGAACCAAATGTGTTGAATGCTATCTAGCATAGCTTTTTCTCCTAGATGTGCTGGACTATGTATAGTGTTAATTATAACTTGGACCATTGAGTCAGGAAGGAACCATACAGACTTTTCCTTCATCATCCATCCTTGGTCCGTTTGGATCCCTCCTAATTCAGTCCATTTCTTTATTTCATCTGGTGTAGCATGTGTCTGTATGTCAATTACGTCAAGAGTAGGATCTTTAACTGTCATGCAATGTGTCGGTGTCGGGACTATTGTCTTTGTCATGTCGGGGCTTTGAGTTTGAGCAGTCTGTTTAGCTGTTCTGTCGGCTAGATCATTGCCTTGGGAAATGATACCAGTAACCTTCGTATGAGCCTTACATTTCATAATTGATATTGCAGTGGGTAGATGTATTGCATCTAATAAGGCATGAATGAGGGGTCCGTGCTGAATGTGGGCACCGTGGGAAGTCAAATAACCTCTCTCTCGCCACAGCACGCCGAAGTCGTGTACAACTCCGAATGCATAACGTGAGTCAGTGTATATGTTGACTTTTTTATTCGTGGCTTGAATACAGGCTTGTGTCAGAGCGATGAGCTCTGCGGCTTGAGCTGACAAAGTATTTATACGGTTAGCTTCAATGACTTCAGTATCTGTTGTGACTGCGTAAGCGGCCACTAACTCTCCTGTACTTGTTCTCATGCATGAACCATCTACATACAATGTCAGGTCTGGGTCTGACAATGGGACATCGGTTAAGTCTTGTCTGGGTTTCGTTGTTATCGTAATAACTTCAATACAGTCATGGGCTAGTGGGTCTGTTCCTATTACAGGTAGAAGTGTGGCAGGATTCAATGTGTTACAGCGTCTGATTTCTATATGTGGCTGAAACAATGTAAGTTCATATCCTGTAAGTCTTGCTATGGTCAAGTGTTGTGTTTGCGTTCTATTCACAAGAACCTCTACTGCGTGTGGTACTTGAACTGTCAATGGATGTCAATGGATGTCCTAACACTATAGCATCGCTTTGTCTGATTGCTAAAGCTGTCGCTGCTACTGATTTCAGGCATGCAGGCAAAGCCTGAGCTACGGGATCTAATGTACTAGAAAAATAAGCGCATGGTTTGTGTGCTCCTGCTTGTTCCTGTGTGAGTACTGACAAGGCAGTACCTTCGCGTTCTGTAACAAAGAGTGTAAACTGTTTTCTGTAACATGGCGTTGCTAAAACGGGTGCTTGACATAAAGCTTTCTTTAAGCTTTCAAAAGCTTGTGTGTGTTCCTGAGTCCAAGGGAGAACAGTCGGTGTGGCTGCCTCCTGTGTGGTTAACTGAATGAGTGGTTTTGCTAGAAATGCGTACTGAGGGATCCACTGCCTGCAATATGACGTGAGGCCTATGAAAGCTCGTACTTCCTTTTGTGTCTTGGGCATTGGCATGTTAGCTATTAACTGAATGCGGTCGGGTGTAAGCTGCCTTCCCTCCTTGGACAGCGAGTGTCCAAGATAAACAACTCGCTGGACACAGAATTGCAGCTTAGAAGGGGACACCTTGTGCCCCTTGTCGGCTAAAAATTGTAAAACTGTCAGTGATGCTTTTTCACATTCAGGTTCGCTTCGGGCGGTGATCAGCAGATCATCGACGTATTGGAGTAGAGCAGTGTTAACTTGCATGTGGATACTGTCAAGTTCTCGTTTCAGTGCTTGGCTATAGATGCTGGGGCTTTCTGTAAATCCTTGAGGTGCGCGTGAGAATTTAAAACTGCGCCCATTTAAACTGAATCCGAACAAATATTGACTTTCCGGATCTATTGGGACGCTGAAAAAGGCATTCTTGAGATCAATTACAGTAAAGAATGTTGCTTCGGAATCAATAGCTGTCAATAATGACGAGATATCTGGAACCACAGGAAATTGTGGCACAATGCATTTGTTTAACTCGCGCAGATCAATAACCAATCGATATACTGGCGGGGCTGTAGGATCTGTTCGTTTAAGAATCGGAATTATCGGTGAATTACATACATTGGAGTCTGTTTCTACAACTACTCCTTGGGCAATTAGTTCGTCAATGATTTGTAGTAAAGCCACTACAGCATCTGGTGGTAACTTGTATTGTCGCATTCGTGGTAGCACCACTCCTGCCTTGAGTGTGACTCGATATGGTGTAATATTCATGCAACCAACATCAGTAGGGCCTTGTGCCCATAGATGTGTAGGTAAAGTCTGTAGTCGGGGATCCATGTCTCTAGATACATAGTGACCTTTAAAATCACGTAAAAACAACCTTACTCCTTCCGGAGAACAACATATTATGGCTCCTAGAGCTTTCAATGTTTTTATTCCTAGCAAGTTTTCTGGACATGATTTAGTAAGCAATAAATCTGTAGTTCGGGTCAGAGGCCCTATCGTAAGTGGAAGAGGCTGTGATACTTCATTAACAATAGGTTTTCCTGAAAAACCCAGGGAAATATTCTGAGAGCCTGAGAGGGGTGCCCCTGGAACTTCACTACGTTTTATAGTTGTTCGACTTGCCCCTGTATCGAGTAAAAATTTTCTATCTTGACCTAATAATTCACTATGTACATAAGGTCCTTCTTGATCTACAGGAATCTCAATAAGGGGTAAGTCAACTTCCCTCTCTAGGCTAGTTCATGCATAACGCTGATACTCAGGATATTCATACTGTGCAGTCTGATACATTTGTCGTGTTGTGGTCTGTGTGGCAGTAGCAGGCAACGGTGGTGCAGCTGGCACAAACTGTATTGGCTGTTGTGCGGCTGGCATGGCCTGGGCATGCTGCATAGCTCCTTGTTCATTCTGATCTTGTCTGAGTGGCCGTGATCTTTCTTGTGTTTTACCTATGGCGATATTATGTTTTAAAACTGGACAATCGTGTACGTAATGACCTGGCTTTTTACAATAATTGCATGTCCCTTTTACCGGTCCTGCTGAATCGGAATGTGTCATACCCTTTTTATGTCCTTCAGCTGGTACTGTCTGGGAAACTAGCATTTTCATTTTTGTGTCTTTCATGCGTCTGTGTTCATGTTCTTGTTCCTCTTTAATTCTATTGTGATGGTACTGTAACATTTGTAACATTTGTGTTGGAGTGTTACCTTGCCAGGTACTCTCGAATTTTAATACTCTATTCTTTACCGGGGACAGAGCATTTTCTACTAATTTTGTTACAAACAGATGCGGGTATGATTCGCTACTTGCTTTTATGCCACTATTTATACCAAAACATTTTTCAAATCGGGCATAGTAATCACTAGTGTCTTCATCTTGCTTCTGTTTACAGGCTGAAATTGTACCCCAATCTTCCTTTTTCGTAGTTAATAAACGTGGCAGTACCTGTACTAATAAACCTGGTAGAGCCTTAGTTTTATCCCCAAGTCCTGCTCCTGCAGTTCGGGCCTTTTCTTCTGCTTCTAACACTGACCATTCTATCTTTTGGTCTCCTACCTCCCACTCTTTTTCCTTGAGTTTCTCATAAATGCCAGCAGGCATCAACACCTTTAATATCGTCATAATGTCGGGATAGGTATACTCTCCCATGAGTAACATGTCTTTAATTTCCCGGTGAAAACCCGCTGGGTCTTTGTCATGACTAGGTACCACTTTCTTCATTTCTAACAATTCTATTTTCGATATGGGCGTATATACAAATACACGTTTAAATTGATCGTCCTCGCCTTTTATTGGGTGTACTTCTCGTAAGGGATTCTGTCTATCCATGTGATACGTTGTTCTTTCCTTGACAGGCAATGAGACATGCTCTGAGCATACAAAAAGAATATACTGCTTTCTTGACATTAGAATTTCTTTAATTAATTCAGTACCTGGACCTCTCCATTTATTTGTAAGCAATTCGGTCAATATGTCAGGTAAGGGACCAGGGTCCGAATGCTGACTCCGATATAGTATAATGAGTTGTTGAATCATATAAATCCCAGCTAACCTCTGTTCATCTGGGGTGAGATTCAAAAATGTGCGTACTACTGTAGCATCACTATATTTTCCGGGGCTGTCCACCCAGTGGACAGCTGCCCTGGCTAAATCTTGTTCATCCATAGAATCGAGAAAATGATAACCCCTTCGTTCTCGGAGTAGTTTGTCGGCAGTTTGGAACGAATGCTCGTTAGACCTTATATTAATTATGGGTATTTGGAAATTCCTGTCATTATCTAGACATATTGGACGTATTGAGTCAGTATGACATCTAGTCTGATCCCTATTACAAGATCTTCCTCTACCTACATAGGCTATGGTGTCCGACTGTCCTGCGGGCAGTCCTGACCCTTCTTCCTCGCTTTGTTCGAACTCGTCTGTCTCTAATCTCTCTTCGTGTATCCGTTCTATTTCTTTACGGATCTTTCGGCACATGGCTATTATACAATTTTGCTTATCGTGTCTTCCTTCTGATATATTCTGGCTCCATCTTGTAAGAATATGCATTGCATCCGGGTCTACCCCCGGTCGGTCTTGATTTCTGATCACACAGTTTATGAGGAAACGTAACAGTTCCCCTTGTATCTCTACTTTCTGGAATTCCATAGCTCTGTTAATACATTCTGGATCTCGCCCTGTTTGAACAAAATGATATATTTTATCTAGATGCGCAGTCATTCCTGGTAACTTCGCTAAATACCCTGCGGCTCGTCTGATACGTAATGATGCCAGGACCATTTCGTCCTCTTTACCGACCACCGGGTCATATCTACAATCTATAAGAAGTTCCTTAAGCGCACGTTCACTTACGAATTTGGGTGTACGTGAATGCGCTGACTCTTGAAAAACAAGTTTATTTATTCTAGGTGGCGTAAAAGTATTGCTAGCACCTCCCGTGGCCCCATCTGGGGCGTCGGGTGTGAAAGGATTCGTCGAACGTGACACAGCAACTATAGGTGTGGACACAGCCATGGAAGTACCTGTAGGGACAGATGCGGAAACAGATGTGCTTGCCGGAACTTGTGACTCGACTTGTTGCTGTAGGGATACGGGTGCTGGATCTTGGCGTTGGACCCCCCTGGTATGCGGTCTATGTGGGGCGGAATTAGCATACTCGGGAGCTACGTCATCTAAATATGAGGAAAGAAAAACATCTTCTGCTGTTCTAGGATGCCCCTTAGGATGTACCTTAATTGGAAATAATGGGGGTGGCAAGTCTTTCGGTATCTCTGGAGTAGCCTTAGGTAATCCTTCGGCCAGAAGGGGATACATACCATTCATAAGGGCATTTCTTTGTCTATCTACTTGTTCTGATTTCACTCGGATACCTTCCTCAATTAATAGATTTTCTTGAACTTTATTTGAACTTTCTTTACTCTTCTCTTCCTGTCTACGTGCTTTTTCTGTGCGTCTATGAGATTCTTTACGCCATAACTCAATGGCGTCTTTCTGTGACTGTCTGACTTTCCTTTTCCATAACTCTTCCTCGACTTTCATGATGCACTCTGCATCCCAGGTTCCCGCTGCGGGCCATCTCTGACTTTCTGGTAATCCCTTGGTGTAGTCTACCCATAAATCAAGAAATAATATAGCGTCTAAACCATGTTTGTGATACATGAAGTGCCCTGGAGTATCCCTAGGAGGAATAGGGACGGCTTCTTCAAGTACCCCTTTTCTAGTAGTGATCTGTCTTAATTTCGAAAAGAGCGGCATATTGACAATCTGATCTGATACTTAGTCTTGAACACACTAAATACAAAAGCACAATAATGAACAACCATTCATACCACAATATGCAGGACGTTTAACACATTAAACATTAAAACATTAAACCTTTAACTGAAACAACAATGATGATCGTCTGCATAACTAAATC
This sequence comes from Triturus cristatus, assembly GCF_964204655.1. Classification (NCBI taxonomy): domain Eukaryota; kingdom Metazoa; phylum Chordata; class Amphibia; order Caudata; family Salamandridae; genus Triturus; species Triturus cristatus. The sequence continues at coordinate 629,282,297 of NC_140594.1, read as the reverse complement.
ACCATGCTTAATTCTTGACACTTACTAGACACTTCGGAATACTTGATATACTGCTAAACAGTACAGATACACTGCTAAAACAGTGCAGACCGGATTTGTGTACCCAAACCCGTCTTGACCGGCACAACCTATGTGCACGTCAGAAATGCCTCCCCAGTAATGGTACTCACCGGGTAGCTTCGGAAACGGAAGGCCTCAGTAACTTGAACTTGAACCGGACTGGACTCGACTCGACTCGTCGGGAACTGGACTTGACTTCGAACTGGTGGGTCTCTGTATACCTCGGATCTTGCTCTCTCAGCTAGGCTCTGGTCGGGATACTTCGCACTTCTCACCGCCTCGTCTGGGTGTTGATCGCAGTCTCAGTCGCCCCCGCTTGACCGGAGGGAGATACAGGAAATCCTGCTGGTACGCGTTATTGTCCGTCCAGCTGCGGCAGGAGACCGGGCCTGCTACTCACCGCCGGCGCGTGAGATGAGAAAGTGTCCCTGTTCGGGCGCCATCATGTGGTAAATAAAAATTCCTTTACCGGGACTGAATTTGATACAGAAACATTATAAAATAGCTCAGTAAAATGAGAGGCAGAATCCGTGATATTAGAGTTTCTGAATGGGCTTTATTCCAATAATCGATTATAATCGGATGCTTCAAGTTCCATCACCACGGGGGTTCAGGAAGTGAAGTACATACTTTATTGACAAGAAGTAACTTTTATAGTACATACGTTATAGTGAAGCAAATACAGTAGGCGTAACAATTGATAATGAACTTGACGTGGTACCTGCGTAACCGAAAATGGGTGTAATAAGGAGTAAAAAGACACATGATTGGTTATGATGTCCTGCATAGGTGGATCTATAAGATAATACTTGGCATAGATGCGCGCGCAGCAGTATGACGTGTAATTGACGTGTAACTAGGGGGTGAAGGGGACTTGACATTAGCTCTACATGTGGAGACGAGAAGTCTGGGGGGTCAAGTCAACCTAATCCCAAATCATATCTAACATCCTATGTTTAAAGAACTATGTTATCCACAAAAGAAGGACTCTCGGACAGAATCTATTCTATACTGACTATGCGTGTGTGTACAAGCGTCTAAGTGTCTACACTGAATGCGAGGGGGTAGGAATATTCCATGGTGACAGGGCTATGAATTACTTGCATGAGGACAGAGAAGCCGGGCCTTTTGCTTGGTAACTGGAAGAATGTTTACTTAAACTACTAGGCAGGAATGCATCGGCTGAGGGGGAAGCAGATAATTCGAAGGTGAAATACAGTTCTTGGCAGAGAATAGGCTGATGTCAGGCTTCGTGAGCCGCGCAGAGAATGAGACAAAGTTCATGGTCACAGATGCAGGCTCAGACTGGAGCTTTCAGAGGCAGAAGGCAAAAGGAGTTTGATGACAGAATCAGGGCCTACTCGCCTGGACTGAAAAATAGCATAAGTGAACCATATAAAGCCGGTGGCCTTTCATATTTAGGAATGGAATATCCGGCCTATTCATGGCGGATCTGACAGAGGACATGTTGACGGTGGACGCACATGTATTTGCGTCTTCATAACTGGAACTGGAGGGAACATACATGTACTTGTGACATGCACATTGAACCGTTGGGGTCCAAGATAGGGGACATAACTGACCAGGAAAATCCACATTTCCACACCTCCTCCGGGGCTTGCTGCTTCCGTCCTGAGGGATCTGGAATGAGCGTCTGGACCGCTTACTCCACTTCCTCTCGGGGTTTCTTCGTCTGCCATGTTGGAGGAGTGCGCGCACCCCGTCGGTGATGAGGAATCATCACAGATACACAAGAACGGTTTGGACATCCTGTTTTGCCCCTTAGAGTGTGCTTCAAGTGTTGTATGTAAAACTCAACAGACCTGTTGTTAGAACCGGCGGTCTCTAGTTGGCAGAGGTATACACTTCTGACAAATAGGGACCAACCAACTCTAGTCAGGGAAAGGGGATTACACACTCAGATAACCCCTGCTACCCCCTTGGTAGCTTGGCAGAGCAGACAGGCTTATCTCAGAGGCAGTGTGTTAAGCATTTATGACCACATACAGTAATAAAGTGAATACACTACAGATGGACACGACACAGAAGTTATTATAAAAATAGTATTTTTATATAAGGCTTAGCACAAGACCAAATAACGACAAAAATATACCACAGTCTTAATAAGTACTCTTTGGAAGGAAAAATAATAGTTCAAGTAAGGTTTCTTCTTGGCAAATAGTTCTTTAGCAAAGTATTCTTCTGAGCACAGTTCTTTGGCAACAATGTAACCCCCACAGGAGTCACACGACGTCGAGTCTACAAGATTCCCAAGGTTCGGCGTTGACCGCGAGGAGCGCTACGTCGAGCCTGGAGTTGCAACAGACCCCACAAGTACAGTACCTTGAGAAACGAAGAAAACGATGATCCACGGCGTCGAGATGTCGGCGTCGAGGTCGGCGTCGATCGTGCCTCGGAGTCGGGTCTATCCGCAGCGGTGTCGAGGGATGTCGGGCCGGAGCAGCGCTCACGGCGTCGAGAAGGCGTCGAGTCGATGCGATCAGCAGCGGCGTCGGGACGGGGTCGCTTGGAGGTAGAGCCGATACTCACTCCTCACTGGCGTCGATACCGGCGTCGAGACGGGGTCACTTGGAGCCGGGGCCGATACCCACTGCTCACTGGCGTTGCTGCTGGCGTCGAGACCGCAGATTTCCCCTTGTGTACTGGAAACAACACTTTCCAGCAATTCAGCAAATGGTGAAGTCCTTTGGCCCTGTGACTTCAGCAGGAGACTGGCACTCTTCCAGCCCTTGGAGATTTCCTAGCAAGTGTTCAGAGAGTACACACCAAGTTCCTCTCTCCTTGTTCCTTGGCAAAAATAAAGAAGCAGCTTTCAGGTTCCTCCACAGCAAAACAGCACTCTGGCAGAAAGGGGAGGCAAGTCCTTAGATCAGCAGGCTTCTTGTCCTTGGTACAGGTTTCCTTGTCAGAAGTGATCTGAGTTCTTGGTTCAGGGGTCCTTCTCTTATACCCCTTTTTCCCTTTGTTCCCTTTGTCCAAGCAGGGCGATTCCCACCATCTCAGGTTTGTTGTGGGTGTTGCCAGGCAGAGGCACCTGGCCTATTCACGGAGCAGGGCAGAGTCCTCAGCCGCCCAGCAGGAGGCGGAGCCAGTATTGTCACTGGCAGGAGCAGGGCTATCAGTCGCCCAGCAGGAGGCGGAGCCAGTATTGTGTCAGGCAGGGCAGGCTACTCTTCCCTCACTCTACGTGTAAACGCCCTATTCACCCCACACTGACTCACTCAGACCTCTGGAGCCACCCAGCCCCTGACACACACCAAACCAGCAGAGACCGGTAGATAGTTGGACAAGAAAATAGCCGCTTTCTAAAAGTGCTATTTTCAAACATAGAATTTAAAAACCATCCATCCTAAAGGGTGTGTTATTAAATTCTGAGTTCAGGGATACTAAACTCGACTTGCTACCATGCTCCCTGAGTCAGATAGATTATAATGGAGTTAATAATCCGTCTGCCCAGTCTGGCCTATTGGAGGCAGGTAGCCCTTCAATAGTGAAAAACGAAAATGGCTGTAATTCACTATTAGGTCATGCCACACACATCAGGGCATGACCTACCTTTTACCAACAATGCACCCTGCCCTAGGGCCTACCATAGAGGTGTCTGAAATGTGGCAAAGTGAAGGTTTAGAGACTGGTAAGTAGGTTTCCTTACCAAGTCGACAGGGCAGTCGGGGACTGCACGCAGGCGCCGCGGTGGCAGGCCTGAGACACATTTTGCATGCTGCTTCTGTGGGTGGCACAACCAGTGCTGCAAGCCCACCAGCGGCAGTTAACTTACACGCCCTTGGCACGCGCAGTGCACTAGACTAGGGTCTGAACAGTAAGTCAACCAAGCCAATCATGGTAACACCAATCAATGTAACAATTTAACCTAGGGAGCACTTGCACTGTGGCACTGATCAGCAGTGGCACAGTGCCCAAAGCAACAATCCAGCAAAAACATCGTAAACAGAGGAGGCAAACAGAAAAAATGGAGGAGAGACTCATGCCAATGATGCCAGGTCTAACACGTGTCCCCTCCAGCTGAAATGTGGGGAGAACTACCCTTCACCCAGGGAGTCCTCATCACTAAGGCGGAAAAATCTGGACAGACCATCAGCATTGGCGTGATCTGTACCAGGGCGGTGTTCCACCGTAAAGTCCATCCCCTGTAGGGAAATGGACCACCTCAACAGCTTTGGGTTCTCACCCCTCATCTGCATTAACCATCTGAGGGGCCTGTGGTCCGTCTGAACCCGGAAGTGAGACCCAAACAAGTAGGGTCTTAGCTTCTTCAGTGCCCAGACCACAGCAAATGCCTCACGCTCGATCGCACTCCACCTTTGTTCCCTGGGAAGTAACCTCCGGCTGATGAAGGCTACAGGTAAGTCTCGGCCCTCCTCATTCATCTGTGCTAGAACAGCCCCCACACCATGCTCTGAAGCGTCCGTCTGGACAATGAATTCTTTTGAAAAGTCGGGTGCCTGGAGGACCGGTGCTGTACACATTGCAGTTTTCAGGGTGTCAAAGGCTTTCTGACAGGCGTCAGTCCAGATCACAAGTCTCGGCTGCTTCCTGGAAGTCAGCGAGGTCAAGGGGTGCACAATGTTGCCATACCCCTTGACAAACCTCCTGTAGTAACCCGTGAGACCCAAGAAGGCTCTCACCTGAGTCTGGGTTTTGGGCGGTTCCCAAGCCAGGATGGTATCTATCTTGGGTTGCAGGGGGGCCACCTTGCCGCTCCCTACTTGGTGCCCCAAGTACACCACTGAACCCTGCCCAATCTGGCACTTACTAGCCTTGATTGTGAGGCCTGCTCTGCGCAGGGCCAACAACACTTCCTGGAGGTGGCGCAAGTGTTCCTCCCAGCTGGCGCTGAACACTGCTATATCGTCCAGGTAGGCGGCGCTGAAATCTTCCAGCCCGGCCAATACCTGGTTAACCAACCTCTGGAATGTGGCAGGGGCATTCTTCATCCCAAAGGGCATCACACGGAACTGGTAGTGCCCATCTGGTGTGGAGAATGCAGACCTCTCTTTTGCCCCATCAGTCAAGGCGATCTGCCAGTACCCAGACGTTAGATCAAACGTACTAAGGTACCGGGCAGCCCCCAACCGATCGATGAGCTCATCAGCTCTGGGGATGGGGTGCGCGTCAGTCTTGGTGACCGAATTGAGTCCTCGGTAATCCACACAGAACCGAAGTTCTGGTGAAGCACCAGGCGCTGCAGCCTTTGGGACCAAGACCACTGGGCTGGCCCAAGGACTGCTAGAGGACTCAACCACCCCTAAGGCAAACATCTTGGAGACCTCCTCCTTGATGTATGCTCTGACCTTGTCAGTCACCCTGTAGGCCTTGTGCCTCACAGGAGTGCTGTCCCCGGTGTCCACATCATGGACACACCACTGAGTGACACCAGGGATTAAGGAGAACAGATCAGGGAATTGTACCAACAGATGGCGACAATCTTGCTGCTGCTCAGGGGTCAGTGTGTCAGAGAGGACAACACCATCCACTGACCCATCTTTTTCTTTTGCACACAGGAGGTCAGGAAGAGGCTCACTCTCCTCCTCCATCCCAGCATCTGTGGCAAGGAGCATGCCCACTTCGGACCTTTCTAAGTGGGGCTTTAACCGGTTGACATGCAGGACCCTTAAGGGGTTCCTGGGAGATTTCAAGTCCACCAAGTAGGTGACATCGCTCTTCTTCTCCACAACCTCAAATGGTCCAGTCCACCTGTCCTTGAGCGCACAAGGTTCCACAGGGGCCACGACCCAAACTTTCTGACCAGGTTGAAGCTCAACCAGAGTGGCATTCTGATCGTACCACCGCTTCATCTCTTCCTGGCTGGCCTCCAGATTTGCCTGAGCAAGATCTCTGAAGCGCCGAGTCTGGTTCCTAAAGGCCAGCATGTAACTATATACATCCTGGGGAGGTTTCCTGGGAGATTGCTCCCAGCCTTCTTTGACCAGACTCAAAGGTCCTCTTACCGGGTGACCATACAAAAGCTCAAAGGGGCTGAACCCTAGAGACTTCTGTGGCACCTCACGGTAAGCAAACAGCAGGCATGGCAAGAGGACGTCCCATTTACGCCTCATTGGTTCTTCAAGACCCATGATCATGCCTTTTAGGGTCCGGTTGAATCTCTCAACCAGCCCATTACCTTGAGGGTGGTAAGGAGTGGTAAACTTGTAGGTTACCCCACACTCCTTCCACAGAGACTTCATATAATTCGAAATGAAGTTGGTGCCCCGGTCTGACACCACCTCTCTGGGGAACCCCATGCGGGAGAAAACACCCATCAGTGCCCGTCCCACCACGGGGGCCGTCACTGTTCGGAGAGGGATGGCTCCCGGGTACCGGGTGGCATGGTCCACCAAGACCAGGATAAACCTGTTGCCCATGGCTGTCTTGGGGTCCAGTGGCCCCACAATGTCAATTCCCACTCGCTCAAAGGGGGTACTGACGACGGGAAAAGGTTGGAGGGGAGCCTTCTGCTTCCGCCCACTTTTCCCACTTGCCTGGCAAGTTTGACATGTCCTACAATGGATATCTGAATCCCTTCTCATCTGAGGCCAATAAAAATGGGTGACAAGCCTGTCATAGGTCTTGTCCTGCCCCAGATGTCCAGCTAACGGAACGTCATGAGCCAACCCCAGTAGGAAGGCTCTGAAGCGCTGGGGTACCACCAGCACACGGGCTGACCCAGGTTCAGCAGCCTTAGGCTCGCTATACAGGAGGTCGTTCTCCCAGTAGACCCAATGTGATCCTGACTGATCACCTGTCGTTTGGGCTGAGGCCTGCTGCCTCATACCCACAAGAGAAGGGCACACTTTCTGTTCAGCACAAAATTCCTCCCTGGAGGGACCACCATCCTGCTGCCAATGGGTCAGCTCGGGCAGGTCTCCCAGTTCGGCCACTTGTTCTCCTGTCGGTTCCAGGGCATCCCCCTCAGGGTCTGCTCCCTCCTGGACCGTGGGAACGATGGTGGACGGTTTCCCGCGCCCCCTGCCTCTTCTCTTCACGGTTGGGACCTGGGCCATACTTTCAGGCTCCGGGCCCCCATCAACACCCTTACTGACTGACATGGACCGGGTGGTCGCACACACCCACTCAGGCAGACCCAACATTTCCAGATGCGCTTTTCTCTCCACCTTAGCCCAAGGGGAGTCCTCCAAATCATTGCCCAAGAGACAATCAACAGGCATGGCGGGCCTCACAGCAACCTGAAGAGTACCTGAGACCCCCCCCCACTCAAAAGGAACTTGAGCTACCTCACACTTACTCTGTGAGTTGTCAGCAGCTACAACGGGGTAGAATGCATGAGGGACCACCTGCTCTCTGGACACCAAGTGACACTTGACAGCTGTCACACTCGCTCCGGTGTCTCTGAGAGCTTCCACCCTATGGCCATTAATGGTCACCCACTGCCTATATTTCTTAGTGTTACTAGGCAGAGGGGTTGGAGGGACCATTTCCACGTCTCCTAAAGAGACCAGGGACATTTCTGCGGGACCCCACCCACCGGGGGCACCCATCTCCTCCCCTCCCAGGGCTACACTCGCTACCTGACGAGGGGGTGCACGCGGCGGTGCATTCGAATCCTTCATGGGACACTGGGGATCATAATAACGGTGTCCCACCTGCTTACAGGCATAGCAGGTCATGGGGCCCCTGTGAACAGGTTTACCTGTCGGGGCCTCTGGCTTCTTTACAGGGGGAGGCTGGGAACCCTTCCCTTGGTTCCCTTGGGGACTACTTTGGGGCCCTTTCTGAAACTCCCTCTGTTTACCCCTGTCCCCCCCACTCTTCTGCTGGGGACCCTGCCCACCTTTGGCTGAGTCTCCCACTGGACCCTTGTGGACCCTGGTACTGACCCAGCGGTCCGCCTCCTCAGCAAGTTTTCTAGGGTTAGATAGCTTGCTGTCAACAAGGTGCTGGCGTAGCTCTGGAAAACAGTTATTAGACAAGTGCTCCCAAGCAAACAAATCATAAAGAGCATCATAACTATCAACCTTGCTACCCTTTATCCAACCATCCATGGTTCTGCAGAAAAAAGACACATATTCAACCCACGTAGTACCAGGCAACTTCTTACATTCTCTAAAGGTTTGTCTGTACTTTTCTGGGGTTAAGCCATATCTCAGCATTAAAGCATCTTTCATATGAGTATAAGACATCCTATCCTCAGCAGGAAGGCTCAACAAGGTATCTCTCCCCTCGTTTGTAAAGCGGCTCCACAACCCCGTTCCCCAATCCTTCTCAGGGACCCGGTGGGCCAACAATGCTAACTCATACGCTTTAAACCATTGGCTAATATCTTCATTCTTACTGTAATCTTTGATCACATCCTTAGGAAAATAAAACCTACTTTCTGCAGGCACGGATGGAGTGCTGCCACCAGAGGGATTCAACTCTAAACTCTTAGTTTTAAGCTCCATCTCCCTCACCATCTTCTCACGTTCAAACGCTAATTTCTCTCTCTCAAAATCTAATCTTTTGCTCTCCATTTCAGCTTCTCTCTTGCTTCTCGCATTCTCTAATTCCAACTGCCCTCCTAATTTAAGTTTTGCCATTTCTAACTTGTACCCCCTCTCCTTCTCCCTGTCTTCTAATTCTTCGGGGGAAAGGCTCCTAGAGGACGCACTACTGCCTGGAGATGACACTGGCCCACCTGTGGGCTCTTCCTCTTCCTCTTCTTCTTCCTCTTCCGGTACCACCACCGGATCAGAGGGATTTCTGGCCTCTAACCAGGCCTTCAGCGCTTTGAGGAAGCCCTCTTTCTTTGAGACACCTGTGGTAGGAACTTTAAACTGCTTGCAAAATCCTTTTAGATCTTTTAGCGTGTAGGAATCTATCTTCTCCTTATCGAATTCCCCCACAACATTCTCCACAGGTGTAGCAGCTCCGGCATTCTCCATGGTCAAAACTGGCAGTGTTTAAGAAAATAAGCTCCAGGAAAGCGGAGAACAAAAATAGAATATCCTACCAAACAGACTGTGGCTGCGTTATGGTCTGCTTTCACTATGTAGCGTACACTAATCACTGCACATGAGTCATAAATGCAAAGTTCAATCCTCACCGCTGACCACCAATGTTAGAACCGGCGGTCTCTAGTTGGCAGAGGTATACACTTCTGACAAATAGGGACCAACCAACTCTAGTCAGGGAAAGGGGATTACACACTCAGATAACCCCTGCTACCCCCTTGGTAGCTTGGCAGAGCAGACAGGCTTATCTCAGAGGCAGTGTGTTAAGCATTTATGACCACATACAGTAATAAAGTGAATACACTACAGATGGACACGACACAGAAGTTATTATAAAAATAGTATTTTTATATAAGGCTTAGCACAAGACCAAATAACGACAAAAATATACCACAGTCTTAATAAGTACTCTTTGGAAGGAAAAATAATAGTTCAAGTAAGGTTTCTTCTTGGCAAATAGTTCTTTAGCAAAGTATTCTTCTGAGCACAGTTCTTTGGCAACAATGTAACCCCCACAGGAGTCACACGACGTCGAGTCTACAAGATTCCCAAGGTTCGGCGTTGACCGCGAGGAGCGCTACGTCGAGCCTGGAGTTGCAACAGACCCCACAAGTACAGTACCTTGAGAAACGAAGAAAACGATGATCCACGGCGTCGAGATGTCGGCGTCGAGGTCGGCGTCGATCGTGCCTCGGAGTCGGGTCTATCCGCAGCGGTGTCGAGGGATGTCGGGCCGGAGCAGCGCTCACGGCGTCGAGAAGGCGTCGAGTCGATGCGATCAGCAGCGGCGTCGGGACGGGGTCGCTTGGAGGTAGAGCCGATACTCACTCCTCACTGGCGTCGATACCGGCGTCGAGACGGGGTCACTTGGAGCCGGGGCCGATACCCACTGCTCACTGGCGTTGCTGCTGGCGTCGAGACCGCAGATTTCCCCTTGTGTACTGGAAACAACACTTTCCAGCAATTCAGCAAATGGTGAAGTCCTTTGGCCCTGTGACTTCAGCAGGAGACTGGCACTCTTCCAGCCCTTGGAGATTTCCTAGCAAGTGTTCAGAGAGTACACACCAAGTTCCTCTCTCCTTGTTCCTTGGCAAAAATAAAGAAGCAGCTTTCAGGTTCCTCCACAGCAAAACAGCACTCTGGCAGAAAGGGGAGGCAAGTCCTTAGATCAGCAGGCTTCTTGTCCTTGGTACAGGTTTCCTTGTCAGAAGTGATCTGAGTTCTTGGTTCAGGGGTCCTTCTCTTATACCCCTTTTTCCCTTTGTTCCCTTTGTCCAAGCAGGGCGATTCCCACCATCTCAGGTTTGTTGTGGGTGTTGCCAGGCAGAGGCACCTGGCCTATTCACGGAGCAGGGCAGAGTCCTCAGCCGCCCAGCAGGAGGCGGAGCCAGTATTGTCACTGGCAGGAGCAGGGCTATCAGTCGCCCAGCAGGAGGCGGAGCCAGTATTGTGTCAGGCAGGGCAGGCTACTCTTCCCTCACTCTACGTGTAAACGCCCTATTCACCCCACACTGACTCACTCAGACCTCTGGAGCCACCCAGCCCCTGACACACACCAAACCAGCAGAGACCGGTAGATAGTTGGACAAGAAAATAGCCGCTTTCTAAAAGTGCTATTTTCAAACATAGAATTTAAAAACCATCCATCCTAAAGGGTGTGTTATTAAATTCTGAGTTCAGGGATACTAAACTCGACTTGCTACCATGCTCCCTGAGTCAGATAGATTATAATGGAGTTAATAATCCGTCTGCCCAGTCTGGCCTATTGGAGGCAGGTAGCCCTTCAATAGTGAAAAACGAAAATGGCTGTAATTCACTATTAGGTCATGCCACACACATCAGGGCATGACCTACCTTTTACCAACAATGCACCCTGCCCTAGGGCCTACCATAGAGGTGTCTGAAATGTGGCAAAGTGAAGGTTTAGAGACTGGTAAGTAGGTTTCCTTACCAAGTCGACAGGGCAGTCGGGGACTGCACGCAGGCGCCGCGGTGGCAGGCCTGAGACACATTTTGCACGCTGCTTCTGTGGGTGGCACAACCAGTGCTGCAAGCCCACCAGCGGCAGTTAACTTACACGCCCTTGGCACGCGCAGTGCACTAGACTAGGGTCTGAACAGTAAGTCAACCAAGCCAATCATGGTAACACCAATCAATGTAACAATTTAACCTAGGGAGCACTTGCACTGTGGCACTGATCAGCAGTGGCACAGTGCCCAAAGCAACAATCCAGCAAAAACATCGTAAACAGAGGAGGCAAACAGAAAAAATGGAGGAGAGACTCATGCCAATGATGCCAGGTCTAACACCTGTCAAGCAGGATTTGACACTATAATGTCAAGAAGAGGCCAACTGCAATAGGAGCATGCCTGGCTGGTGCCAACAAAGGAAGGGCCCTGACCCAAGTGTCAGTTAATATTTGTGTGACACAGGGAGACCTCTATTCAAATGCAAATTACTGGATAGCAGAAGTAGTTGTGCAAATGGACCTCCAGTGGATTTAGGGAGGGAAAAAGTTTCTAAAAGTACATTTTCCTTAACATTTATCAAAAATCTGACTTTCACTGAATTTGACTTTTAATAACTATTAAAAATAGTTGTTTTATTTTTCTATCTGTTTCGTACCCAAAATTATTTTCCTATAGAACAGCCAGTCTTGCGACATTGAAAATAGCTTCAGGGGCTTTTTCACTAAAAGGAAATATGTAACATTAAATTCCAACGTGTTGGAATTTAAAATATCATGCACCCTACCATATGAACAATAAGACCTACATGGGGAAGACTTTAAAATATTTAAGAAGATTTTGACTTGTCAAAAGTGGTTATTTTGACAGATCAAATTTGCAGTTTAAAACTGCAACAACCAGACTTCAAATGGTAGGCCTGCAGTTATGTTTGTACTGTTACTGTAGTGGATAGTACAATGGGTGCTGCAATCCTCTAGTGATATTTAACTTACAAGCCCTAGATACACTTTATACCATATACCAGGGACTTATAGGTGAGTTAAATATGCAAATTACAGGTATGCCAGTTTCACTATGTCGAAAGGATGAGCAGAGGCACTTTTATCACTAGTAGCAGGGGTAACGTGCACAGAGATCTACCACCAGCAAAAATATAGGGGTCGGCAAAATGTATAAAATCCACGTTGAACCTGCAGAAGGGCACATTTCTCAGAGGCCCTGTGATAAAGCATGCTACTTTTGGGGAGGGTGAGCGTTCGGCATCCTTTTAAGAGTTGAGCCCATTTTTTCTCCACCTTGGGGTGCTGGAATAGTGTAGAGAGGTGGACACGCTGTATGTGTGAGCAATTCTGTGTATGTGCTCTGCTAGCATATTGTGTTTCCAGTAATCTACGGACTACCCTAATCTTCCTGCCCTAATAATTAACAAGGAGGCTAGAGAGACAAACAGTGCGAGAGCTAGAACGGGGCCTGACTGAGCAATAAATCCAAGAAGCGCTCTCTCAGCTACAGTCTGAGAGTGCCAGGACTGAACTGACTCCTGGTAGAATTCATGGAGAAGGTGTCCTCCAAGATCATAGCACCATTGCACAGGATTTACCTGGAAGCCCACCAAAAGGGGGAACTCCTGAGAGACCTATGCATGGCAAACCCCATCTCAAAACCAGGGGATGAATAGAACTTGTACCGGCCAATCTCTCTGCTATATACAGACACCAAAATACTAGTCAGCGCACCAGCAAATAGGTTGCCACTCTCGTTGATGGGAGAAGCAGCAATATTTGAACTGATTACATTACCTAGATTCACATATACCCTTCAAAACCACTCCTTAGGCCATACCCCAGTCTTTATTCCAGTCATAAATAAACTACAATGATTCCTACTTTGATAAAATGGCCAACCATGCATAGCACACACCGCACTCCACCGATCAACGCATGAGGGTGGCGTAGCAGTGCCAAATATCCAAAAATACTGCAAAGCCGCACATATCAGAATACTAAACAAGTGGGGGGTATGCCGCGCTTAACAACCCTGCCTTCAGAATAAACCAGGAGGCACTGGGGAGAGGGGCAATCTACACGCACTATATGGAGAGAAAATGAAGCCAGATACCCCACCAGCCACAGCTGTGTTGCTATTCATTTGGCATAAAGTGAACAAAGAATTAGGCTGGTACAAGTGACTCACACCAAAGATACCCCTTGTGGCAGAGGTCTTCAAACTTTTTTGCTCTGAGTCCCCCTAAGCAAAATATTTTGAAGTGAGGCCCCCCTCCAAAACTAGATTGCAAAGATTTGGATAGTAGGAGGAAGAGGAGGGAATTATCTCAGAGTGCGGAAATCATGAGATCATTTTTGGGGTGTTGTAGTTCATAATCCACACTAAATGTGAGCTTATAAACAGCATCAAACAAGAACATAATTGACCAAAAACACTACCGCCCATAATTGCTGTGCTGTGGGGCCCAATGCACTCCCTCTCCTCTTCTTTCACTCCTTCCCCACCATGTGTGACCATCACTTCAATCTTGAAACACGGCTGGTTTCTTTCTGGAAGAAAATGAGCTACTGCACACTGGCCCCCTTTTTTGTGCCAAGGGCGCCATCTGCTCTAATGCTAGCAAGGAAAATGAGCCCCCATGCCCACTTAGTATTGCAAAACATTCATAATTATGATTGAGTGGGTCCCTGTGTAAAAGTGTCACTGTGCCTGTTTCACTAATGATAGGTATGGCCTTGCTGTTGCCTCTGATGTTTGCTAACAACATGGGCTCCCATCTCACACCATCCCTCTCCCTCCCGCGTCTCATCATCCATCTCCCTCTCTGATGCCCAAATCAAGGTGTCTCCTCTGCTTAATGTTCCCCTCCCATGGGCCATTATTTTAAGGCTCAAAAACACTGGCCCAGCAAGTATTCCCTGCAACTGCAGCACCAATGATACCCACAGCTCTGTGATCACAGCCTGACTTCTCTGCCTAATAAACAGGGCCCTTACTTTCAGGCCAGATGCCCAACTCAGGCTTTCTGCTTTCTTGTATAGAAAAAACAACAAAAAAGCACATTTAGCTCTCTCTGCCCCCCTGTTGCTTAGACCCTGTTTCGTGCATGCACAACACTGGTGATCTGGGCCCTAATACGAACAAGGAAAATGCACCCATGTTCTTTTTCATAGTCAGACTGCTATAACTGGTGGCCGGTGCCCACTCACAGATGGTGTGGCGGGCTCCCGTGCTGTGAAACATGTAGTAGAGAACAAAAGAAGAAATATGCGTTCTAACCAAGGTGGTTGCTACCTGAAAGAAATGTGTGCAACAGTTAACCACCACATATAAAGGCTGCTTTGGAGTCAGTGTAGCTTTTAATTAATGCAGTCACTCAGCTTAGCGGTGACTAATATTTATTCTGTTTGAGATGTAATATATCTGTCCGTTAAAAGGAGTGCACTCTTTAAATGGACACATATAAAAATATTCCCACTAGATATAGTCTGAATGCTCATTGCTAAAAGGTGTATTTTTAAAGCACTTGTTTTATATAGTGTAATAAACATTTTAAATAATGGCATTCACTGTGCTTTCTGTCACAATTTGGGACTTCGTAGCACTGTAAACAAGTCACTATTCCTCACTGACCCAATCATGATTTCATTCTGTGACTCTCTGGTCACACACGAAGACATCCACAGTGATCACATTAGCCAACTGAGGTTTCATAAGATAAAACAGTATATTTCCCTTAGATTAATTTAACCTGCATTTATTATTCAATGGAGGTGTGTGCATGTTTTTATATGCAGTTAACTGAAAGTGAACAAAAAACAATAACATGCAGATTTTTTTCTCTTTTTTAGCTGTCTTTGACATTTGAATTCACACTCGCTGACCCTGCCCCATACCACTCAATAGTACTCAGTAGTATCATGTTTCATTTTCTTGTTTTCAAAGTGTTCTATGTTTGTGATCAGTTATTGAACACAATCAATATATAACATTTATAGGTGTTGCCTTTGTATATTGCTGTACGGTGTTGCAGTAACATTCTCATGATGTATTATGTTTTGTGTGATCTGTAGGCATTTAATCGCCATTTCTACTGTAAATATAGTTAGACATTAGGAGACTTCACTAAAGTGCTATGTATTCACAAAAACTCACATTTCTGACTGAACATTCACATCGTTATTGCAACTATGATAACTTTGTTGTACTGTAGCTAGCCTCGGCTCTAAGCCACTTTTCAACAAGACCTTGGCTGCTTGTCCACATCCACCCAGAAAGCCAGCACCAGTACTTCCAGCTAACATCTGTACTTGCAGCAAACACCACTACTCACCAGTGGCGTAACAAAACTTAAGGGGTCCCCATGGCAAACTACATAGCAGGGGTTCCCCTATGCTCCAGACCCAATCCGGAGCTCTCAGGCCAGGGGACTGCCAAGTGCCGGAGGGCGACCACGAATTTCGGGCCCCCGCACCGACAGGGTTGCAGGGGCTTGGTTACGCCACTGGTACTCACAGCTTTGGCAGCTTTTGACTGTCCTTGCCATTGATATGATTAAATAAAAAGTCTGACAGCAAAATACACATTTGTAATAAACCTTCTACATATACAGCACTCTCTTGCACATGCATGCATGCAAGCATACATGCACCTCCCCTCGCACACAGGAAATAACACTTACAATTATGTAGCTTTCTCTGAGACACGCATAAGCACGCACACATTTTAAATAACCCTGCTACATATATAACTCTCTTTCATACACACCAACACCTGCACACACAATGAATCAGAACCAGAATACATAACTTACAACAGTAAAGTGCAAGTAACATTCGAAGAAAGAAAACACACATTTCCTCCACTGGAATACAGAGGACAGCAATTCAACCCTTAAAAGAGAAATTAACAATTCCTTAGCGCAGTTTAAAGATTGTATCTATGGGCAGGCACAAAGGAAAAGAAATCACTCTCATATGGGTGCAATCAGATTTTTAAATACTGGTCCTAGAACCTGTGAGGAAAGCAATCTTCCATCTTGTAATTCAAGTGCTTTCGATGTTTACCTTACAGTGCTTCATGCAGTCAATTTAAAAATGCTGCGCTAAACCAACTAACGCTTTCCACACATATACTAATCATGTCCTAATTAATGAGGCTCTCCTCAAGTAAGATGAAAGCTCTGCAATGCACCATCTTTGCCTCTTTGTTACAGGAAACAGCCCTCTTCCTAAAACAGAAAACAACAATAGCTCGTCGCCATTGAAACCGACATCTGTGAACAACTGAAGGAACACCACACCGTCCTCACTTTTCTTTATGCACTGTAACTGCTTCATGTAAATGGAGACAGCCTGGAAAGGCGCCTTTCCCGCTTCCAGGCTAGCTTCATTTACATGTAATTGCAGGCCCATTTGTGCCCCACTGGGAACACACCCACGCACCCCCCCCCCCGGGGGGGCGCGCCCCACGGTTTGAAGACCTCTGTCCTATGGCTTAGCACAAAATTAGGCCCAGTGCCAGGACTGTCGGGATTGAAACGATGGGATGCCATAGACACCTTTACCCTGGCAGATGTGTAGTATGTCAACATAATAGTTCTATTCGATCGCCTTAAACAGGAATACAAAATGGCACTCTCACAAATTTTCAAATACCTCCACCTGCGCCACACAGTGCTAGGGGTATTATCACTGGAGGATAAAACCATAGCACCCTGTGCCCTAGAAAACATGCTTCTAGATGGCCACTTGACTAACAAACCAATCTCACTCACATTCAGCACATCAGAAAGAAACACTGAGGGGGGGCTAGAGCGACTGAATCGCGAGGTGGCAGGCAAATGTGGGAATTCTAGAGGATGGCGATTGGAGGGAGGCATTGCAGTTCCACAGAAAGGTAGTAGATAAAAGCACGATACCGCCTGAGCCAACTAAAGATATTAAAATATTTTACACAAGAGCTTTTCTCTATAGGTTGAGGAAAACCACTGAGGAGAAGTGTCTGAGATATTGTGATCAGACAGGCAGTTTTTATCACACACTATGTGAATGCCTATACATTTGCAGGTTTTGGGCAGGGGTCACACAGAGACTGGATCAAGCCACAGAAATACACATCGGTATACCAGCACCACTGGCACTATTCGGGGCCTAGAGGGAGTCGGATGCAACATCCCACAAGCAGCTCCTTGTCTTGGGCTTTCTGCTTGTCAAGCGGTATAATAGTACATAAGTGGGGCACAACACGGGTGCAACAAATGCGGGCTTGGGAGCACGAAATGAACATATGTTATGGCAGGGGAAATAATGACATATCAGGGAAGGGTATGTCAAATAAACAACTGGAATTAAGACACAACCTAGCACAATTCTATCCACTGTACACATGTATCACATCATTACACAAAAGTGACTCACAGAGAGAGAGAGAGGGGAGGGAATAATTGATCGCTGGAGGAAGAAGTTGGTTTCTTTTCATGTTGTGTTAGGGAAAAATCAATACAATTCTACATAAGGAAAACAAATTCAATGCATAGTATATGACTCCATTTTGGTTCAGAATGAAATGGCATTTTTGTAGACTTCAGTATTCCACAAAGTTGTTTGGCAATGGTGATTCCCCAGTACTTTTTCGTTTTAAACATAATTCATCAGTTAATGTGTATTCTATATATTTTTATTGTAGAAAGTCAGTCTTTCAATTAATTTTACTGCAATATTTATAAAGTGCCACTTTAAATGTTTTAACATGTGTAATTGCTACAAAAGACAAACCCTTCTTGTTTATTTTGGTTGATTGTATTTCTATGCTGGTGGCTTTAAAGACAATTTTTTTTGCGTTTCGTTTTTGTCATTTCAACCTCCCCATGTTGTGACCTGTTTTTCCACCCCTCCTTTAGGGTTGTCTGTACTTCCTTCTTCTAAAATAGAAACCTATTGTACTGTAGTGCTTAGCTCAGCTTGGTCTAATGTTTCACCATTGACACCTATGTATAGCTAGCTCCACTTAAGTTGCTGGTGAGCTGATCTCCGTTGAAGTTGATCATTTTGTGGTTTCCCTACCTCTATTATGCATTTATCTACTCTATAAAATGTGCCCCAATTGTAAACCATATATTTATTTATTTAGTTTTATATATTGTGAACATATCAGGGAAAAAGAGTACTTACCTTAACAATCATGACAAATTACATTGGATGAGGTTTGAAACGTAATACAAGAGATAATTATACAGGGAGTAGATCAAAGGAGTAATACAAATTTAAAAGTGTGGCAGTTGAACAATAGTGAACAGTACAGGTAAATACAATTATTTTGGGTGGTCATACGAGAAAACATTGCCCATAAGAAGAACTAGAGTCGGGGAAAAATCAGGGGAAGTGGTGATTGACAAATAGGAGTGCTTTGGCTTGGTATAATTCGAAGGGTGTTTACAGAATGGGTTGTAAGTAGCCAGGTCCCTGAATTCAGGTTCATCGCTATAATAACTTTATTGACATTTTGATCAAGAATGAAAGTGATGATTAAAGAGGAGTGTCTTAAGGTCTTGCTTGAAGGTGCCGTAGGATGAGTTTGTCCTGATCATAGGTGGAAGAGAGTTCCAAACAGTTGGGGCTTTCCCTGAGAAAGTTTGATGAAGCTTTTTTATGATTAGCAGCAGACTTTCCAGTTGAAGTGAGTTAAAACTTTGAAGAATGTGAGACCCTCTTGAGATGGTTATTTTCAGTTCAGTGTTTTGACCTAGCTTCCTTCATAGTGGTTCCCCCTAGCTTTTTGCCTTCTATCCTCCTGTTTTGCTGACTTAGTTTTTGATGGCTTTAGGACTCTGCGCACTTTATCGCTGCTAACCAGTGCTAAAGCGCTTGTGCTGTCTGCTTATAACATGGTAGAATTTGCTTATACACAATTTGCTTATTTAATTGACTTGAGTCCCTAGTAGGATGGCACTACCTGTGCCCAGGGCCTGTAAATTGCATTCTGCTAGTAGGCCTGCAGTACTTGTGCTGCCCACTTGAGTAGCCCTTTAAACATGTCTCAGGCCTGCCCGTGCAGAGTCTTTGTGTACAGTTTTACACTTCCACTTCGACCTGGCAAAATAAACCTTTTGCCAGGCCTAAAATGTTCCTTCTTAATTGTAATTGCATTTATGTAGTGCTGACTACCCCAACAAGGCGTTGAAGCGCTTTTTCAGCGAGTAGCACGCTACTCCGGAACCCATAAAGGATTAGCGGTGAATGAAAAATTTCCCCTCTGCTATGTATTAAAGTGAAGAAAGAAGGCATAATCCTCGCCTCCAGTCCTGACATAGAATTAGTATAGTGAAATATGAAAGTAATTTGAGTGGTGGATATGTTAGTTATTTGGATTGAGAAGGATAGCACAGGGATAGAAGAGGGAAAAGGGTTTGCATTTATATAGCACTTGCTACCCCTGATGGGGTGGTAATGCTCTTTTTTGGCGAGTAGCACTCTACTCCAGAACCCATAAAGGATTAGTGGTGAATTAGTATAGTGAAATATGAATTTAATTTGAGACGTGGATATGTTAGTTTGTATTTGGATTGAAAAGGAAAGTGGAGGGATATTAGAGGGAAGGATTTTGATATATTTTTTTTTTAACAAAACATTTTTTGTATGTTTTTACAGGTACAAAATGGGCAAAGCCCAGCAAGTACATTATATATAATAAAAAAGATCTGATTTTAAATTTCAATAACAAGTTGGTCTGTAAAAGAGAGTAACAAGGCTTGATCTTGCTAGTTTGTCAACTTGGGCATTCATTGATCGCTTGGAGTCCATGGTCATTCCGAGGTTTCTTACTTCCTTCGATACTTTAGGCGGTGCTCTCAGATCATCAGGCCAGGCAGCGAGCGCGTCATAATGTTTTCAATGGACTCACGTGAGCATTCCTGTTTTGGAAGCATTCAATTTGAGATGGCTTCGCGTAATCCACGGATCCATTCCAGTTAAAGCAGTATTTGCGTGTCAATCTGCATAGTTATAGCACGTGAGGTGAAATTGATTGATCAGTGCCGGTAAATTACTTCATGTGGATTTTGAAAAGCATGGGTAAGATAACGCCTTGAGGAACCCCTGCTTTATGGAGAACGGCTTGGATGGGAAAGGTGGAGTATGGATGAAATTAGTTCGGTTGCGAAGGTAGGATGCGATCCCGTCTAGAGCAGTCCCTCTAAGCTGGCTTTGTAGTGTGTTTGTATCCGAGTGTCATGGTCAACCGTGTCAAAGGCAGCCGAGAGGTCCAAGAGAAGTAGCGCAGCGACCCAGTTGCTGTCAACTTTGTTCTTCAGGTCATCCCAGATGGCCAGGAGGACATATTCTGTGCCTCTTCCTGCACAGAATCCCGTTTGGAAGTCTGAAAGTATGGCATTCTCTTCAATGAATTATGACATCTAGGCGAACGCTACTCTTACTGTCAGTTTGCCAAGGAAATGTCCATTTGTAATCGGTCTGTAGTTGTTAGGGTTCAGCGGGTCCAAGTTTGTTTTATTCAGTAATGGGCATATGTATGACTTTTTGAGTTCTTCTAGAAATATTCCGGTAGTTAAGGAGTTGTTGATGATTCTTCTTACTGGAGTGGCAGCAGAGGTTGTTAGAAGAATTGTCGTGAAGGTTTGCATTGGACACGGGTCAGAAGGGCTGCCGGCAGACTTTCTTGCTTTGACCAGGTCCTTGAATTCATTGTGTAAAATGTGTTGGGGAAGGAACGAAGGGGCTCGGTTAGAGTATTCTTTGATTGTTGTTTTGTAAAAGGGTCCGTGCTGGTGCTTTGTCTTTATTTTAAGTATGAGTCCAATGTGTCTGCTTTGGATGTGTAATGATTTGCCAGTTTGTCTGTGAAATCTTGAGTAACGGGATGAGTTCCTTCTAGGCAATATATTGAGTATTTTATAGAATTATTTATTTGCACATTTGGAATTTGGAATTCTGTCTGAATAGTATCTTTTCTTAGCTTTTTTGATAGCTTACTAGTATAATCTGTTAATTTTCTGCAGACGAAGTCTGTTTTGATTGGCGTTTGTTTTATGCCAGGCAGGTTGCAGCTTTGTTGTCTTATGCCTTTTATCTCTGTATTTCTCCAAGGTGCTTGTTTTCTTTTGTGTGGTTTTTAGTGGTATCAGGATATCAAAAGCTTCCTGTAGCCACTCATAGTTTTTTAACAGCATTTATTGTTTCTAGATCTGTACTAGATGTTAGTTGTGTTTCTAAGTGTTCCAAATTGAGTTTGTTCCACGGTCGATAGGTGGATGCATGTACGGTGGTTTTAGGTGCGTTTCTTAGTGTGTTCTGTTAATTCATTTAAGTCACCCATAAGGTAGGCCCTGGGCAGCCCAGAGGGCAAGGTGCAGTGTATTTAAAAAGTTGGCCATGTACTTTTTAGTTTTACATGTCCTGATAGTGAAAATATAGTGAAAAACTCTTACATTTATTGTTCAATACTTCAAGGCCCACTTCTTCCATAGGCTAACATTGGAGTTAACCTATTCCATCTAATAAGTAATAATATCCAAATGGGAGCAGGTAACCAGTTCATTTGATGTCTTTGGAATTGTAATGAAAAATCCTCTCCCATAATGAAGTTGAATTTTAAATTACAATTTTGAAAAGGCCACTTTTAGAAAGTTTGCATATAAGCAGGGGTTGGGACCTTGTTAACCAGCCAGATTGGGCCTCTGTTATTAGTGCAAGAAAGAGATCTGTATACTTTCAATGGTAAGTAACGTCAATAAAAGGGTATAGTAACTTAATTTTCTAGGCCCTTGTTTTTATTCACATTACCAAAAAAAAATCATTTTCACCTGTACTACTAACATAATACATGTCATGAAAGGGCCACTTTGTACATATTTTGTATACATGAACATATAAGACAGAACTGTACTGAATTGGTAAACATAAATGACATAGAACGTGTTGTATTCAATCAAATAGTGCTAAAAATAATCAGAAAGCAATTATGAAATAAATAGTGATAATTTTTTGTATACAAACTCTGACACAAAACCTTTGTACTCTTAGTACCAGTCAATTGTTCTTGAATGAAGAAACAGAAGTAACTGGTCACTCATCTTCTGGGAATAGTGACAGTTTTTCCCCACCAGATGAGTGAACAGATCGCGCAGCAGGGGCTAGAACAAATTAACAAATCGAAAACTAAATTGGTACATCAATCACCTTTTCTAACACAAGTCCAAGTATCGAGTAATGGGAGCGATAAGAACATAATCAGTCAAAGTCCTGAGGAGAACCCCGTAAATCACTGGAGGTTTGAAACATGTCAAAGAAATCTCTTGGGATACACCTTGCAAGAACATGACAGTTTAGTGGGTAGACTTCTCCCCACTTTAAATCTAGTCAATTTTGCAGTCCCAAAGAGCCACTATTTACAAGAGGTTCACTGTTCCCAGAACAGCAGCTTTCTAATTATTTCTAGCACTATTTGATTGAGTCCAACATGTTGTATGTCATTTATGTTTAATGATTGAGTACAGTTCTGTTTTATATGTTCATGTATACACAAATGTACTAAGTGGCCCTTTCATGACATGTTATATGTTAGTAGTACATGAGAAAATGATTACAAAAAATTAATGTGAATGAAAACAAGGACCTAGTTAATTAAGTTACTGGACTCTATTATTCAAGTTAATTACCATTGAAAGTATACAGCTAGATCTTTCTTCCTTTTCTTGCACTTTTAGAAAGTTGGCATTTTCCTACCTTAGCCGTTTGGTGCCTGCAACCCGTCTATTGGTCACATGGCTAGGTATAGCTGATGGTTGGGCTTTGTGTACTCCTCCTACACAGCCACACACAATGGAGGGCTTACATGTCCTTGGTTGGGCCATCAGTGGCAGGATTGGGAGTGAAGAGCTGGGTACAACCCTACATACACTTGAATATACTGTGCCCTGCCTCCACAAAAAGGGATGCATACCCCCTGTAGTCCGTCTGGAGCCAGGACGGGGAAGGCAGGATGCCTGTGATGTTCAGAGGAAAACCTCTTGAAGCTTCTCACACTTCAAAGCAAGGCCAATGTATAAATATTGGCCCTCAGACACCAACTCTTCAGTACTCTTCTGAAAATGTGAATACTGTGCCAGGAAGAAAGACTGCTGTGCTTCTCAAAGGACTGCCAGGCTGCTGCTCTGTAGGACTGTTGCCCTGCTTTGCTGCCCTCTTGCCCGGGTGAGAAGGACTAGACCTGCATCAGTTGGACTCAGGATTGTAACGTGAGTCCAAGGGCTAATTGGCTGACCTCCTGATTAGAGCCTCAGGGACATAAGTTTCCAACAACCTTGAACCCAGCACTTGGACTCTTCCATCTGTGAGTCCTGTGAGTGCTACCCCAGTCCTGAACCTTAGGAAGTTGGCCTGAAGGTAGTCTGCAATCCCATGTGTGGTTTTAGCAGAACAAATTAATCTCCTCTGCTGCGCTGCACAAATCTGAAAAGAACTGACGCATCGCCTCTGCTGCGAGGATTCTTTGAGCGCAAGGACTCCGCAATGACCGCGTAGGCCGCATTAGAACCCCACCACTCTGCAAAAGCTTCACTAACGCAGGCCCTCCCATCGCAAATCTCTAATCGATGGCAGCCTCAACGATGACTCAAGTTCTCATATCGCAGCCTTCTGGTTCTTCAGTACTGCCGCATCACCTCGGCTGCACAACGCATCCTCGTTGCGGGACTCCACAACCATGATTGAAGGTATTCTTGCTAAGGGTCCTAAGTGGGTCACTGTAGCTGACTTGCTCTCCATTGTGGTCTACCTGAATTTATGACTTTGTCCCAGTCTGGCACGATCAGATATACACAGTTGTAGCTTTGTGCTTTTTGGCACGATATGTAATGACTGAAATATTTAAACCTGCATAATTGTGTTTCTACTTATTGGATTTTTGTCATTTCGGTTTTGTTTTATATATTATAATTTACTCTATTTTTCTAAATTGGTGTGCAATTTTTTTTTTGGGGTGTGTTTTCACTTTGTTACTGTTTGACGTGCTGCATAAATGCCTCTAAGTTAAACCTGGCTGCTCTGTCCCAAGATACCAGAGGGTTGAGCACAGGTTAATTTGGGGTTTGCTTGTGCATCACCCTGACCAGGACTGTTTTTGGTGCTTGTGTAGTGTTTCACCCCACTCAACCAGTAAAACAATTTCTGACACAGGGTATTTCGTTGTATCACAGTGTATCACTTTCTGAACTCTGCAGGCTAACTTGAAACACGCTTTGCTTCTATAGGAATCCATGCTGTTTTGTTGAGAGTTCCCATAGTCAAGCTTCTTGGACCACTAGGTTGCAGTCCTCAGCTGAGATAGGCCCAACTGCCTGCAGCACAACCCCTTTAGCTGCTAGTTTACAATATCACACAATAGACCTGTAAAACGGCATTATCTGCAGTTCAGGAAAGACTTGTATACATATGTTCATGGTTTTCGAACTTGTATTCATGTTTCAATAATAGAAAGTATTAATAGGGTGAGCACTCATAAAATGCTGTGAGCTCGGCGTGCACTATTGACTGTGGGTCGAGTATTAAAATATGCACACACATTTGCAAAGTTTAACAACTTGAGGCTACTTATAATGCTCCCTGAATCCTCTGTGATTAAATATAAAATAGATGCAGATGCTTTAAAGCAAGATTTGATTATTCAATATAAAATGTACATAAAATATAGCAGCTCAAACGGTTTATGGTAAACTGTTCAATTTTAGGTACCATTTTTGGAAGGCCTCATTTAGTAAAATGCGTTTGATACATGCTAGTGTTTCCCAAAAATATCAATAATGAAACAAACCGTTTTGCCAAGATTATGGGAAACATAAAAATGAACAGCCATTGGCACAGATAATAGGTCTGGTGGTAGTTGCCAGCCTTTTTTTTTTTTTTTTCTTTTTTTTTCAATGTGCTTTTTGCTTTGACATATTTTTTGTTAAACGTTGTTGTGGACTCTATCGGGCCTTCGTGAATGTTACAAAAACATTAGCTAAAAACATTTTCTCAAAGGATGCATTACCACAGCTGTCCCTGCCACTGTAGTAAACTAGTTGTGTACCAGTGTGTTCCTTGTGAAAAAGCAGAATGCTGTCTCTCACAGTGAAGTTTGTCATATACGAAGTTATGTGTGTGTTTGTATGTATGTGTGTGTTTATATGTGTGTATACATTATCTACTGGCGGTCGCCAGTAGATAGTTATAGTTAGGACCTAGTTTCCATGGGAAACTCATTTTTTGTTTTCGCAATAACTTTGGCACCGATTGACGAATCTTTGCAAAAGTTTCAAAACTTATGGCCCGTTACCGTCCGCTCCTATCATGAATGTTTCGGGGTGATTCACCAAGCGGGGGCCGAGAAAAAAGGGGGAGTCCCAAAACGTGTTTTCTCTGTGTTATTTCTCATATGAAACTTTAGACATGGCTACAGCCCGAACTGCTGAACGGAATTACACCAAATTTGGCAAAAAGGTAGCTCTTGGTTCAGAAAGAACTCTTTTTGTTAAATGGTGTAAATTCTTTCAGTAGTTGCAGAGAAGATCAAAAAGTAAGAGTTTTGATATGTATGGCCGTGGTGGTTCCGCGCACCCTGCCGATCATGAGCTGCATTCTAATTTGCTGTCAACACTTTAAACCAGGAAGTGTTGGCAGCCATCTTGTGCCTCGGTAGAGGCACAAGAAAACAGTAAAACTAGCGCAAAAAACAAGAAAAGGGGTCCCATAAAAACAAATCGGCTGAATTCGCGCAGGGTGCGCGAATCCGGACGAGAAAATACAGAAAAAAATTGAAGCTCCATGGGTGCTGTAAAAAAATGTGTTGGGGGGGCCCCCATTTCCTCCAGACGGCCCCGGGGACCGCCACCCCCGGAGCTTGTTTTTTAATCTGTGGGGGGGGGGGCCTTGGATGGCCCCCCAAGCCCTGGGGACCACCATCCCGGGGCTTTTATTAAATAATTAGCGGGGGCACACGCCCCCCCCCCCACCCCGCTCCCCCATCCCCGGGGCACTAATATTTAAATGCGGCGGTCCGTAATGGTCCCCCGAACCCCGGGGACCACCACCCCCCGGGGCTTTGTCAATATTGGGAGGGGGGCCGCGCGGTCCCCCTCCTGGAGCCAGTGATGGCCCTGGGGACCGCTACCCCCCAGGGCCGGCTCCTGCAGTTTCCCGGGGTGCCCACTCCCGGGACACTGCTGTTTGCTATAGCAGGGCGGGAGCCTCGCGGCTCCCGCCCTGTCATAGCAAACTGTGGTTTGGATTTTGGAAGAGAGAGCAGGAAACCTGCTCTCTCTTCTTCAATCCAAACCACATTGCTTTTCCACACGGGGAGCTGGATGTCAGCAGCTCCCCATGTGGAAAAGCAATGCCAGCTCCCGCAGGACGCGGGTAGCCGGCAGGGGCTGTGGGGGAATTGGGGCTCCCCCCACGGTCCCCAACGAGAGGCCAGGTTCTGGGTTATGGGGTCCCCGGGGCCAGAAGTGGCCAAGGAAGGGGGCCACGTGGCCCCCCTCACCCATAATAAAGTATATTTAGAAAAAAAAAACACGCAAAGGCCGGCATAAATGGCCTGAGGAGGGGGGCCATGCAGCCCCCCTCAAAATAAAAAATAAATTAAAAAACTGGCCATGTGGCCATGCCCCAGGGGATGGGGTCACCAGGGCCAAATATGGCCTCGGGAGTGGGGCCACGCGGCCCCATTCCATTTTCCAAAAAATTAAAAAATAGGGGTCAGGCCCCGGGGTCCCCCAGGGCCCATAAAATGGAAAAGGAAGGGGGGCCACACAGCCCCCCTTCTTAAAAAAGAAAATAGACGTGATCGTGCCGGAGGCCCCGCCCTCTCCAGCAACACTCTGCAAACGTGCCCTGTGGCGCGTTTTAAGTTGGGGAATTCCCCTTAAGTCTCCGGGGGGCCAACTAGCCCACCAGGCTACCTCCAGTAAGCGCCACTGCACTGCGTTGCAGAGAGGTTGCCCAGGCCATGCCCCTTTTTACACCTCTCTGCAACGCAGCTCTGTGGAGCTTACTGGAGGTACCTGGTGGGCTAGTAGGACCCCAGGAACCCTCAGGTTTCAAGGGGACTTTATCCCCCAACTAAAAACGCGCCAGGGGGCGCGTTTGCACACTGGTGAAGGGAGGGGGCGGGGCCAGAGGTGACATGTGTGCAAACATGCCCTGTGGCATGTTTTAAGTTGGGGGATTAAGTCCCCTTGAATCCTGAGGGTCTCTTGGGGTCTAACTAGCCCACCAGGTACCTCCAGTAAGCGCCACTGCGCTGCGTTGCAAAGAGGTGTAAAAAGGGGCGTGGCCTCTGAACACCTCTCTGCAAGGCAGCTCCCTGGCGCATACTGGAGGTACCTGGTGGGCTAGTTGGACCCCAGGGACCCACAGGATTCAAGGGGACCTAATCCCCCAACCTAAAACGCGCCACGAGGCGCGTTTGCACAGTGGTAAAGGGAGGGGGCGGGGCCTAAGGTGATGTGTGCAAACACGCCCTGTGGCGTGTTTTAAGTTGGGGAATTAATTCCTCTTCAATCCTGACGGTCCCGGGGGAGGAGCCAAGATGGCGACCGGGACGGCAGCGTAGGCTCCCGGCTCCGTGAACCTCCGCACCCCGCACAGATATCCTGCACGAGATCCTTAGCCTGCGCTATCTACCCGTGTTGGTGAATGCGAGCGGCAACCGGCCGTGTGACCCCGAAGTTTCTGGCAGCGGTACCGCCGGAGAAATGTCCGTCTGAAGTTTGCGGCCTGTGCAGCCCCGGAGCCGGGACCTCGAGTGAACGCCGTGGCCGGGCGGCAGTGCAACAACAACGGCCTTTGGTGACTGGGTGGGGTCGGACTGCCGGAGTGGTGCGAATGTCGGACTGCGCTTCGCCGTGGTCGCTCCTACCACTAAGCGTAGCTGAACGAGTGCGTGCCCGAGGTGGCAACTCCAAGACTCTCCGGTGATTGCTTCAGCCTTCGCCGGTGAGCTGCCCGGACGCCGCCCGTAACTTGTCCCGATTCTTGCGGGCTGCTCCCAGATTTTCGCGGGCGCTGGTCCGTGGTGGGGACGACTGTGGCCCGTGACCACACACCGGACACATTGTTTGCCTGCCCTCGGAACCCAGTTACCAGTGCCATGGAACCCGAGGCGCTTGTGTCTGAGCCCCGGTCCCGATCTGGGATGGACCTACCCAGCGGCCATTTTGGTATGCCAGAGTCCACCATCCTGTACACCGGGTTGCAGCAGGATTGGGAGGGTGCGACTCTGAGGAGCGTAGCGGAGCGAGCGCCGGGAGCTGTGCTGGGGTACGGTGACCTTCTCGAGGCTCTCGGTGCCCTTCACTCCACCCTGATTCACGGAGCCTGGGTGTTGGGGAGCAAGCTCGATGGAGTGACATCAGCGTCGGAACAGTTGCCGCCTGCCTATCCCCAGGTACACTGGGACTTCTCACGCCGCGCACGGGGGGACAGTGTCGTGGCCGCCCCTGTGAATAGTGCACGCCTGGACTCTCCGGACAGTGTATTAACGTGCGATCAGCTGGCTGTGGATTTGGTCTGTTCCGGAGGTTTCGGACCTGAGTGGGGGGTGGTGGCCTTGTCCCGTGCGCGGTCTCCGACGACCCAGACAACGCCCAAGCAACGGTCGCCCGCCCTGGCTGATTCCGCCTTCCTGGGCCTGGTGTGCAGTGTAAATCCTGGCTCGGCATCGGGAAAGACGATCCTCCCTAGAGCTGACTGTGTCGATCTTCAGAGCCCTCTACCCTACCTGTGTGTGTCGCTTCCTGAGTTTTATTGGACACTTCTCTTCCTGGTAACATTGGACATGGCACTGGGACGAGGGGTATGCATGGGTGGGTTTGCAAAGAGTGGCCAAGGATGATGCTGACCCTTCCGAGGTGGTCACCTACTAGGCGGGCGGGCTCGGGAGTTGTGTGCTCTCACGGCATAACTGTTAGTGTACCAAGTGCGTAATGCTCCTTACTCCTCTTTGACAGGGTCGATTTTGTGTTCTTTATTGTATGCTTTATGGGAAACCGTGTGGTGCGGGAGGGAGGAGCCGGGGGCGTGTTTTGCAGGCCCTCCTCCAGTTTATTAATACTCTCTCTACCCCCCCGTCTGGTGGGGGCTCTTTTCCCACTTCTTTTCTCTGTTTCTTCTATATTTCGGGTCTGGTTCCGGGGCGACAGGCACACTGCTGGGGGGGGGGGCCGTACTCATCTGCAGAGGTGCAGGGTGGGGGGTTGGGGGGGGGGGATCCTTTAGTCTTTCACCTCCTTTTTCTATGGCCTCCTTTTCTTCTCTTATTCTTCTTTGTCTTTTTCTGGGATCAGCATGGTAGTACTCCTTTGTTGTTAATCACTGCTGTTTCCGGAGTGCCATAATTTCCGTGGAGTTTCCTGGGTCTTGGGGCAGGGGGTTGCAGGCGCAAATGGCCGTGTCATTCCTCCACATCCTGAACTTCCTGTTTCAGCGCCATTGCTTAGATAGACTGCTGTGTATTGTTTACGTTCATCGTTCTGCCTGCCATTTTTCGCTGCTGGGAAACTGTTTGGCACCTGATCCTTCCATCCTTTTCTATTATAAAATGTAAACCTTTATTATCCTGGTCTCCTACTTTGGCTGTTCAGAGACTGAGAGTATGCTAGCGTCGAGATTTTGCTCCCCGAGGTACTGACTGTGATAGACCTGCTTTCTGTTATTCTGATTGTTTAGCGGCCGGTCCCGGGGGTTGTAGGCCCATATGTGTAATTGATTGAAATGTCAATAAAGGTTTTCAAAAAAAAATTTTAAAAAATCCTGACGGTCCCTGGGGGCCAACTAGCCCACCAGGTACCTCCAGTAAGCGCCGCTGCGTTGCAGAGAGGTGGCCCAGGCCACGCCCCTTTTTACACCTCTGCAACGCAGCCCTATGGCGCTTACGGGAGGTACCTGGTGGGCTAGACCCTCAGGATTCAAGGGGACTTAATCCCCCAACTTACAACGCGCCAGGGGGCGTGTTTGAAGAGTGGTGGAGAAAGGGGGCTTGGCCTTTGTCTACCTCTCACCAATCCCACTGCGTAGGGCTTACTGGAGGTAAAAGGTAGGCTAGTTGGCCCCTAAAGGACCCCCAGCAGTGAAGGGGACTTCAAACCCCATCCAAGAGCGTGCCAGGGAGTGCGTTTGTAGAGTGGTGGGCAAAGTGGGCATGGCCTGGTACGAGTACTTAATAATGCTGCTGTGTGGGACTGACTGGAGGTAATAGTTTGGAAAGTTGGCCCACAAGGATGTCCTTGGGGGGGCCAACTACCCCTCTTGTTACCTACAGTAAGTCCCACACAGTGGGTTTGCTAAGACGTCTTCGGAGGCCATGGCCCCCTTTCTCTACCACTCTGCAAACGTGCCTCGCGGCAGACTACGGGATGGCGGATGAAGTCCAATTTAGTCCTGAGGGAGTTTGGGGGCCTAGAATCCCTCCTGGTACCTCCTGTAAGTCCTACGCAGCGGAATTCCTGAGTGTTGGTTGGATGCCCAGCACCCTTTCTCCACCACTCTGCAAATGCGACTACTAGTTAAAGTAGCATATTTCTGCTCCTCTGAGTTAGAGGTAATTTTAATCCCCCTGCCCTATTATGTAATAGGGGCTTACAGAGGAACTCATGCTAATCACAGGGGTACCCCAACGCATAGTGTTCCCTAGTGTATGTAGGTGCTTTCACTGTATTCTAAGTGTCTTTTAGCATAGCACTGGCTCTAGGCCTGGTTAGTCATAGTCCGTTACCACCAGTACCCGTCAGAAAAAGTTGTGGGCACAGGATGATTTTGCAACAAGGCCTCTTTCTGCTCCTCTGTTGGTTCTTTCTGCACATGTCTTGCTTCTTCCTGCACTTTTCTTCGTCTTTGTGGACTTCTGTTGCTTCTTTTTGCACTTCTTTTGCTTGTTTCTGTGCGTTTTTTCTTCTTTCTTCACAAGTCCTACCTCTGTAGGCATAGTTAGAAACTAGCATTTAAAACACCTTTGAAATTCACTTAAAAAACCATAGGTTTCAGGTATGTTATAGTTAGAAATTAGCATTGAAAAAACCTTTGAAATTCACTTAAAAAACCATAGGTTTTCAGGGGCGTTGATGACATCACTGATGACATCATCCTTGTGATAGAGTGGCAGACCTCCTCTCACCCTAATATAACCTTTGATACACACACTCAAAAATACAAACTAACATTTTCAAAACAATGGACATACCCATACCAGTTACAACACACCTATTCAGTAATTCCAAGATCTATACACACATCCACTCATTCACCAACAGTCCCTATACAGTCACTCATACATGTACTCACTCATCATATGTACTCATACACCTATACATCCTATTACACACTGCCACTCATCC
The DNA here is from genome assembly GCF_964204655.1 of Triturus cristatus. Lineage (NCBI taxonomy): Eukaryota > Metazoa > Chordata > Amphibia > Caudata > Salamandridae > Triturus > Triturus cristatus. The sequence continues at coordinate 629,250,885 of NC_140594.1, read as the reverse complement.
ATAGAATTACTCACATACATAGTCACACATGCAAACAAAGTATCAAACATCCATTTACTTGCATATACAGTTATACACACACTACCACACTTACTGCTACAGAAACTTGCACATACTTACTCTCTTAAACAATCACTTATAGAAACACCCACTTATTTGTACGGGAACTCTTCCAATCTCTCACTCTCACATATACTCACTTATATTCACTTATATACACCAATACTCACATATACTAGTTTAAAACATATGTAGTTATTCATAAAGACACTATTGAGACAGTCATTCACTCACTAACACACCCATGCACACACTCATCCACCCATACAGTCCTGCACACATGCTGTCTTCAACAAATACAAACAGTGAGTCACTCATTCATACACCTATGCACTACGTTATACCCCCCACCAACCCATGCAGCCACTTATACACAAAGTGAGAGACTGATACAGATATTTACATATTTAAACATTACTCACTAACCCATGTATTCACTAAGATACACTTAATCAGTCAGTTATACAATCAATTTTACAAAAACAAAATCATCCATTTAGACACTTATATACCAATTTATTCTTCCATCGACCTTGAGATATACACATAAACATATTTAATTTTCAGAAAAACACACATTCGCTGGATGATGTCATCAGTGATGTCATTTGAGATGTCATCAGTGATGTCATTTGAGATGTCACTGACATGTCATGAGTGATGTAATATGTGACGTCATCAGCATTGCATTGCGGGCTCGCGAGTTATAGTTAGCTGAACTAACAATAACGGGGGAATTTCTATGGTTTTGTACGAGTGAAATGTCCAGCTAACTAGAACGCCCCTGAAACCTATGGTTTTTTCAGTGAATTTCTAAGGTTTTTTAAATCCTAATTTCTAACTATAACGTGCCTGAAACCTATGGTTTTTTCAGTGAATATATATATATATTTATTATACTATGTATACATGTGAAAATGTCTCGGTCCGCCTGTTTGCCTCGGTGGCACAGAAAAAATGGGTGGAACTGACGTCAGCGCGCCGACGAGGTCCTCTTATGGCTCCGATGATGTCATACGGTGACGCGAGCGGAGCCGTGCTATTGTGACATCCTCGTCGATGTGGGAGAGCTAGGAAAGAATTTCCTTGGAATGCTGGTGCAGGGGATATTCATCTAAGTGTTCGGGCTAGTCCTTTGGGAGCAACTGTTTATGTTGCCACTCCAGAAACCGAAACCAGTGATCCGAGGGCAGAGGCCCTGCAGATGGCACACGAGGTGGGGTGCCCAGTCGTGTGCACCGGCGGGGCAGCGAAGTGACAAGCACCACAACCCACAAAAAAGGTAACGAGGGCACTGAAAACACAGGATCTTCTCTTTGTATCTGGCAGGAACAACAAATTTAAAATGCCCTAGTACCAAAATGTAGAATTAGTGCTACAACGGTCTTCAAGAGGACCTGCGATACAGCTTCTGCCTCCCGTACCCTGGAGGCGGCACATGGGGCACGTGGTACGGTCATACTGCGATGGGACGCACACTCGTTGACCTCTCATGGCACTGCTCCACACTTCAGGGAGGACGCTTTCCATTAGCTATGTTTTCTGATGACGTGTCGCGCCGGCCCCGTCCAACAACAGAACTCCTTTAGATCCAAACAGACTCTTCCACTTTCTCACCGGAAGTGAAACCAGGCCACGCGGACACTTTCACAATACAACAGCTGGGAATGCACTTTTTGGTAAATAAACCACATTCCTTCCTCCTAATGAATCAAATAAACATCTCACTGCAGAACAGGGGCCAGCTTCGATCGGTAAACAGCCGTTACAACGACCTTTTTACTTCGCGATACCATTACAACGTATGCATTACCACGCATGCGTTGTACATCGCGAAGTCATTACTACGCATTTGTTTAGAACGCATGGTCATTTACCACGCATGCCTTTACAACAAATTTTGTTGTAAAGCTATGTATGGTAAATGACCATGCGTTCTAAAAAACATGTAGACGATCCACTTTGTTGTAAGGAAATAGAGGCTGTTCCGTTTCCTCACAACGACGTGCACCGCCCCTCAGAGATGACTTGAAGCAGGAACCACGAGGAATGAGAGGTAAGGGGGATTGGGCATGGGGTGGTTTTTTTTCTAGGGTTTAGGGTAGTGCAGTGGTGTTTGGGTATTGTAGGGGGTCGTGCTGGGGGTAGTGTTTTAGGGTTAAGGGTAGTGCAGTGGTGTTTGGGTAGTGTAGGGGGTCGTGCTGGGGGTATTTGTGTAGTGTAGGGGGTCGTGTTTTAGGGTCATGCAGTGGTGCTTGGGTAGTGAAAGGGGTCGTGCTGGGGGTAGTGTTTTAGGGGTTAGGGTAGCGCAGTAGTGTTTAGGTAGTGAAGGGGGTTGTGCTGAGGGTAGTGGTTTAGGGTTTAGGGTAGTGCAGTGGTGTTTGTGTAGTGTAGGGTGTAGTGTTTTAGGGTTTAGGGTAGTGCAGTGGTGTTTTTGTACTGTAGGGGGTCGTGCTGGGTTCTAGTGTTTTAGGGTTTAGGGTAGTGCAGTGGTGTTTGTGTAGTGTTTTAGGGTTTAGGGTAGTGCAGTGGTGTTTTTGTACTGTAGGGGGTCGTGCTGGGTTCTAGTGTTTTAGGGTTTAGGGTAGTGCAGTGGTGTTTGTGTAGTGTAGGGGTAGTGCTGTAGGGTTTAGGGTCGTGTAGTGGTGTTTGGGTAGTGAAGGGGGTCGTGCTGAGATTAGTGGTTTAGGGTAGTGCAGTGGTGTTTGTGTAGTGTAGGGGGTCGTGCTGGGGTAGTGTTTTAGGGTTTAAAGTAGTGCAGTGGTGTCTGTGTAGTGAAGGGGGTCGTGCTGGGGGTAATGGTTTAGGGTAGTGCAGTTGTTTGTGTAGTGTAGGGGGTTGTGCTGGGGGTAGATTTAGGGTTAGAGTAGTGCAGGGGTGTTTGGGTAGTGTAGGGAGTCGTGCTGGTGGTAGTGTTTTAGGGTTTAGGGTAGTGCAGTTATGTTTGGGTAGTTTAGGGTGTCGTGCTGGGGGTAGTGTTTTAGGGTTTAGGGTAGTGCAGTGGTGCTTGGGTAGTGGTTTAGGATAGTGCGTCCAACCAGCCACAATATCCGGGGACAAAGGGGATCCTGACTGTTTTGAATGCTCCGCCAATTGAATAATTTGGGTCAAGGGCCCTACCACGTCCAAGACCAATCAATTCCTTTCTTGGGATCCCTCATATACTTGGAGAAAAAGGTACATAGTTTCTAATCAATTTCAAGGCTTGTGTGCCACCTTCCCCTTCAGTGAGGGCCTGGGGCATTCTCCCCTCATCCTATTCCTGACCTCCCTTTCAAGGGGTTGATGGATTTTCCCCACCACATACTTTGCCACTTTGGTGTCAGGGGTCCACTCTGCCGACCTAGGATGGTAAATTTGAGTAGGCTCGAACATGTCCGAGTGGACCCCGTCCCCAACCTGGCACTGAGAGGAGTGGGACTCTGGATGCCAGGGACGCCCCGAGTCCTTATCCTCATCGGAGGAGAAATCGTCCTCTGATGCACCCGCTCCCTCTAAGGGAAACCTGCTGTCGGGGTCTTCAATAGTGATGACAGCGTCGCAATTTTCTCCAGCCTCCTCCTTCTCCCGGCAGGGTGCATGATTTAGCGCTCGCACATTCTTGAGGAAGGTCTCCGTAAGTTTATCAAATCCTTCCAAGTGCCCCGCGTTATGCTTAATGGCCCTTTTATTCCCCATCTAGGAGCTACTGGGACCTGCCACCACCAGATCTGGGTCACTGAACACCAAGGGATGCTTTTTGCCAGCTTATCAACCTGATCCCTAAGAGGAGCCAGCGCCCTAGAAATAGCCAGAGAGCGGGCTTGGTCCACTGCTGGAGGGAGAAGTTGGGGGGCCATTCCTCCCCCACTTCCTGGTAGGAGGAGTAAAAATGGTCTTCTGGAGAAGACATGATAGCAGAGGGTGTGAGCACAGAACAAATGCCTTATGGCAGCCCCCTCCCCGGCGCTCCAACAGCTGGGCTTTCCCCGAAGCTGTTCTAAGAAGAGACTGAGGTGCAATATCAATTACCACCACCAGGTGGCGCTGGTCACTAACGTGGCCGTGTGGGGAAATCACTGCGTAGCAGTGTCAAAATTAGGCGAGGGTTGGTCGGGAATCAAGCGGACACTAAAGGAGTGACTGGATTCCCAAACGTCCGTAAAGACCAGCGGGAGCGCTCAACGGAGCTGCCTCGCTCGGACCAGATGCGCCTGACAGGATCTCACCGCGTGCACAGCGGGAGAACTGCGAGGGGGAGAACGCTCTCAGGCAAGAGCCTGCTGCGCAGGGAATATGAAACAATACCAAGGCATTAATGCTAATAACGTGCATAAGAAGCCGCTATACAAACAGCAACAACGTCAGATTAAGCCAAGAATGTAAGGAATGCACTTAACTGACGAGCAGTGAAGAAAGAGGAAGCGGAAGGGACGTCACGATATTATATACGATGGACTGTGATATGATTGCACTATAGTTGCCTTGAAGACTACCCCCCTAATGGTTCGTGGGTTGTGTAGTCTTTTGTTTAATGATTGTTGTGTTGCGTTTTCTTTGAACTGCTATGCAAATAAAGTGAGGAAAGATATGCATAATCCTTGCTCCGTCCTGCCATAGAATTTATTAAACTTTATTCGATCTGATTTAGAAACATAGATCATAAAAGTGTACATAAAAACAGTAAATCCTCTTTCCTAATACAATACAGTGAGAATTATTAAAACCAGTAGGTAAAAACGGGTGTTACAATGCCCGGTTCAGAGCAACTTCTGGTTAACAGAATTGTAAAGTTCAATGTTTCGCAAAATCGATCCCATGTACTTCGTGCAAAATACGCAATAAGGAGTCCAAGTAAGATGTAACGCTCCAATACCTGACCAGTCTGCACTATATAAAACTGCAGAAAAAATAAAAAGTGTTTTGCACACTTGTCATTGGGCTATATGTGGGCTACATCTGGGTGATATTTGTGCTACATTTGGGCTCGTTTTTCCTCTGGTGGCCATCTTGGGAGACATATTTGTTATGAAGTTTCCTAATTTCCTCCTTTACTGCAGTGTCCTCAGTAGGAAATGCTTTTTTATTTTGATTCCATCAAGAAGGCATTCAGATGTGTCACACATTTGCCATAAATTCAGAATGTTAGCATTCTAGTTGTTCATTAGATCACTGTAGTAAAGCTACTGCTCACCAGGGAGTTAACTGGAAGTCTACTGCTGGTATTGAAAGTGATTGTTTCAGTCTGCATGTCAGAATTTTCTAATGAAATAGAAGAGGATTTGAGATCTCACTTAAAACATGCCCTACATTTTCTTTCTGCAGCACTAACCATAATTTATATGGTAAAATGAACCCCCTCATTTTGTTCCTTTTTAACCCCTTCCCCGCTCATGACTGAACCGCTCCGTCATGAGCCACGGTTGCCGTGTGCTCATGACGGAGCGGTTCCGTCATGCCACGACCGTTGGCGGCCGCTCCGCCCACGCGGCGCTGTTTCCCCGCCTGTGCGGGGGGACAACGCAACTGGGCGGAGTCATGACGGAACCGCTCCGTCATGAGCACAGCTCAACCGTGGCTCATGACGGAGTGGCTCCGTCATGAGCACAGCGCCACCGCGCTGCCCCCCCCGCACCCCCCAGCGCTGCGGCGGAATTCCCGCCGCAGCGAAAGGGTTAAATTAAATGTTTTAAGTGTTACCAGTTTATTCCAATCAAGATGGCTTCTGGTGTGCCATAATTTTGTCATAAGTAAGACTGTGTAACATGCTGTGACCCTTCCCTGTCTTGTCCCTTCCCCGTCTTGTCCCTTCCCCGTCCTGCCCTGCTGTGTCCGTGCACGTGTTCCCCGGCGCACGTTTTGTGGGGACTTGTGCGTAAGCCGTTATTCCAACGGCATTCCGTATCTCCTATTCAATAAAGCTGGTTGCTTACTTCGTTTCTCTTTGTCGTCCCGTCATTACATTGTAATTTTGGCGACGATCACAGGATCAAGACCTGTCACTGGATCACGCCAGATCACCAGAGGCTCCTGACGTCCTGTACCCTCTCCCACCGAGTGTTTTGTGAGGCGGACTTCCGCTCTTCGCTCCGCCTCTGTGTGACGCCCATTAACCCCTCCGCCTCACACCATTTGCCTTCCTTCAACCTTGTCAGCCCGGGGCAGGAGCTGCAACCTAAACGTGTGTGAAGTGAAATTTCTGTCTGCCAACTTAAAAAATACCATAAACGGCCACCGGAGGGAGCCTGACGCCTTCTTAATCTTTGCTTCATGAGATTTAAAGCATCTTCCTAACTAATACTTGCACTGTGTAAGAATGACTGGAGTAATGAATGCGGTGGCAATGTCCAGCACCTTCCTAGAAGTCCCTGGGCCACCCGCGGAAAATTGGACACAGTGGGTAAAATGTTTTGAGAAACATTTGGAGGCAATTGATGGGACTGAATAAAATCCTACGAGAAAACAAGCAATGATGTGCAATTGTTTGGGGGCAGAAGGAAGGAGATTATTCGACCACATAACTCCAATTGAAAAAGAGGATGTATTTAAGGAGGCCAAATTGAGAATGAAATACTATTTTGACACCACTATGAGTGTGATAATGGAGAGATATAACTTCTACTACAGGTACTAAGCACCAGGTGAGGCGATTGAGTCTTACTTTGCAACATTGAGAATGTTAGCTACAATGTGTGCATTCAAAGATGCAGATGAGATGATCCGGTGGTGATGCGTACCACGTGCGTGAAGGCGCAGGAGAAATTGTTATGCCACAAGAATCCTAACTTAGAAAAAGTGGTTTCTACCATCAAAAGCATGGAAAGATCGGCCAAAGGTATTAAATTGCTGCGCAAACCAGAAAATCAACAAGTGTGTGTCAATCTTGTGCGAAAGGAGGAGGAGTCCGCATCCAACAAACCACGCAAGAATTTCACTTGGCCTAGAAACCCCAGTACCCATGTTGGAAGGCCGAATTGTTATCGTTGCGGATCCAACGCGCATATGGCAACTAGCAAAGAATGTCCTGCGAGGGGCAGGATCTGTCAAGGATGTGGAAAAATGGGAAATTTCCTTAAGGTTTGCAGAACTTCACGCTCTAAGAAAATTTACACAGTAAGCGAGTCAAAGACCGATGTAGACTCAGATGAGAGTGAGCTACTGGTAAACCTGGTGCTGCTGTTCGCCATCATCAACGGTGAAGATGTACAAAACCAACCCAGGTGTGATGTTGGTGTGAATGGTGAAGATGTCGAGATGTTGGTGGATACGGGGTCAAGAATAACAATTCTGTCTAAGGACACATACAGCGGACTCAAGTACATGACACCATTGGAATCTAGCAGAATCATTCCAGGTGCATATGGCGGATACAAGATAAAATTAGAACGGGTCTTCAAGGTGGATTTGTCGTTTAAGGGAAAGAACACCTCCACAAAGGTTTTTGTAGTGGACTACAATGTGAACATTCTGGGTTGGCTGGAACAACAAAAACTTAAAATGATGATTAATCCTTGTCAACCACCGTATGTATTCAGCATTCAAGAGGATGGCCTGGAGACTATTCTCAAGGCATTTGATGGGGTGTTCAACGAACAATTAGGATGCCGAAAGAACTTTGAACATCAGATTATCCTGAAGAGTAAAGCATACCCAGTGAAACGGAGTCAGGAATATACCCTTATCAGCCGCGCCGAAGTCAAGACAATCCTGGAGAATTGGTGCAAGGATGGTATTATTAAACCAATCAACGCATCTGAGTGGTTGTCGCCAATGGTTATCTCAAGGAAAAGGAACCGAAAGATCCGTTTGTGCATTGACCTTCGCGAGCTGAACCGCCACGTAGTAGCTGATTGCCAACCTCTGCCTTTGATTAACGAAATGGTGATGACGTTAGGTCAAGCGAAAATCTTCACAACACTAGACTTCAGCGCCGCCTACCATCAAATACAATTGCAAGATGAATCGAAAAAATACACGGCGTTCATCACACCAGAAGGAGTGTATCCATTCCGCAGGTTGCCCTTCAGATTGTGTTCGGCTTCGGCTGTATTTCAACGCATAATGAACCAGTTATTCAAAGGCATGGAAGGAGTCGGATCATTCCAGGACGATGTTCTGATTTATAGCAAGACAAAAGAGGAACACTTGGTCATCCTGAGGAAAGTTTTTCAGAGGATTCAGGACAGTGGTCTTACACTGCAAAAAGAGAGGTGCAAATTCCTAAAAGAAACTGTAGAGTACTTGGGACATCTCATCGATGGAAATGGGGTAGACCAAAACCCTCCTTGATTTCTGCAATTTCCTGTTCACCAAATCCCAAAAATAAGGATGAACTGGCATCTTTCTTGGGCATGTGTGAATTCCATTCCAAATTCATACAACATTAAGCCAAGGTCGAACTGCTTCGGAAGATGGTAAGGATGGATGCGGAGTTCATTTGGAATGAAGAATGTGAACGAAGCATAAAGACCATTAAGATGGAACTTGAGCAAGCACCGTCTCTGCAGTCATTCAACGAGAAGTTGAAAATCACTGTAACAACAGACGCCAGCCAAGTCTGGTTGGGGGCTATGCTTAGCCAAATGACTGAGAACCGGGAGAAAATCCTCACATTTGCGTCCAGGAAGCTAAGGGGCCCGGAGACAAAGTACTCAGTATTTGAACGTGAATTATTGGCTTGTGTTTGGGCTGTAACAAAGTTTAAAAGTTTCCTGTGGGGCAAGGAATTTACTATCCATACCGACCACAAGCCGTTGGTCAGTATACTTGAGAGAAAAGGTTCTAGCCAGCCTTCGCCAAGAATTGCAAAGTTTGCATGCAAATTGCAGGAGCATCAAGTTAAGATGGAATACATACCCCGGCTGTGTAAATATAACAGCAGATTATTTATCACGTGCCCCGTGCGAGGATGATTCTGAATGTGAAATGGATGATGATGTACTTGTTGAATGCTTATTTGAAGGTCATAATTCAAATGGTACCATTAACAAATCAGAATGGTTAGAAGCTATAAAATATGACACAGTGTTAGAAACATTTAAAAAATATGTGATCAAAGGTTGGCCACGCGAGAGGGCACTTGATGAAGCACTCAGACCCTACTGGAAAATTAAGGATGATATTGGTGTTGTTGAAGATGTCATTCTCCGGGGTGGAACTTTAATAGCACCAATGTCCATGAGAAGCAGGTTGGTGACTTTATCCCACGAAGGGCATGTAGGAATGACAGGCACCAAACAGAGGTTGAGGGAAGGGTACTGGTGGCCCTCCATGGATCGTGACGTCAATATGTTTGTTACTCACTGCTCCATGTGCAATGAAGCTGACAAAACTTTGACACGCCATTGCCCCATGACCTCCGTTGAACTACCAGAAGGTCCTTGGATCAAAGTTGGCATTGACTTCATAGGTCCCATGAATGCCTAGAGTCTAGAATTGCGTTATGCCATAGTGCTGATTGATTATTTCAGCAAGTGGGTGGAAGTCAAGTTTGTGTCTCAACCCACCACACGTGAGGTAATTGACTTCCTGAAGGAGTTATTTTGCAGAGAAGGTTTTCCCCATCAACTGGTCTCTGACAATGGAGTGCAGTTTGTATCCTCTGAGTTAGTCTCATTCTTTAAAAAAAATGGCATAGAGCATGTAAAATCCTCTTTATATCATCCACAGGGCAATGGTCAGGTAGAACGGGCCAATCGCCTGATTAAAGAAACCATCCAAATAGCCTTGAAGTCTCATATTCCTGTTGAGGCAGCACTACGCACCAGGTTGTGGTCATACCGTACCACCCCCCACAGTACCACTGGTAGAATCCCATTTGAACTCATCAGGGGCAGGGCAGCGATCACACGTTTGCAACCACATTGGTCATTGGCTTGGAAAAAATGGGAAAATGAAAACCATAAAGAAAATGAGAGTAAGATGACAAGTCTGGTTGATGAGCGCCAGAAGCGCATGCGCACAAATTATGACACGAGGAATGCTGTACAATAGATGTCCGTGAAACAAGGAGACTTGGTGAGAGAGAAGTATCCCAGGAAGGGGGCCAACATGAGCAAGTATAGTGAACCCAGGCGCGTGGTCAAAACAAAGGGTACTGCCGTTCTCCTAGACAATGGTGGAATGGGTCAAAAGTTGCAAGAAGCAGGATATCTGAGCCTGTGGGCAGGCCCAGTGGCTCACATGACGATGGTCTGGTGTCCTCTGCTGAGTCGCGCCTGGGTGGAGCATGTGGGGAGAAAACTACTCTTGTGTCAATAGATGATATTCCCAGAGTATCTCTTCCTGGTGTGGCCACTAGTCCTGTTGATACCATTCGTGATAGAACACTTGTTCCGCCCGTAAGGTTCAAGGATTACACAATGTATTAGCTCTTCTAGGGAAAGCATAAAAGTATGTGTTTCCTTTGCTTGTTTTGAAACTATGCATTCCAGAGTTACTTATGAAAAACGGGAGAAGATGTAACATGCTGTGACCCTTCCCTGTCTTGACCCTTCCCCGCCCCGTTCTGCCCTGCTGTGTCCGTGCGCGTGTTCCCCGGCGCGCGCTTAGAATGTTGTGGGGACTTGTGCATTCCGTATCTCCTATTCAATAATGTTGGTTGCTTACTTCATTTCTCTCTGTCGTCCCGTCATTACAACTGTTAGCTTTCTAGTTGTTCTTTAGAACACTCTGGGAAGCTGCAGTAGAACACAAAGGCATCAACTGACAGACTGCTTCTGTTGAAATATAACAGGAAGATATTTGAGATCTCACTTAAAACATGTCCTAATTTTTCTTTCTACAGCACTAACCATAATTTCTATGACAAAATGAACCCCCTCATTTTGTTCCTTTTTTAAGTCTCGCCTGACCCAGCACATGCGCTGGTCTGGCGAGACTTATTGAGAGGGCTCCAAAAAGTGCTACCAGGCCAGCCTAGAGCTACAGAGCATGTGCGCTGGCGCGCGCGCCGTGCTTGGCCGCGATCACTTTCACGGCCGCTTTGATGATTGATTGCGATCGCGATCACTTTCGCGGACGCACGGCCGCTTTGCATAGCCAATAGGTCTCGCTTTTGGGACCTTATAAGTATTTAGTTATGCAACTCTTGCATGGCTAAACACTTATAAGGTCCCAAATGCGAGACCTATTGGCTATGCCAATGCTTGTTAATTAAATGTTTTAAGAGTTACCAGTTTATTCCAATCAAGATGGCTTCAGATGTGCCATACTTTTGTCATAAGTAAGGCTGTTAGCACTCTATTTGTTCTTTAGAACACTCTGGGAAGCTGCAGTAGAACACAAAGGAATCAACTGACAGTCTCTGCCCTTGTTGGATGTACATGATTTACTGAGAATGACAGACTTCATTCTCACATGACTGAGAAAGATAATGTGAATTTACAGAAAATATGCTCTCATTTTTGCTTCAGTTTTCTCTCAAACATGATTCATGATATCCCAGCAGAAGGTTTTTCACAGGGTAAAATCACCTTAGAACACACCACAATTCCTGAAATTAGTATGGTACCATCAACAAATGAATTCTAATGTAACTAAAGTCTGTTATCACCCTTTATAGTTCTCCTATCAAAATCTTCTATTCACTACAATGCATTTCAATGGGGTACTATCATGTATATTGGTCCCAAGATGGCTGCCAGCAATTCCAGGATGAAGTGCTGACAGGCAATCAGATGTCACGATGAGATGTGTCGTTAGGCTCCGCCCAGATATTGAAACTTTTTCTTTTTCTAATTTCTCATGAACTACTGAACAGATTTACACCATTTAACAAAAAAAGGTATCTTTCTGAACCAAGGGCTAAATTTTTGCCAAATTTGGTGTAATTCCGTTCAGCAGTTCGGGCTGTAGCCGTATCTAAAGTTTCCTATGGGAATTAACATGGAGAAAACACGTTTTGGGACCCCCCTTTTTTTCTCGGCCCCCACTTGCCAAATCACCCCGAAACTTTTAAAATAGGAGCTGGCCGGAGCGCCCCACGAGTTTTGAAAATTTAGGGAAGATTAGTCAACCGATGCCAAAGTTATTGTGAAAAAAACGTTACGATTTTCCTATGGATAATAGGTCCTAACATCACTACCTACTGGCAACCGCCAGTAGGTAATATATATGTACAATTTTAGTAAAAACAAAAGGTATTGGCCGACTTAATTATGGGCCCCACATTTATTATTTAGTTACAAAAGTGCACTTTTGGTATATGTTTTTCCATTAGTGCAGATTTAAGACTTTCAGGCATTGGAAGAAGTGGGCGGGAAATCGTACTCATTAAAAAAAACAGAAGAAAAACTTGTGAGTTTCGTTTAGCATGCGCAAATATTCATGTGCATGTTTGCTCATGCAAAAATCTTCTGAGCGTTTGCAAGTTCAGTTTCCCTACATTCCCTTTTCCCCACCCTGCAAAACGTTTTACTTCTGCCCTTGTAATGAGTACATTTCCAACCTTTCCCAGTGTGGCAAGAGATTAGAGATGAGTTGGTAAACTCTTGAACATGCAGTTTTGTAGGTGTGCATTTAATCAAGTGTATTTTACCCTGGAACTACCACTTCTCTCTGCTTCCAGCCCCTGTGTGCAGATTTGGGGAAAGGTGATGCCATCAGGACATTTCTAGAATCCAGACCCTGCTATGAGTCCTGGCATAATCAGAGAGGCTGTTATCAGACTTCTGCTATAATGAGAATACTAACATAGTTTGTTACGTCACTGCAACACACTGAAAGGACAACTGGATATTTATTTTGCAGGGCAAATAGATTTATGACATACCATGTCCTATGCAAAAACAAAAATGTTATAAAATTCCCCACCCCTCTAGCTGGTGTTGGGTCATGCAGTCCTGAAGGTCTATCTCTTAGAATAATGTCAAAATGGTTAAAAGCTTCTAATGAGACCACTTGCTTGTCTAACATGAGTATTATGCTGCATAAGAGGTGAAAAGAAATTGGTTGTATCAAGAGAGCACAGAGTGATTCCATCTATACATTGAGGAGAGTAGTGTTGATGGTGGACCATTGCAGAACTCCCTGTCTAAGAGACCTAGTTCTAGATAGAGATTTTGCTAGTTTTAAACCTGGGAGCAATTGCTCAGGTAGGATTGAAACCATCACAGGACAGAAGCCATAAAACCCATCTGTTCTTCCACAATTTTGAAGTGAGAGGCATGTTTGACTATGTCAAACACTGCAGATAGGTTGATAAGAATAAGGAGGCAAGGCTTTTCTTTATCCAAGATGCTCAGAAAGTAGTCGATTTTGAGTAGCATTGCTTTTTCTGTGCTGCTGCCAGATTTGAAGCCTGACATAAGGTCATCAAGGATGTATTTTTTTTATTCATTGATAGTTCTTCAGTTGCTTTTCTATGCAGCTTTCAAGTATTTTTGCTAGAAATTAGATGGTTGAGATTGGATGGAAATGATTGTGCTTGCCTGTTTTTGAGGCTAGAAGTAAATGTAGGCATTATTTATCAAGGCAGTCTAGAACAGTCATTTGCATTAGTGGTACATGTTCTGGACTTAGAGGTAGGGTATGAGCAGTAGCAGAAAAAAGAGCAAATTTGATCATGGATATTTTTTCTTGTAAGAAATTAGAGCATCTCATAATTTCCCTTTGTGCATGCGATGAAACGGGCAGATAGAGAGGTGGGGTAATGGAACTTACATTTTACAATAATCACAGGGATCACATTTGTTTTCTAAATTTACTGTGTTCAGTTTCCTTATGATATTGTTCTATTTTGATATTCATCTCTTCCAATGTTTTGTCCATGTGTTGTATTTTGAGTTCAGTTATTTATTTTTGATTTGCACTACCTGAACATTTAGTGTAAGGTCTTGAATGATTAAGAGTATTAAATCAAATGGAAACTTGTTCTGAATCCTATTCAATGTATGTAACCTTTTTAATCCTTGCATAGAGGAGGCTTTAACTGAATCCTAAGGCTCCTGGGTTACTTTTATGGTATACCACTAGAGTTACTGTATGTTGTTTTAGCATTATTGGTTTGGTGTTTTCATTGTTGATCTTTGTAATTTACCTTCAATAGAACCAACAATTAGTCTAATTTGGCCACCAAAGACCTTTCAGCTTCTTTATTCATTATCTCTGCTAAACCTTGAGTTCTCGTTTTGTAAGAAAAGATCTGGGGGCTGAGAGTGATAGATTGGTGGTATTTCCATAATTACGATAGGTTTATATTCCTTTACACATAGTTATATTGAAATATTGTTTCATTACATAAACTGACACTGCTCTGTTCTGTAGCCACATTCGGGTCTAACATAATGCAATATTATGACGGGTATTTTCAAATTCTCTGCACAAGTGTTTCAAAATAATAAATCTTCATAAAAGACTTGACTTCACCTGGGTAAATGAATCCTATTTGACCATGAATCAAAAACCAATATTTATTCATACAGCGATAATATTACAGAATAAAATTGACACCCAGCAGTTCATAAAAGAGATGGTCAGGAAAATATCCATCAGCTACTAGTCCAAAGAAGCTGAACCTTTCTTTTCATGCACCCCCCCCCCCCCCCCACCACGGCCACTACAGTTTCCATTTTTTCTGGGGGTGAATATGTACAGTGCTCTCCCCTTTTTACCAACCTGTCCGTCTCACTTACTTCGTTTACCATCAAACTTTTAAGTATCCACTATTACTGTGGTGCAAACTTTAATGAAATAATAGAAGATGAACGTAATGTGTTCCACTGCCTGTTGCACATAACAAGCTCACCAACTCATGGACTTCCATGTTTGGTACCAAGCCAGGCCACTCCATCCCTGTCTGCTCTCCATTTTGCAGTGTTACAGATTTGCAGTCTGTCCCATCCTCATGGTGTCATGACTGTGCACAGTGAGGATTATCTATAGCACACTACCTCGTGTTGTCTTTGTCTCACTGCTCTGGTGCCTACATGCTAATACCTCCTAAATGTCAATGTTTCTTCTCCCCACAAGGATTTACAAGACCAAAGGGAGCAGCAAAGCAGTTGCAGCAGCAGTTTTCGCTTGTGAGCTGTTGCCTTGGTCCACTTCTTACACACTAACTAAAACTTTTGCAATAGAGTGTCATTAGTACCAGAAACTGTTAGCCGGCCACCTCAAGCTAAACCGGTGTAAACATCTGTGACAGCATCCCTACTCCCCACCCCTCAGTTGCTTGGGTTCCTAGAAGGTCCTGGTTGATTGTTTTCTCAGCAATACTTGTGTGCGGCGGTGCATTAGACCTGTCTATAGGTCCTTGTGCACCAGTGTGTTGGGTCTCCAGCAGCATCCTTGTTTGTAAGGTGACATGATAAACGGAGAGGTTAATTTTTAGCAATATCTACTCCCTTCTCTTGATACATGTTTTCTGCCTTTCAGAACTTGCCAACTATGAGAGGAATGTTAATCGAGCAATCCACAAGTACAACGCCTACAGGTAAGGTAATTGCCATCCTCCAGGGTGAGAAGCTACAGACATTGTTGATACATTTCCATTCTTTGGTGAATCTTCATGCCATCTCCATGTGCATTCTTTGGTACTTAAGCAGGCATTTGTGTCATTGACCAATTAAAATGTGGAATTAATGGTATGTAGCAGTTCTCTAGGCCAGTTAGTCGGTCTAACCACAGCATTGTAGGCCTGGGTGATCCTCAGCTTTATAACCCATCGCCTCTTCAACCTCATTTTCAACATTTGTTTTCCATATGCTTTTAAGTTTGGTTATTGTGTTTTCTTTTTATTATACATAAAAGTACTCCTCTCCGGTCCTTTTCAATTTGTTTAAACTATTTATGCCTACTGTAAAAATATGGTTAAAACGTAGAAAACATCTGCTCAAATAAAAAGCATTCTTTGGCTCACTCAGAATAGTTTGGTCGTAGAGTCAAGTGGAGCTACTTGGTAATAGATGGCGGAGATTTAAAACCGGAAACCAGCATTTCACAACAGGTGATGTGAGTATCAGACATATTCTGCTCCGGGCTTATGATTTTGTTGTAATTTAAGAGACAATTACCACACCATTTTCTCGAAATGTGCTTATTATTTTAATAGTAATCCTCTATCTGTGACAGCAGATAGTGTTACCTTATCAAATATGCCCAACTGAGTAAAAGCCTGGACTATAAATAAGGCTGTTCAAGTTACCAATGTGTGATTACACCGTAAGGTTGGAAAAACGTCCAGTGAAGATTACTAACAGTGAATAAAGTGGCAGGAAGAAGAATATAACATAAAATTAAGCAAAGCAGTAAAGAGGGATGGGAAAACCATTTCACTGGCATCAGAATGCTAATCATGACGGGTTTTTCAACCAAGCAAAGCAATATTTCCCATACAAACACCAAATTTGCAACTAGTTATTAAGAGTAATAGACGTTGTAGTAATGCGACAACACTTCTTCGACTGCTCCGAGAAGGCATGGGACTGGCTGGAAACCGTTGCAACTATGGCCTTGGCCCTGCACCCATTGGCGCGGGAAGAACGGGAGACTTTGATGAGGGGCCGCAGGCGCCACAGAAAGACAAGTCGCCCTTCTCAGTCTAGAACAGTGCCAGACTTGGAACAAGTAATACTAGAGCAATGACAAGTGCTACATATGGCTTCCACTATGCAAGTCCATAACTTGACCTCGAACCAAGATGCGAACTCCATAAAAACTTCATGCAACAATGGCTCTTCTAGCACATGGCTGTAAAGAATGGACTCCTTGGCCCTACCAGAAGTTACTCCAAAAATGGCTTTTTATGAACTGCCGATGAGGCTTGCTTCAGCGGCAATTTCAAATCTGCCAACGCCTGATTAACTTTTGTATTGTTTTGTATCTGTAAAAACAGACCACTCGATTACAGTGGCCCACGGCCACGTTTGCCTGACCATGTCGACATATGTAGTGATAGACCCCGCTCTTAAGGGCGCCCCTGCTTGCGGGGTATTAGCAAATCTTCCTCATGACGTACACTAACATCATCACCTGGAATGTGAAAGGCATGCACACCCCCTTGCTCCGATACTCTTACATTAAGCGTAGGTCCGCCCACATAGCCCTGCTGCAAGAGACACATCTAACACTATCCGAAGCCAATAGACTTCAGAGACGATGCAGAGGCCAAGTAATTACCACTGACTACTCCTCCTATGCAAGGGGAGTCCTGATACTGGTAAGGCCAGAGATCCCCTTTGTGGTGGACGAAGTAACACTTGACACAGAGGGGTATGTTGTCTTAATACAAGGTCACCGGCTATTACTAGGTCAGTATATGTCCCCAACACATACCAGTCTGCATACCTTCAGAAAATATCTAACACAATATCTGTTTGGAGAGAAGATCCAAGGCTGTTGGGGGCGAAATTTTAACTCTGTTCTACATACCACACTAGACCACTCCTTTCCCCCACTACCACACACCCTAGCAACTTCAAATGCCCAAGCATTAAGCAACTGTCTACAACATTGGGGCTACGTAGACACATGGCGTGTCCTGAATCCTGAAACGCCTCTACTCATTTTATTACTCATCCCACAAACTACACATCAGAATTGACCGAATATTGGGATCGGCCAGACTCCTCCCCATTGGTCGACTAACCATTTAGGTCTCACGCTATCAGACCACAATCCTCAATTCATGCACCTTAAATATAAGTCAGACATACCAGCCATACCCATGTGGTGCGTTCAACCCACATCGATGGAGGATCCACCTTTGAGGGAATCATTGGAAGCAGGAACAGCACAATATTTTTAACACCACCAATTCCGCAAATGATGGGTTGATTAAATGGGATGCCTTTAAGGTGACCATCAGGGGGCATAGCTTGAGACTGACTTTGAACACTTGCAAACAATTAGATGCTAGTATCCCCCACATTGAAAACACGCTTTTGAAACTTGAGACACAATCTGTAACAACTCCAGAGTGTGCCCGTTATTGGCAGCAGCACACTGCTGGAGCACCTGAGGTGCCTCAATTATACTTCACCCTCATCCTATACCCACATGTACTCTGACCAGGAGCAGCCCCGGCACCCTATTTTTTCGCTGCACGCCCTCACTGGACATCTCCACACTCAACATGAAATCCAAGCCGAATTAACATGCCACTACACCCCCCTTTACCAGTCGACCGTGAGAATTGGGGCTGACCACCTGGATGCATTCTTCTCCACAATCAGATTACCCGCCCTCACGCCTGATCAGCTGGGGGAGTTTGATGAGCTAATAAAACCATTTGAAATCCGTGAAGCCATCAAGGCCCTGGTGACGGGTAAGTCCCTGGGACCTGACGGCCTACCGGCTGAGTACTACAAACCTATGCTCTGACACTGACCCCCCCCCCCATCCCCCCCCCTTTGACAAGCCTTCTATAATGAGGCATTTGCGGCATCCAATCTCCCTATGTCGATACATGAGGCCCTACTCATATCTCTGCGAAAACTAGACAGAGATCCTACTGGTCTGGGTTCCTACCGCACCCTGGCATTACTAAACACTGACTATAAAATACTTACCAAGGTTCTGGCTGACCGCATGGCTCCCTTAGTACCATCCCTGGTCCGCTCAGACCAAAACAGGTTTGTCCCGGCCCGTAATAACTCACTGTACTTGCTGCTCTTCCGCCAGGTCTCCAAATACTCAACCCTTGAGTGGCCACACTCGGTATGCCTGGTGCTGGAGCAGGCCTTTCATTCTCTAGAGTGTGTATTTTATTTGCCACCTTACCAGCGGTATTGGAAGGTGCTTTCTCCAAATGCTCTATACTGAGCCAGCAACAAAACTAAAGAGCGAGTCCTACATATCAGACCCAATTGCAGTATGTAGGGGCAACCGGCAGAGTTGCCCGCTGGCCCCGCTGATTCCCTCTCTGGCTGTCGAGTCACTAGCTGCTGCCATCTGAGCACACTGCATGAACTGTGGTATCACGCTGAGAGACGGGACGGATGCGATTTCACTGTATGCCGACTATCTGCTCCTGTACATCTGAAACGTGTATTTGGCCTCTACCGAGTTGGCTCAGACTCTCAATGACTTTGCTGCCCTTTCTGGCCTGCGGGTTAACTGGGCCAAGTCATATTTATTATCATTTAATGCAGACTTTCCTGACCCATCACTTATATTTAATGGCGTTCCTATCATGTGGCAACCTAATATGTTCAGCTACTTGGGGATGATAATCTATCCTCAACCAACCGACCTGTTAAAAGGTTAACTCGGAAGGGCTAAAACTACTATCAGATCCCTCCAAGAATGTGTCTAGAAACGCACGCTTTAAAAATATACAATTCTATATCCTACATAGGGCGTATCTGACGCCAGCACGCCTCCAAAGGTTTTATGCCGACACCCAGTTCCTATGTCCTAGATGCCACTCACAGGAAGCAGATTGTTATCATATGTTCTGGAACTGCATCACACTACAACCATATTGGCAAAATGTTCACAAGTCATTCGGAGATCTCACCGGGCTTACACATTTGAACACCTGGGAAGCCTGTGCACTAGGTATTTTCCGGAAACAAAAGCAACACAAAGTGCCCATCAGATTTATCTCGCTGGCCATTTTGGAGTATAGCCATGCACTGGCGATCCCCAACAGGCCCTTCGATTGCGGCATTAGTGGGAGCGTTACACAAATGGGCAACAGCAGAGGAAGAAACATTACAAGAGGAAGAGGTGAAAGAGATACGTAAACACCCCAATTCTATGGAGTGGGCCCTATTACTGCACCAATTCAAACAGCCACCGCTCCGTGATGACCCAGACGGCGACCCGCACACACCGATGGACCCACTATCACAAGCTCAGACCGCAAATACCCGCACCAGATCTCCTCCTGCAGCGCACACATAATGTTGAGTGTTATTAGCACCACGCATCACGCCACACTCGAAGGCCAGATATCGGAGCAGGACCGACCACATTCTCCCCCCTCACCCCCAGTAGCACACAGGCGTACCGACTAGTGAGACACAAATCGCCCTGATACCTCATCTGACATCCGTACCCAGAACTCCATGAACGTTCCCCCAGTTTCGCACCTCAGTTCTATATAGCAATCACTTGACTTAAGACCTTAATATTTCAGGATATCCGTCTAATTAATGTGTGGATAGCAAGGTACCACAATGTAAAATGCGAGAAATGCAATCCAACCAAATGTATCTTACCGCACTTTGTTGTTGTAAACTATAAATGCCAATAAAAATATGTTTAAATAAAAAATACTATCGGATCCCTGATGGCATTCTTGCGCACACTCCCACTATCTGTCATGGGTCGAGTGGCATTTCTCAAGATGGGAATATCACCACAGCTATTATACTACTTCATAAACATGTTCCTCTAAATTGTGCCCCCTAACCTTCGTAAGTATGAGAGCACTATGAGAGAATACATCTAGAAAAATTACACAGGTTGCCGAGTGGCACACTCTAAACTGTATTTACCTATAAACCAAGGCAGGCTGGCAGTTTCCAACATGCAACAATATTATCTTGCCTCCCAGCTTCAGTGGTGGTAAAATGGGTGGTGGGTAAGCCACACTCTGACAAGCTGTTACCATCCTGGGCTCACTCAGCCCAACTATTTAATCCCTGCACTTGTGGGAGCGCACCAGAGCCATTGCTCCTAGGAGTTGCATACCGTTGCTATTGCAGAAGCCTGTACATAACACGTTCCGTATAGACCGGCGCTGCCTCTGCTCAGCAAGCCGAGATTCCACACTACCACCATATCGCGGAACTCTCCACCTGGCAGGCAGCAGGCATACAAACATTAGTCAACCTCTATCAAGATGGTGCCCTAATACCCTATGATATGTTAATGGACACCCTGGGGCTTCACAAGATACCTATTGCCTCCAATTTGGGCCCAGTTTTGCATGACTTCCAAAATGAGCCACAACCTTAACTGAACCACCCATATGCCACAATACCTTTGGGTCATCCAGAACTGTCATATTTCTCTGAGCCAGCCAGGACCAGACCCAGGCTGAGGGCTGACCTCAGCTGGATGGATTGATAACCTTTCTTCCACTAGCTAGGGCCTCCTCTCCACGAAGAGAAGATGGGAGGGGCTACAGGCTCATCAATTAGCAGCTGTCACTGGGTGCCAGGCACCAGGCTGCACCAAGGAGGGAAGGCAGCGTGGGGGATGAGGCTTCAGACATGTGGCCAGAAACCCTGGACGACACCATTTTGAACAAGCTCAGAGGCTGGACAAGAAGGAGGGAACAGGGGCAGGGATGTGATGTGTCGCTGTTTGATAGGACCAACAGAGACTTCCTGCCAGCCCCCTACTCAACTTTTAAAAAGTGCTTGCACAGGAAGAGAAGGTCTCTCTGGGGTGTGGTCTGCTGAGGGTGAAGGTGCTGGAGCCTGGCGCAATGGGCAGTTGGAAGGAGAGACCCCCTGACTGCCCTCAGGACCCTATCAGCACCAGAAGAAGAGCCCAGGACTGGTGCACAGAAGCATGGGCCTCTGCGCAGGGAGAAGAGGCCCAAAAGCAGAGCCTGGCGAAAGGCTGGCGCAGGGAGCCAGAGAAGACAGCACCCTGCTGAATCAGAGACCCTGAGGGCGGAGAAGAGTGTTCCCAGTGGCTGGGGCTGGTAAAGAGGAGCATGAAGTGCCCCATAATGCCTCACCAGGCATTTGGAAATCTGCCGTTTTGGTGCTTTGTGGCCCCCAGAGGAGGGGGGTCACCCTCACTTGTGAAAAGGTGCTGGGGGAGCTGCTGGAGGAGCGCGAAGTCTTCCCCCCCAGCACGAATAAATCTGCCATTTTGGTGCCTGGGGACACCCTCATGTGTGTAAAGGGGTGCAGGGGGGCTGCAGAAGCACCGCAGTCTCCCCCAGCATAAAGAAGAACAGTCCACCCCTAAGTTTCACGGAGGCATCTGAAAGAATAACCCCTCAAGGGCTCAGCCAGCCTTTAACACCTTCTAGGCTGGAACTTATGTTCTACAGCTGAGGGTGTACTATGAAGTGTATCATGGAGTGAAGGGCTGAGTTGGGGATGTCTGGAGAAGGGCATCCCCTGGAGGTGAAGTGGTGTAATTGCACCGAAATGCATTTACTATTGGTTATTTCTTTTTAGGTGGACTGAAAGTCACATGTGTAAAGTGAAGTACCTGTGTAAGGTGAAGTTAAGCTAAATGGAGTTATGTTGCTGAACCTTCCTGCTAGGGGGTCTGGCTGTATTTACGTAATCCCATGCTTTTACCTGTGATTCCTTTTAAAGTGAAGAGGCGCACTGCAGGAGAAGTGTAGTTGCCAGGAGTACTTCTTTTGAAGGGACTGTAAGTCACATGTGTAAGGAGATGTCATAAGCCAAGTGGGGCTATGTTGCCAGACAGTCCTGCTAGGGTGTCTGGCTGTATATGCGCAATCCTGTGATTTCATCTGTGATGCCCTTAGGGGCTGCAATTGCAATGCATTCAAATGATCAACCAAGGTGATGAGTACTGTCATTCTAAAGTGTGCGTAAACATGGATTCTTGTTGCTGTGCTTAGGTGAAGACCCCAGACTGCTAGCCCTTAAGATATTGAGGTGCATACTTTATGGTCAGTAGGAGATGCTCAGTCAGGGTCATGTGTCACCAAGGCAGGTTTACCCCTTTTTAATGCTTGTTGAGGTAATGGGGTGGGTCGCCACTGGGATGGTGCCAGTGCGCAGGGCCCTCGCTCCAGGTTATGTTCAACTAACTGCATTGGGGGCAAGTTGATGTGCATACATGGGAGTGGTGGTACTAGACCCCACCCCCCTGCGGGAGGGGTGGAGATGTTATGCAATGTCACAAAGTAATTCCAACAGCTTTATGTATATTTGTAAATTGGTGCATAGTATTGAGTGGTGTGTGTGTTTAATAAATGTACTCTTACTTTTATAAATCAAAGTACAGACTGGACAATCAATTATTGAGTGTTATTTTTGTGCACCTGCAAATGGCGATTACTAGCCCACACCACCTCCCTTGAGTAAGCCTCAGACTGCTCTGCAACGCTACCCTCTGAGAGTCAGGCGCTACAATTGGGTGTTTGGTTCCCAGTGGAGGACAAATGTAGTCATGTTATTTGTGCAGACCTCACAGATGCTGCCTCGTTTTCCAACGTATGTATTCTGAACTTTACTCTTTTTACAAACCACAAGATGAGAAGATACCCTGTCATTTGGTGGTGGGGGGGGGGGGGGCAGTGCTATGTTCGCCACCCTGACTGATTCGCTGTCCACAGCAGCTCCCTCGGTCAGTCAGGAAGGTAGGGTTGATGTGTTGTATATCATAGTAGTGGCTATGAATGAACTTACCTTCATATGCCAGCAGTTATGATGTGCGTGTAGACAGTAATGGGGCTGAATGCCATAACTCGCATTCCCTGACACCACGTACGCTGAATGGCTGTTCAGGGGATAAATCTAAACATGATGCTGATGCCAGTGGCTGAAGGAAACTCATCCGTAGCTCAGTGTATATATGCAGACCTGTGGGCAGGTTCTAAATGACAATGCATTACAAGTAGCCAATGACTGAAGAGGTTTTGTCGAAGGCCCCTTATATGTATGTAATGTTCTATATTATTATTTGTATTGATTGCAAGAAATCCGGAGAGGCAACTAAAGTTGTCTCTGGCCCAGATCTAAAAATGTCCGTACAACAGGCCATGGTATTTTCAATTTTCCCTAATCAGTCTACTTTGATTCCTGTGGGACACAACATTCTCCCTCCTGTGGTTTTATGGCGCCATAGACCAGAGTCCCAAAGAGATAGTTTCAAAACTACCTCGTGTGAGATTACATTGGTTATCAAACAGCCAGGTTTTCAAACGTTTGCAAAAAAGCAGATCATCTGCTCCTTTTTCTCCAGCCCAGAAAGAGAATTCCATTGGCTATAGCCATACCCAGGTGAATAGCATCCCTTAACCCCGCTCCCCCGCCCCCCACAACTCTCCAGAGAAGTAGAATTTCACAATCTCTGCAAGAGGCGGAAAACAGGACTTCTTGATGGAAAAATGGATGCTTGACACGATTCTTTGAAATGAATTCTCTTCATGATTGGCAGCCAGTGCTTTAATTTAATTATCGACTTAATTCATGGTTGAGAAAATCCATGATTTATAGGGTTCAAAATATTTAACAGTTTACATTAATATAACATTGGGATAAGTCCAATGATAAATGCAATGCTGAGATGCTCTGAGCTTTAACCTACTTGATATTCAGCAACATCTGCATACATGAAAGGGCAGAAACCTAAGGCATGCAGAAGATGATCCGGTGCGTTTAGACAAAGATTAAAAAACAAAGTTGAAGTGCCGAACTCTACATTACCCCTGCAACATATTTAGGTGCAGAAGTAAAAGCATATAAATGGATACCGGAAATATAGATCTATTCCAGGCCAAAACGTTCCCTTAAATTTGAGACACTATATTTATAAGTAAAGGACTAACAGTATCTGAAGGAGATATTTATAAGATAGGCAGATCTTGGGTGGATAGCTTGGTTTGCTATTAGGAATACATTTCTCAAAAGCCATAGAGGTGAAAGACACAAAACAGTATGACCAATCAGATGTTGGTAGGAACACAAGAAGGTTTCTGTATAATAAATCCTTAGTTGTAAAGCGTGAACATTTCACCCCTTAATGTTTCAAGGCGCGGGGACATAGGGGAGATTAATTGAGCAATGCTCAGTCGCATGATTCTGAGCTAAGCTGCCGATCGAACCGTGATCCCCGCGCTCTGGAGTCAGCCAATCTGCCCACTGCGCTGCCCCTCTCTGGGGCACATGCATCAAACTTCATTTTTGTGATTACCAAATAGCGATTTTTAAGAAATCATTATTAGGTAGTCGCAAAATGCAGTACATCAATAAAGGGTGCAAATAGCGATTCTCTAATTGAGATTCCTTAAGAATTGCAATCACATTTAGGGAATTGCTATTGCGACTCCATTCTTTCCTTTGGGCCTCCAGGCCCATAGGTGGGAATGGTCTTGCATTGCCTAAATTGCAATTACCTAATTTGCGATTACCAATTAGGTAATGCCAAGGCAAGGGTGCCCGGGGGCCTAAGGCCCCCCTGTGGCGCCCCCAGCACAAAAAAGGTGCACAGTAAGGCACACACATGCCCTAGGGGCATGTGTGCGCCACATGGCACTTTGAAAAATGCAGTTTTGTACATTTTTAAAAGTATGCACACATTAGCATCAACTTGGATTTGATGCTAGAGTTTCCTAAATGCACAGTTCGCATTTAAGAAAGGCTTCTTGCATATGCTTTAATTTGCATTCCCAATTTAGGTAATCACAAGAAATTTCGATTACCTGATTTACGAATCCCAAAAACTTTTCATGCATATGGGAAGGCCATTTTGCGTTAGCAAACGGAAGATTTTTGCGAATCACATTGATTGCGATCGCAAAATACCTTGCATGTGCCCCTCTCTGTATTAATTCTCTCTCCAATCAAGAAAGAAACTCTACGAAATCAAAATTGGCTTATGTCTCAAATTTAGCAGCACTTAAAACCGGATTGCCCAATACCTGATTTGCTTTGAAGATCTTATGCTGGGGATGTTCTGCTATTGTAAGCTTCCACTGACAAGTAAAGTTCCTCTGTGCATTTTGATCAAATGGTTATGCATTTTTCATATCCTCCCCTATTCTTCCTACTGCTTTGGCAGCACATTTCAAGTAGTGGCCTGTCTGTGGGCAAAAGCAGAGACCCACTGTTTAATTCCTTATTTGGCCGCTGAGATGGCATAGTTTTGTGATTAACTTAATAAGGCCTCACTGCTTGTACAATGGCGCTTTTCAGGCCAGTTGCACCGCACTCATTGCACAGACACCGACCCAGGACTTAGAATTTTTACAGAAAATATGAGCAGTTTGACTCTAAGCCTAACAAACCCACAGTTCAGATAAATGTTATTTTTATTTCTTCTCTTCTCAGGAAAGCAGCATCTGTTATTTCCAAATATCCAACTAAGATTAAAAATGGAAGTGAAGCAAAGAAACTGGTGAGTTATTTGATATGGGCTAATAGTTCTGCTATACTATAAGTAGGGTATTCTGTTTTCAGCTGTCTCCTTCCATTATATCGTTGAACTACCCAGAATATCTGTGTGGACATCTTCTGAACTTTGTTTGAGCTTCTTAAACAGAACTCAGGTCTCAATGCCCACCCTCCAAATCACAAAGATTAAATGCTGCCATAATGAGTGCATCGGCAGTTCTATATTTAAGCACAATACCCATGTAGAGGTCTAGTACAATTATTAATTTTTTTTTGAGTCAATGTCCCAATAGAGAGCAGTGGTGATTTGCACATGTTCTCAGTGGTTTCTCTTCTATTGTATTTTTCTTTTTAGTTTTTAATAACTTAGTTAGTATCAAGTTTTTTTCAGACTTTGTCACACCTCTGTCTGCAATATGATGAGTCACAATAAGTAAAATATTGCACAGGCGCACTCAGGCTGTTTTCACCATGGGCACTTTTTATAAACTCCCCAATAGGAATGTGTTAATCCTGCCCATCTTTACATTTTACTAGCCCATTCACGTTTTTTTCCGAGCACATTAACAAAATATGTAACTAATTCATTTTCCTGGAATAATGACCTTAGAATTGATATTTGCATTCTTATGTTTTTTCTATGCCTGAGCTAATAAAGGATTAGAAATTTGTCAAAGTTTTTATGTGACTTCAGTCGTACTCTTTACTGACCTTGATTATGAAGCCCTGACCACTTTACTTTGGGTTAGCTGTTTTTTCGTATTATTGTTGATGTTTTTGCAAATCGTATTTTTCTCTAATAAACAACGCTTATCTTTCCTATTTATGACGCCGGGTGTGATGGGAAGGTGTTGGGGCTGCTGTGGGTAAGCTGTGTGTCGTAGAGATCAATCGCATATGTTGGGCTCATGATGTTTTAACCTAGGTGGTTCTAATATATTTGGAATGTCTTTTGCTGAACAGTCATTCAGTAGTGCTTTTTTTGGTTTAAACTACGGCTGCATGGTTTGCTGAAGGCCGAGAAGAGATGCCTTTTAAGTTCTAGGTTATTTTGTCACTGGAGCATACACATGTGCACAGGAAACTGTTTAACATATTTGAATTTTTGTTCTTTATTTAGGAAGGAGTTGGTGCCAAAATTTCTGAAAAGATTGATGAGTATTTAACAACCGGAAAGTTGCGGAAGCTGGAAAAGGTGATTTTTGTTTTCCTTCCCTTTATAAACCGGGATCATAAACTCTTTCACCTGCACATCCACATTACCCTTTCTCACTACCCTCCATCACCCTAGTGCCACCTGGTCTCTTGTGACCGTTGCTGCCCGCATTTAGTCACCACCATCGCTTCTTTTATCCCATGTCACCTGCTGCCATCCTTAGAAACCGTTTTCGATCTTTCATCTTCCTTTGTCAGTTCTGGCCTCCCTACAACAGTTATCACTCAACATTCAAGAGCTCTGATACAATTTATTTCATGAGTCCTTGTCACCCAAGATTATTAAATAGCCCTGATGTCATCTTTGAACTCGAGCTGTGATGGCATATCTAATTTTTCAAAAGCAAATCTGTGAGTAGCTGATGCTATCAATGAACTAGTGAAGCCTTCCAGAGCTATAGCACCACATGCCACCCAATGAGAAATCTGTCGCAGTTTCCTTGTGATTTGATGCAGCACTGTCTCTGCCCCTGAAATATCGGTCCCCATTGCTGTCTTGTAAATGCATTTTTACACGGTATTGATGAGCATTCCAGATGCAATGAAGTATAATAGTCTGTACATTGAAATATTTGACCATGTACTCTCCAGAAAACAAGTGTAACTTTTTCAAATCAATAGTGTTGTTAGTGTGTTGTATTCCAAGACCATGCAGTACATGTTTAGTGGCTTCCTGGTTTGTGGAATGTACATCCTCTCTTCTCTTTCACACTAGCGATCATTGCTTCATCTAACTAACTGTTGTGTGGAAGCATGTGCTGGCCTCTGACCTATAAATATTTCCGTTATCCCTAAGAAGCAGGATTTTAAAATGTACCTTCTGATGTCATAGCCTGAGAAATAAATCATGGTATAACATAAAACATCAGTTAGTATATTATTTTTGATTTGCGCAATGACCTGATTTATTTAATGATTATCCTTTCTGTAGATTCGAAATGATGATACCAGTTCTTCAATCAATTTCTTGACTCGAGTGACTGGAATCGGGTAGGCATGATTTTTCTTTTCCCAGTAGTTTTCAAATTGTAGTCTTCCCACTAACTAGCTGCATGCCGAAGAGTTGACTTCTGGGCTGCTATTCTAATTGGTTGTGTTTTTGGCTGTATACCTTGAAAGATAGGCTCTGGACTGCAGACATGGGACCAGGTGCTGTAGGTTACCCCTTGTGTTTGTAAAATCAGTTCTGCCTTGACAGAGAGTGTACTAGACTGGTAGACTGTACAGTGGATTGCAAGCAATGAACTTATTATTTGCATGTCGATTCTGCTGAGTTGTATTTTCATTAGATGTGTTTTCTTTTCTTTAGCCCTGCAGCTGCTCGCAAGCTATTCGATGAGGGAATCCGAACCTTGGAAGGTTGGTAAAGAATTATAAAAGTTATGTTCAAGGCATGTGTAGCTGTAGATACACTTGCTGTGCATACTTCTGCCATCTAGTTTTCAGTCTGGATATGTCCAAGTTGTTTTTCTTCGAAAAAGTCTTGCAAGTCACTCCTCCTCTTTCTGCTAATGCGCCTGGCCATCGACTCCATTGTTAGATTGTTTTCTTTCCACCATTGGGCTCGAACTTGTGCTCTGGTTCGACACTGTCATGGTGCACTTTTTCAGGCGACACTGGCGCCTTCCCTCAGCCTTTATTGTTTTTGATTGCGTTTTTCCTTTCCCTTCATTTCAGATGAACAAGTCCTGTTTCAACCAGGTGTCTCTCCGTCAAACTCGGGCCCACAAGGGCCTTCGTCTTTCGGGGCCTCCTTCCAACTACAACCAAACCCCTCCCCCCAAATGTCCTCAGGCTGATGGAACAGATATATTTTCGCTATTTGTCCTTGCTGCAATGTGAAACATCCTCGGATAGATCTCCGTCTGGTCTGTAATTTGTGTCTGTCTCCTGAGCACAAGTTTTTTTTGCTACACCTGCCTCTTCTTCTGTTAGAAGAAAACACTCTGCAACTGCTGAGCTCGAGCGGAGACGATACCCTGAACCTTTTTGGCCCTGAAGACATCATGGGGGAAAAACATCCACAACCAGCGGCGGATGAAGAGGCTTTCTCTCCCCCCTACCTTCCCACCCGACGACATCTCTGTGTCTAATCTCGAGATTGAAGATCTTTGACCAGCGCAGCCAGCTGACTACAGCAGCTCCCCCCACCTCATCCCTCTTGACACTGATACCATGCTGAGCAACTCCCTCCAAAGGGTCGTCCAGCTACTCTGGCGCACCAGAGGTGGAAACTGTCAGGCCGCCACTGCCTTCGGGCCATGGTCGACACCAACTTCAATCTTCGGATGCAACTCTCAGCTCAGCGTCAGAGAAAACAACAAGATCTACTGCTTCAGCACTGGCCGCTTCTGCCGCGGAGCCAAGCCAACTATTGTAGCTGGCAATTTGGGTGTCGGAGCTGAGACCATCGCCACCGACCAGCAAATCCGGACACGGCTTGGGGACCTTCGAGACGATTTGCCATATACTTGAGGAGATAAATGACGCCCGGCAGAAACAACTCATGATACATCTCCTCACAGGCTGGATACTCATCCGCCCTCTGGGATCTGATGCCCATCCGTCCAAACTGTAGCTGTTCTTCGAGGAAGCCTTGGACATGCCACCTTCACAAAAGCAATGCAAGAAAGTGGACAAGGCTACAAGCCCCTTGCCTGTCACTCCCACCACCTCATTCAGCTCCACAACACTCAACCTGTCCAACCCCTTCTCCAGGTGACCCTGTTCTCTATACACCTCGGGGATTGACTCATTTAAACCTGGGGGTGACATTTTACACTCTTTTCTAGGGGAGTCCCTGGGACACTTACAATGCTGACGCACTAGGGGACACAGATCCCTACCTGTACCTGGCCCATCCCTCCCCTCCTGACCTCCTACCCGAAATCTATTGGTAGATCTGCCTCCTTCCACAAGGTGGATCTCCACACTGAGCCTCTAGAGGAGGACTTCCTTTTTGAGACGCTGTTCTCCGTCCAGTACCAACCCCATGCTTAAAGGCATGCATCGTCACACCCCGGAGTTTTCACACCACTGTCCATGCCATGGTCATTACACCTCGGGTGGACAAAAAATACAAAGCTTGCCCTTCTGACCATCTGTGTAGCCAGCTTCCCCCTGACTCTCCAGTGATTCACTCTCACCTATAAAAGGGTAAGATGGGGAGTCTCATTCCCTCGTGACTCAAAAGACTTCTTCGAAGAAAAACAACTTGCACACTTCTGGGCATAAACACTAGATGCCAGGAGTATGCACAGCATGTGAATCTACTGCACTGCATGCCACAAACAAATGCTTACTCGGTAAGTAAAGTTTTCCTTTCAGGACTTCTAACTTTCAGTTTAATACCCAAATCAGATCAAGGTGAATGTAGGGTACCCAAATAGCAATGGAGAGAAGACCTTTAAAGGAAGAGTAGGGGTCAACATAGCTGGCATGCATGCATTTCATGTAGTCAACATGCGGGTTTTGTTAAATGCCCATACTCAAGAACATCTGAAATGTGACTTATGATCTTTTTCCCCGAACCTCTACATTTTAACTGGCAGAGAAAGTGGAATAACACATGATTTTCAATTATTATGTTTTTGTTTATAGCTTCTTTTAGTGGAGTGGGAGTTATGAAAGATTCTTTGAAGAAACACTTAAGTCTTCAATTGCAAAGAATAGTGCTCCCATTGTAGGGATTTTTTGTGCAACTAGCATGTTCTGATAAATCGTGGTATATTGTGCTCTCATGCAGTGAATTGATATATCAAAAAGAAACACTATCTTGTGTTTATTCAAAGTAACTGTGTTCAACTTTAAAAAACTTATTTTAAGAGGCAAGCTGAATTCCAGTTAGTGCTAGGGAAGGGTCCAAACAGTTGTATGTTGAGCAGAACCTGATCTACAATTTTACTCTGTGTACCAAGACCTATCTGACTTTCACAAACACCAGACTATTGTGGAATTACTCGGGTTTTCTTTAGTAGTGTGACTCCCTTTTCCTGTGATTACATTCCAAACTATTTCCATGTGTAGCGAAAAAAGATGGTTTTTGTTGCTAAGGGAGCAAGTTATAATTGAACCTCTCAATTTTCCCATTTTTCTTGAGATAAATACAGACAAAACGGTGTTTTTGCTGTCTTATATATTTTTCGTTTTTTGAAAATAAATAGAAATTCGTCTAATTTTCCATGAGTCCTTCAGCTGTCATTCACGACCTCCAGGACAATAGCTGTGCAAAACAGACAGTACTATAATGCTAATATTTTCACTTGAGTGTAATGTTAGATTTTATTTGGATGTTAGATGGCTTAATCTGGACAGGCTTCCAAGTACAAGTCCTTATTTATAAATTAAATAAACGTGGAAATGTACTTGATATGACGACTCTGTGAACGCACAAAATACATATGGATAAATACCTCTAAAATAGGCAAAATAATTATGGATACGTACGGACATAAATGTGCAAAAATCAATACCATTTAATTGGGAGCCCTTGTTATAATATTTCATAAAGGGCCTGTTCACAAAAAGATTTGGGAAACTTACAAATATTAATCCTATGATTTGCATGCATTACTGACATTTTTAGGATTCACAAAAATCAACAGGTTTACCTGTGGAAATCTAGGCATCCTCGATTTCCGCATCTACCTGTTACCAGCTTGCTCATGTGAATTGACTGCAGTGCTTTCATTCCATATGAATGCGTATGGAGGATATACGTCCGTCCACTGCTTATGCAGAAGCTCTTGATCAGGAAATGGACTTTTGTAGCTGACAGTATGAAGGTTTACCCTGTTGTTCCACTTTGGAGTCTGACAAGGCTATGTAGATGCTTTTTTGGCAGCAGCAAATGTAACATCTTGGATGGGAATTGCTGATATCCATGATGTTCTTCCCTTCGAGATTTGCTCTGACTTCGTTGGTAAAAGTTGGGACACCTCACAGGATTGTTTTATGTCCGTTTACTGTGGGCTATGTGGATAGTCGCATCTAGAGCATCGCGCTGAAAGCATATATGGACAGACCAGCTTGTGCGACCTCCATCCATTTTTCCATGGGTGCCTACCAAGACGTTCTGCCCTTCTTTTATTTTTAAAACCAAAAGTATAATTGATTTTTTTTCTTGTTCTAGCTGTGAAGAAGCTCTGTTCTGTACAGTACTCTTATCTCAGTGATCCAGTGCTTGTAAGGCATGGTTAATTCCCGGTTTTATTAGCATCGTGTGTTTTAAAGTCAACCAAGTTGACCCTTCCCTCTTACAGAAATGTAACCTGGTAGGCAAAAACCTATTGTTGATTAGATCAAAAACGAAGTGGGCTTTGGCCCAGCCCATTGGTTGCCTTTGTTGCAACTCCTATTTGCTTGCTTTTTATTCACCGGCTTTCCTTATCCATCTTGGGTTTGTACCCTCCCATGGAACATAGCCTTTTTACAACCATTTTGATAGGATAACTTGAATACTTCCACTGCTCACGTTTAGGAACGACTTTTTCTTTCAGCAATCCTAAAAGTGTGTGTGTTTTCCAGCTTTCTCTCTCATTTCCCTCCCCCAAACACCTGCCCCTGTGCATTCTGATTTGCTACCTTTTTCTTCTGTGCTAATCTATACCTCATGTGCTTCTTCACCCTGTGGTTTGTTGTTCTCTCCCTCATGCTGATTTGTCCCTTCTCTCCCCCACCCAGCTTTGCTTTTGTTATACCCTTTTCTTTCTTATTTTTTTTTCTTATTTCTTGTTTTAGATGGCCAGAAGCTGCCATTTGCTGCAGTACAGAAGCGCTTTTGCTTTAAAAAATAATATTCTTGTGATGATGAAGGTGCAAGCATGCTTTCATCACAAGTGTGTGCATACCAGCAGAAGGACATGACCCACAGCAGTATCCGCTTCATCAAGCTCCTTTTTTTTTGCCATTGTTGCACAGTATCAATTAAAAGCATTGGCAAAGCCAGTAGGTCAGCAAGCTTGTTGGCTTTGCCAATGCTTGTTCCTCATTTACCCTTTAAAGTCAGTAGATTTTGTACTCTGGGTGTAGGAGATGGTATTGAAACTGTCCTGGCAGTGCTGGCCTGCTTCAGTGTTTTGTGAGATAGCACCAGACCTGCTTTGGGGCAAGTGTGTATCCAGCACTATAAGATGCACACTGTCAGAACCCCGTTTCAGAGGACCACGGTGCAAGCAGGTGCACTGGGCCCAACCATAAGGGTTGGGGCCTTTTACTCCTGATATCCCGGGGCCTGGGCTACTATGCGTCCTGAGCAACTGGGCCAAGCACCCTGTGACCAAGCAGGTCGCTCCCTCTGCCACTGCGCAGACCCCCTGTGTGCCGCTGCTGCTGCTCCGTGTTGTCTGCTGCCTCCCTGCAGACTGGTCTGTTTGACTGCGTGTCATCTTCTTCCCTGTTGACTGTGTTTTCGGTTTTTTTGCCTACTGTTGACTGTGTTTTCGTTTTTACCTACTGTTCCACTTGCCCCTTGTTTTCATTTTTGTGCCCGCTGTGCCTGTCTCTCCCCCCCCCTGCCCCCTCTTGCCTTCTGTGCCACTTTCTCCCGCCGCTCGCGTCCCACGCGGCCCCGCCCCCTCGCTTCCCATTGGCCGCTCCGCTCCCACCTCCCAGCTGCTCCTCCCTCCCTCTTCCCCTCATATGGAGGCCGCGCCCGTCCGCGCCCAGCGCCAGGACCCCTGGCCCTCGACGATGCCAGCCCACCCGACTGAGTTACGACGCCGCCACCCTCCATGCACTCAACACCGGCCGGACCCCCGCCTGCCACCGAGCCACCCCGAAACGCACCCACGGACCCTTCACCTGCCAAGCCTGCAAATTCACCTGCCTCCGGACCTGCACCACACCCGCCAGACCAGGCACCAACAACAACCACCTCAAGTGTATCCTGCTCAACACCCGCTCCGTCCACAAGCACGCCGTCGAACTCTGGAACCTCCTCGACACAACAGCGCCGGACGTCGCCTTCCTCACAGTAACCTGGATGAACGCCTCCTCAGCCCCCGACATCGCCATAGCCATCCTGGATGGCTACAAGATCACCCGGAGGGTCAACCAAACCGGAGGGGGCATCGCCATTGTCTACAGAAACACCATCCGCATCACGACTGACGACACCCTCACCGCCGCCGAGCACCTTCACTTCCAGATACACACCGACCCCAAAACCACCCTTAGAGGTGCTCTCATCTACAGACCCCCGGGATCACGCACATAATTCAGCGAAGCCATCGCAGACTTCATCATCCCGCTTGCCCTCACCTCCTCGGACTACATCCTCCTAGGGGACCTCAACTGCCACCTGGAAAACAACAAGGACAACAACACCACCACCCTGCTAGACAACCTCGCCAACCTCGGACTCAAGCAACTAGTGAACACCCCCACCCACTACGCCGGCCACACGCTTGACCCAGTCTTCTCCTCCAGCAACCACATCTCCTTCAGCCACTCCACCAGACCACACTGGACAGATCACAGCTACGTCCACTTCAACTTCAGGAAAACCACGACCCACCACCACCCGCAACAGGCTCCCTGAAGATGCTGGAGCAAGATCACCACCGACCAGCTCACCACTTCCCTGAGCCAAAATCCTCCCGCCAACACTACGGACTCCAACGAAGCAGCCCGTAACCTCACACAGTGGCTCACCAACTGCGCCGATGCCCTTGCACCACTGAAGAATCCTCCCAACGGACCCGGCAGTAAGAAAACCTCGTGGTTCACCAACGACCTCAAAGACTCCAAGAATTCCTGCCGTACCCTCGAGAAAGCCTGGCGCCACGACCAGTCAACAGAAAACATGACAGCCCTCAAGAACGCCATCCGCAAACACCACCAGCTGATCCGCACCACCAAAAGGACAGCATTCGGAGAACGACTAGACAACACCCACAACAACAAGAAACACTTCAGCATCGTTAAAGAGCTCTCCAACCCCAGCTCCAGCAACAACGACATCACGCCCTCGCAAGACCTCTGCGACGCACTCGCCTCATTCTTCCACCGCAAGATCGCCGACATACACAACCGCTTTGGCGCCCAGACCACGCACCCAACCACCGAACCAACGCCCCCCACCACCACCCTCTGTGCCTGGACCCCCGTCAGCACTGAAGACACCACCCACGTGATGAACACGATCCACTCCGGCTCCCCAGCCGACCACTGTCCACACCACATCTTTAATAAAGCCGACTCCATCATCGCACCCCAACTCCGGAACATCATTAACAACTCCTTCGCATCTGCCACCTTTAAGGAGAGCTGGAAGCATGCGGAGATCAGCGCCCTCCTAAAGAAACCCACCGCGGACCCCACGGACCTCAAGAACTTCCGCCCCATCTCGCTCCTCCCTTTCCCCGCTAAAGTCATCGAGAAGACCGTCAACAAGCAGCTAACCGCCTTCCTCGAGACAAACGGCTCCCTCGACTCATCACAGTCCGGATTCCGAGCAAACCACAGCACCGAGACCGCCCTCATCGCAGCCACCGACGACATCGGGTCCCTGCTCGACAACGGGGAAACTGCTGCCCTCATCCTCCTCGACCTATCGGCCGCATTCGACACAGTCTGCCACCGCACCCTAACAAACCGCCTCCACCACGCCGGGATCCAAGGAATGGCCCTGGAATGGATCACCTCCTTACTCTCCGACAGAACTCAGAGATTCCGCTTACCTCCCTTCCGCTCAGTGGCCACCAAGATCATCTGCGGCGTACCCCAAGGCTCCTCGCTCAGCCCCACCCTCTTCAACGTCTACATGAGCCCCCTCGCAGCCATCGCACGCCAACACAACCTAAAAATCATTTCGTACGCTGACGACACCCAGCTGATCCTCTCCCTCACCAACGACCCCACCACCGCCAGAGCCAGCCTCCAGGACGGAATGAAAGACGTCGCGGAATGGATGAAGCTCAGCCGTCTGAAACTGAACTCAGAAAGGACGGAAGTCCTCATCCTCGGACCATCCCCATCCGCCTGGGACGACTACTGGTGGCCCCCTGCTCTGGGCACCGCCCACGGACCACGCACGCAACCTGGGTTTCATCCTGGACTCCTCCCTCACGATGACCAAGCAAGTCAACGCCGTCTCGTCATTATGTTTCAACACCCTGCGCATGCTCCGAAAGATCTTCCGGTGGATCCCCACCGAAACCAGAAAGACGGTCACCCAGGCCCTCGTCAACAGCCGATTGGACTACGGGAACGCCCTCTACGCTGGAACCACAGCCAAACTACAGAAAAGACTCCAGCGCATACAGAACGCTTCTGCACGACTCATCCTGGACATCCCCCGACACAGCCACATCTCTGGCCACCTGAGAGACCTGCACTGGCTCTCCGTCAGCAAAAGGATCACGTTCAGGCTCCTCACCCACGCTCACAAGGCTCTCCACGACACGGGCCCCATATACCTCAACAGCCGCCTCACGTTCTACACACCCACCCGACAGCTCCGATCCACCAGCCTCTCCCTCGCCACCGTCCCACGGATTCGCAGAACCACTACCGGAGGAAGATCCTTCTCCTACCTGTCTGCCAAGACGTGGAACTCCCTCCCCACCCACCTCCGACTGACCAAGGACCATCTCTCCTTCAGGAAGCAACTCAAGACCTGGCTCTTCGAGCAGTAGCAGCACACTGCAAACGCCTTGAGACCCTTGCGGGTGAGTAGCGCGCTCTATAAATTTGATTGATTGATTGAAGTACTTCTTCAGCACTCTCAGTGGTAGTGTAGGTTGAACAGTCTTAGGCTTCCCGCGGGGGAGGTGGGAGGGGGGTGTGGAAGTAGACACAGGAGGGAGAACAAACACAGGCTCACAACTCAAGCTATGTTTAATAGCAGCAATAAGTGATTGTCGAGTCAAATACTTCTTTTCATGAAAAAAGGATTATTTATATACGTCCACAAAGTAAAATATGGCATACACAACCAATACACACACCTCCCTGAGGTTATGGTTCTAGTATTTATTAGGCAGGCCCCCGAGTCCCACTTCCCTCTCACTAGCATTAGTGGTTATTCCCCATTTACTGTCGACAGCATTCAGGTTAGGACCCACTAGCAGTCCATGTCTCAGGAGTCCCACTCCGACTCTCTTAGAACAGTCAGAAATGTTCCAGCTCTGAAGCGCTATCTGGCAGACCAGTTTCCCTGGACCTTTCCGGCCCTTCACTCAGTCTTATCTGCACAAGTAGGGATCGTCCAACTGGAGTCCGAGAGCATCTCTCTGGGGTATCGCATCGCTCAAACGTCTCTACAGGGGCCACAGCTGGGAGTTTTCTGTGCTCCACCGATGCAATCGTAAGTTTTCTTTGAGCTTCCCCACAAGGGGGTGGGGGGATTCCTATGCCTTCTGGTCCTCAGTTGGGGCTTTGGCCCCCATAGTGGCCTCCCCTTGCTAAGATGGCATCAACCAAGCTATGATCGTTTTCTTTCTGCATTGCCCCCTGTTGCATATTGGGTCACCACACCTACCCCAAACTCAAGTGACCACCTGATCGGCAAAGCAGTAGGTTCCTCTTCACGGCCCGATCGGCTTGGCAAAATTCATGGCGGCTCCATTTTGCATACAGGGTCACCAACTACATACCGCACAAAGGCAATTGACTGATCAGCACAGCAAACTTCACAGCAGCCCTATCTGGCATACGGGGTCGCCAACTTAAACCTGCACATGGACAATGACCCGATTGGTGCAGCAGCTGTCTCCTCACTACTCGGTAGGGGGTTCCACTTGTCAGGATGCTCCAATGGACCTTGCTCCCTCCAGTGCTCTCCTCGTCCTGACGGGGCTCACTGGTCTTAGCAATCAGACAAACACTGGTGTTTCAGGGGCTGGATGTTCCTGGGTGAGGTTCCTTTACCCAACTGGGAGACTGGCAGGCCTTAGCATTTATCCCTGGTCATAGGCAGACGTCTTGCAGAGAATCTCTTCCTCACACAGCCTGACTGCCTGCTTGACAGTTAACAATTTTGGGAGCCTTGCGCTCCCATTTTCCCGTTTTCATTTCCAGACACTGAATATAATTTAGTGTCTGAGTCTTTTGAAGTTTGTAGTTTGGGGGTCTGCTCTTGTGTAGTGCGTACCCCTCTGCCCTTCCCTTCGCCCAGAAAGCAATCAGTCAACAGCAGGAGTGTTTCCACATCTGATCGCCCCATCAGACAGTCTTTGGAAGTGACGATGGCTTCACACCTGGATGTCAGAATCATAACGAGTAGAGCAGAGGCGCTTGGGAAACTATTTGATACACATATCACCGAGGCTGTTATCAGACCCATCTCCTTCCTGAGAGGTGCCCAGGCCTCTGTCCAGTGACCCCTTCCTGAATAAAGGGGCACTCTTTGAAGGGTGCTGGAGAGCCTGGCCCTCCAGTGTGTCTCATCCAGCTCATAGGAATGCAGCAATCCACAAATCTGTCAGTGGGGATACATCCACCATCAGTCAGCCCTGGGTCTCCCAAAATGGAACCCAAAGTCTTCCACGTTTTGTACCATCCACAGGCACAAGGTGCCAGCACATGCATACCACACATGCATAACACACACACGCATAACACACACACACACACACACACACTCTCTCTCTCACTCTCTCTCACTCACTCACTCACTCACTCACTCACTCACTCGAATTAAGTACTCAGCAGTGGACCTTTTCATGAGTGAGACTGTAGGCCTCGCTCCAGAGGCACAGGTTACAAGTATTTGTAATGCAATAGGTCTCGCATTTTCAAAACTTTGACCTATTGGCATTGTGAAATGACAATGCCTTTTATTTATGTACATTTTGTACTTCTAGACGTTGCTTGCAGGTTTTGAAAACACAGAAATAAAAAGCATTGTCATTTATAATTCCAGTTGCTCAAAATCTTGCAAATGCGAGACCTATTGCATTGCAAATACTTGTTACCTGTGCAAATGCTTGTTAGAACTTTTGCCCTGTTTGTGACCGAAGCGTTATCCTGCAGATGTGAGAGGGGACTTGGTATCTGGCTTACTCTTCTCCTGAAGTCTTATTGGTCTGTTCTGGATCTTCTAAGGTGGTGTCCTGCAAGGCGGTGCGAGGTCCACCGCGAGCAACAGCAGACTGTTCCGGCTCACTACCTTTAGTTAGGACGTAATGATCTGGACATAACTTTGGTGTGCATGGATTGAGTGATAGAAAATGAGGTTATCACAGCGCTGATGTTTAAGATGATTGCAGCCCGCTGCTGGCATCCAGTGACCAACCTTAAAAAGGCTTTCTTGTACAGAAAAAAACAATGTTCTGACAGGTTAATATACCCAGAGTAAAGGCCTGATTACAACCCTGGTAACCAGTTCGGCCAAATACTTTCGTAGACCATTCTCATGGCTATGTTGCTTTAAATTTAGAATAGGCATGATGTAACATTTTAAAACTTTCAGATGTAAACAATGAGGATAGTTTGGACCTTGTGTAAAGAGCTGCAGTACAAACAACATCTGAC
This sequence comes from Triturus cristatus, assembly GCF_964204655.1. NCBI lineage: Eukaryota > Metazoa > Chordata > Amphibia > Caudata > Salamandridae > Triturus > Triturus cristatus. Next base: position 629,211,148 of record NC_140594.1, on the reverse strand, counting down.
GGCAGCACTAGCATTAGCATTTTAAAATGGGTATCGAGGGTCTATTTGCTAAAATGGAGTCACTTATATGTAAAGGAAACCATGTTCAGGCCAGACTTGGGAAATATACTGCTATACTGCTAGACTGAATGAGGCTGAATATTTCAAATTTGGAGGAAAAGCAGAAGAGGTGCCATCTACAGACCGGAAGTGCATGTCTACTGTGAAGCTACGGGAAGAGAAAAGTGAGGACCCTGAGGCCTTTCCTAATGTAAGGGCTCCCAGAGGTAACTCTGCATCCTACTGTGGAGAGACCATTTGTGAGGTCCCGATCTGACTAAGGGCCTGTTGTACAAAAGGGTTTTGCGTTATCAAAGCCTGCTGTGCACAAAATACAGGCTTTATTAGTGTAAACATGCATAGTCGCACTGTGCTGAAGGAACATTTAAGAGCCACGAATGGATTTGCGAGTCTTTGTCCACATTGTGACTCTGTGATGAGGGAGCCTCACTTCTTGCGACTCGTAAGTCTATAGTACTTCAGTTGCAAACTTTTGATTTCTTTAGTAGGTCTGACTTGGCACTGGCCTGACCAGACACTGGTTGTTCCTGACCGCAAAATTCCTAGCAGACCTAGAAATTAACATCGATAACTGAGAGCTGAGCAATAGAGACATGATGACACACAGACTGAGAAAATAAACGGATACCCAACACATCCAAACTAAGAGCAGTAACTCTTTACTTTAATGGTGGCTGCGCCTCTTTCTTTAGACGCTGCTCACTGTATTCAGGTTACAGTGAGCAGCGTCTAAAGAAAGGGGCATGGCCAACATTAAAGTGAAAGCACGGACGGAGCTCAGTCACAAATAAAAAAGCACATTTCTGTTGTGCAGCCGCTAAAGTGAAAGCGGACTGCGCTGCAAATTAATTAAATAAAGAAGCACTGCCACTAAAGTGAAAGCAGGCCTCGGTGTAAGATAAATAGGCGCATCCGCTAAAGTGAAAGCGGACCGCACTGCAAATTAAATAATGAAAGAAGCGCGGCCGCTAAAGTGAAAGCGGACCGCGCTGAATAAATGCATTAACAACAATGTAAAAGCGGGCCACAGCGTTGTGAGTGGAATAGGTGAAGACCATTATAGAAAATAGTGCTCACCGACTAGATGAAGCAGACCATGTAAGACCACAAGTAAAAAGTCCAGTCGTTAGGGGCGGTTACAAATACAGACAAGGCAGTACCAAGGAGGGACTAGTAATCCTATTCACAAATGAAAAGCAATGATTTTGAAAGGACTGTAACAGGAGCCAATTATAAAGATGGACGGGAAATGGGCGGAGCTTTAATTCCATTCCTCAGTACATCTTGTCTCACAGAGCAGCGCATGTGCTGCCCAGGGTCGACCTAAAGATCACTGATCACTACACCGTATGCTACCACCATTGCAATTGTGCTGCTTAACTCCTGGCCAAGGCAGTAACATTTTACTTCTATGAGGGTAGCACTTTGGACGCTCCTCCTGGTCCAACAAGACCTCAATCCGTTAGACAGGCCTAAGTCATGACGCACACATACGATCCTTGTTGGCCTAGGTCAACAAAAATAAGCACCAAGGATCCAGGCATCGTTTCAGCAGCGGTACTGAGGGCAGGGCTACATGTCCATCACCATGTGAGGGAATTTTCTCTCCCAACAGTTTTTTATTCATTGGTTATGATATGTTTTCTGGAATTCTCTCCAGAACATGAGCTGAGATACTCTCGTACCAAAGACTTAATTAATGTACCAACATGAGACCGGGAACCCAGGTGACTACAACTTCCTGCAATCCACTGAGCATTACATTAGTAAGGTGATTATTAGTTAACAATCAGTGCTATGAGACTCCCATAGCTGGTGGACATAAACACTCTTTCATCATGAATAGACAAACTCAAGAATTCACACTAGGAATGTATTGGATTCTGTGAAACTTACAGTCTAGAAACAGTAACTGAGAAATCACTCTGTTGGATTCTGTGATGCCCTGTTGGGATGGAAAAGTCCTAAGCATGGTTGAAGAGGTTTATCCCCTGCCTCGGGTGTCCAACTCTACTGTTGTCTGGATCCCTTACGCTGATTTCTTTTTTGTTGTTGTCATATGCGAACACAGATCATGCAGCTGCAGGACAGGTCGACTTTTGGTGCAATTAGTGAAGGCAGCAGGGAGGCCGGCAGGGTTGGCGACAAGTCAGTTGCAGGATCTTTTGTTCTTGTGGGGTGTGACTCTACTCCTCCATCTTCGACTCCAGTTCGGTAGGCTCTGTCTCTCTGGTGCCAGGAACTCCCCTAAATACTGAATTTAGGGCAGTAGCCAATGGGCTACTGACCCTTGGGGTCACTACTTCCCCTATATGACCACTTCCTGTGGGAAGTGGGCTTAATCCTGCTCCAGAATTCCTAAGTATGCCATCACAAAGATTGCTACTTCTGAAAATGTGTGTTCATCTCAGTGTATCCCACCCCAGAGGTACTAGTAGCCTGGGGGGTGGCACGCCTACCTGACTAGTTAATTTTAACGCCTGTCCAGGTGCAAAGGGGGTCCTGTACAAAGGGGAGGGCAGCTTCCTCTCCTGTGAGTGGAGCCAGATTCACATTCCAAAGGCAGCAGCTCTTTGAAGCTTGCCCCTCAAGTAAGGCTACTCAGCAGGCTCTCCTGTGGGAAGGCGGTGTTACACCATCTTCCCAGACAGGCGTTTGTTCTGGGCCTCCTGAGAGCAAAAGGCTCTCACCCTAGGTCAGAACAATTTCTCGGTGGCAGGCTGGCAGAGACCATTCGAGGAGCACACCAGAGGCTGATGGGTTTTCAGGAGGCACCTCTAAGGTGCCCTCTGAGTGCATATATTGATACATCCAACACTGGAATTGGTGTGGGTTTATAAATACGAGATGTTTGATACCAAACAACCCTATCTTCAGTGAAGCCATCATGTAGCTGGGGAACTCATTTTCGCCAGTGACCAGCATATGTCTTAAAATGGCATTCCTGGTCACTTGCACTGATAATAATAGGCCTGACCAGCACAGTGGCATATCTGTTTATGAAGGTATGCCCTCACAGGCCTGCTGTAGGGGTGACTTACGAGTAGGACATGCAGTGGTAGGAGGCATGGCAAACAGGGATGTGTGTCATGTCGTATTTTCACTTTTGTCTGCACCAAGACACAAAGCCTGCAGTGGCAGTTGTGCATGTGCTTGGTGATGGGTCCCCTAGGGTGGCACAATTTGTGCTGCAGCCCTTGTGGGGGGGGGGGGCCCTCACTAGTACCCCAGGCCCTATGTCCCAGGGTACCATGTACTAGAGACTTACAGTGATAGCTAAAGGCTTTACCAATTGGGGAAACAATTGCACAGTTTTGAGAAAGAACTCTGGCACTGGGGATGGGACCTGGTTAGCAAGAATCCAGTGACCTTTCAGTCGAAATCACATAATTTACCAGGCAAAAATTGTGGGTGACCATGTAAAATAAGGGCACTTTCCTACACATCTACTCAGGATGAATGCGGAAGCTTGACCTTAAGACCTATATACTCCCAAGAATGGCAAATGACTTCTGGTTCTTGGCATCTCTATGGTTCCTGAGATGACAACACTCCTACAATAAGTTGTTGTACATGCTTTGGACCAAAATTAAAATGCTTAAAGAAAGTGGATTCGCTGAAATGTTTTTGTTAAATCAGTTTTGAAGATTTTTTGATTTTTTTTAGTAATCAAGAATGTGTTCCCCTTAGTTGACCAAACCAAACTGGTGAAAGCCTTTTTGATGAAAAACACTGTTCTTAACGCAGTTTTTTTTACTCTTATAAAGATGGGTTAAAGGGAACTTCCAAAACAGACACAAGGAGATGATAGACGGAGTGATTAAACTTTTCAGACACTCATCCCCAATTGCAGATCTGGGTTGAATCCATCATCGTTCTTTAGCTCACTTCGCCACCCCAGTTCAGACCCAGCCATATGCAAATCAGCCTTGACCCTGTTCCTCATGGGAGCAGTCCAGCCCGAACTGCCAAGCCTGGTCTTCCCTAGATCGAAAACAAGCATCCTGGGACCGGTTTTGGAGTAAGACCCCTCATCAGCCAGGCTTGCTTGAATCCAGTGGCAAAGTGAGCAAGGGACCCACGTCTGGGCATACCCTGCCAACTTAGGAAAAACAAAGCAAACACAAGGAGATGATAGACGGAGCCTCCTTGTTTTTGTTGTTGTTTTTTAACACCATCTTCCCTGCCTTGTGTGTGTGTGCATGTTTTTTTATTTTTTATTATTATTATTATTTTTTTACAAATTCCTTTCTACCTCTGCTATTTTACTTCCTTTTTTCACAAACCCCTTACTTCTGGAAGAGTGCATTGTTGGTTATGGTAGCAGCCGCAGGGACAACAAGAAGCTGTGTCTACGCCTCAGCAGTGGGTGCTGCCCAGGTGCTATAATGGGGCTGTCAGCAGATGATAAACATGATTGTTGAGAAGAGGCAAAGGATGATGGAGTAACCAAGTCATGGGGATGCTGGGCAAAAGAGCAGGTGGAGGCATCAGCATCTCTAAGCGTGTCCGCCGGATCAGAGCCAGTGTCTCGGGTGGAGCAGAGTGTTGTGGCTGCTGCTGACTTGCCTTTGCCTGACTGGCTGAAGGGATCATGTCTCCTCTTTTTGCGTCCCCGAGGAGGCTGCTCCCAATTCTATGCCAGTACAGCATTGAATGAAGAAAAAAGTTCAGTCCAATCCCAGGTCACTGTCGATTCCTCAAACACGTGTATTGTGCTCCGTGCTGTCATGCAGGGTTTAGCCAGGCAGTGGATATTTAATTCCCAACTTGCTTAATTTTCGCTGTACTCCAGCAAATGAGGTGTGTTGGTGCTGAACCGCAGCAGTGTATCTGGGAATCAGCATGACTTGATGGTTGTCCGTCTGCAGCGGGCTTGCCCGTTTAGCGTCTTGTAGAATTATCTCATGGTCTCTGTAATGCCTAGGAGAGGTCTTACGCAAAACTTAGGTAGGACGATAGTCCAGACCATGTGGGCTTGCTTTATGGAGAAGAGCTCTACAGTTCAAGCGTCGGCCCACTCACTCTGCAGCTGTCAGCGCCTCCGGGGAGGGGGGCCCACTGTATTCTCTGGCAAGGGAACCTCCTACCAGTCTTCCAGCTGTGGAGGGGTCGTCTGGGAGGCCCATAGGCAAGGTTGCCTGGCTGATGGCGTTGTCCAGTTGAGCGAGTGTCCCTTGTAAGCTGCGGATCGGTCTGTCGCTGATGAAAGTCTCCCCACAGGTAAGGCACAGGGCCAGCGGATGGAAGGGACGGACCGTGTCCATCCAGCCACCTTGCAGTGCTGCAAAAACAGGAGCCTTGTCTCTCTCCTTCACACCCCACTGCTCCTACGGGACACAAACTAGCATGCTCCTGGTCCCAGAAGGGAGGTCTGCTGGAAGAGTTGAGGGAAGTAGGGCCTGCGAAGAAATCTGATGGGGGTGCAACTGGACCTCTCTGCTACTCCCCACCAAGGCGCCAGGGCATTAAAAAAACACAGCAGCCTGCCCCTACGTGGTTTTGCAGTCACTGTGTTGCACCATAGTATGATGGTGCGGATGCATGAAGGAAAACTGGCTGGTGCAGCGGATACTCCATGCCTAGGCGTCCACTACCTTGGCTCATACAGCCACGTCCCCTGCTTGGTGAATTTTCATGAGTGTGTTTTTCTACTCTATTGTGGAATTTTTTGCAGTTTGGAATCCGCTTGATCCTCATATTAAGCTGAGCTGCATTGGTAATCGTTATGTGTGTTAAAAGTTGTTATGAAAAATATTGTTCTTGGTGGATTGCCAAAATTTTGAATTCATTGTGTGCTGCTCCTTAATCTACTCTTTTGTTTGCTTTTTTATAGGGAACATCTGATAACTTGTTTGTTTAAGTCCCTCTATCTCTCCTCTATCTCACTGTTTTGTCCTTTTGAGGCACCGGGACACGAAGTTATGGGCCAGCAGTGTGCTTTACTAGTGTTATTCATTCAGATGTAGGGGGGATGCTGTATCTGTCTTTCCCTGTGTTCTGATCTCACTGTGTCTCCTTCATTTTGGGTATCCCAGCTTCCCCCGTGGCCATATTTCACTGTGTGCCTTTCTTGAAAAGTACGTCTGTCACCACTTTCTCCCAGTGTTTATTTTGCCCCAATTCCCATTCTCCCCTTGTCTTTCTTCACATGGCCCTTTTTCTGGATCTCAACCATATATTATGCCCTCCAGAAACTCTTGACACATTTCAGATGGGCAGGGCCTTGTCTCAAACACTGGCATTGTTTATCATGGGTAGGATTATCATATTTGTTGGAAAGTAAGTGGGCCTTGGGCTGTGGTCTCATTCAGCTTGGTGGTCATGGAAAACGCATCAAATTATAGATTAAATGCTAAATCCACTGGTGGAAGTTTTCCACATTACAGTCATCAATGTTGAATAAACTTTGTGGGTTAATTAGCCAAAAGACCTAGCATTTCCTGAATAATTAGAAGGATTTTCCATTATCACCAAACTCTTTAATCAGTCCCTATAAATGCTGATATAAGCATATCACATTACCTGTTATGCTGTTAATTTTTGCGTCCTGTTTTTTTTTCCAGATTTGAAAAAGAACGAGCACAAGCTGAACCATCACCAGCGGATTGGTCTAAAGTATGTCTACCTCGATCTGTTTGAGACGTTGCTGAATACAGCATAGATGTGTTCTAAGCTGCCTGCTAGTTAAATGATGCTGCTTTTCCTGTCCTTATTGTCAAGCCTGTGGTTTATTTAGCAGAATCCACCTACGTGATAGGTTATTAGAGAAAGGCAGTGCCCTGAATATCATGCCTGGTATCATGTGAGGAACACACCCTTGAACCTCACTAAAGCTCTGCAATACCTTAGAAACCAGATCTGATGATTTTTTTATTTTATCTTTTCTAGTAATACATCCCCCAGTCTTGAGTTTTTCCTGTTAAAGCATCTAAGCCAAATAGTTAAAAAATACTTGTACGGCTTTCATTTATGTTTACATCAGTAGCTATTTAAAGAGCAACCTGGACAGATAACTGATGTTAATATTCCCATCGTGAATCTTCTGTATATCTTCCTCAGCAAACTGTTTTTATGTGTGCTTTTTTGTAAATACCGTAGTATAATTTATTGTACTATTTTTGTTCATGCAGATGCATTATTGTTGAACATTGTTTTTCAGTATTAGGTTTCATTATTTTCCAAGTGTTTTAGTGTGAGAAATCGGGCTGTTGGTTTAAGGCGGTGTGAGCTCTTCTCAAGCAACAGCCATAATCCTTGTCAGGGTAAACCACAAAAAGTCAATAAATTAACCTGTGCTTAACCGCCTGGTAGCTTGGCACAAAAGCAGTCAGGCTTAACTTGGAGGCAATGTGTAAAGTATTTATGCAGCACTTATCAGTAATGAAGTGAAAACACAACTCAAGAAAAATCTCACACCTATCTAGAAAATAGAGTACATTTTAACAAATTATTTTGGCACCAAAATCCAATCAGTAGAACTGGAGTTAAGGGTAAAAAAAAAAAATTAAAACCACAGACTTCTAGTCGTGTGAGACCAAGGGCACAGTTATGGTGGATGGCAGTTCGGATTAAGGCCAGTCTCCCTATACCTTCGGACTGAAAATAATTTTTATAGAAAAATGTCTGAGAAGGTAAAGTTCAGTGAGGAAGGCAGCCGGCGGTATCCGAGGAGGAGGCGCTATTGTCTGGGAGCCGCTGGACAGAGTTAATGTGAATATTTCTACATTTGGACTTGGGGCATGATTACGGGTTGTCCGTAATACTGCGACCCATGCTTTAACCCTTATTTACGCATGGGTTGGAATTATGGTTGTGATGGTATTTAACGCATTTATCGGCTGTGTTAAAAAAACTCAACTTGCATTACATTTTGGCAGGTCAAACGTGCCGAAAATTAACAGGTGAAAACAAGGCAACACCAAACATATGCTATCAGCAGCACAGGGGCGGCCGGGTGCAGGGTGAAAATACAACATTGGGCACCCAATGCTTTTGAATGGAGAAACTCGGTTGGACAAATAGGCTCCAGGTGTCGAACCAGAGGCTGCATGGAGGAAACCAGCAACAGCAGAGGTAAGTTGTGATGCTGTAGGTCGTAGGGGCACCGTCGGTTCAGCTCACCAAGGCCCAGGGGCTTCGGATTGCAGGGGTGTCCTTAGACGTCCTATTTTTCCTACCGGAACCAGTCGGGGGTGGGGAAAGGGCTTCTGGATTTAGTCTACAGGTGTTGTCGTGGAGTCTAGGAGGGGTCACTCAACACTGGACATGATGTCAGGATCACTGGGAACCTGTTCTGGGTCAGTGGGCCACCTAGACACATGCCAGAGGTGTCGGGTTTAGAGGGGGCAGGACTTGCGGTTCTGGGGGCACTAAAGTCCTTTGTGTAGATTTCTTGGGGACAGATCTGCTGTCCTCGGAAGCTCTGGTCTTTATCAAAGACCAGAACTTCCTCTGGTTCTGGAAGTCGCTGGCTGCAGGACAGGCGTTGTCTTCTTTTGCACGGTCTTTGAAGCTGAAGACAGGCATGTAGGGCTGGAGCCAAGTCAGTAGGCATCTTCAGGTTTCGTTGCACGGTGTCTTCTTTGTCCTCCTTCTTAGGTCGACAGGAACTCGTTTCCAGGTCTGGGGGGGGCCACTTAAATACAAAATTTACGAGCTTTTTAAGGGGGTGTAAATGGGCATCTTACCTGGGGTAACTACACCCTCAATTATGCCACCCTACTGTGGGAGGGGGCATAATCCTAACCTTGAATAGAGAGGTCTCCCCATCTTCAAGATGACGGGGACTGATGGATGTGCTTCACCTTGCCTTCCCCACCTTAGTGGTGGAGTTGGAAGAGGTGGACACACCTGCTATTCTTCCTAGCTTTTCCCATCGGTTTTCTCACCCAAAGTGGGTATTGAAACCGGGTGCTGCCATCTGCTGCTAACAGCAGAGGCTAGGTGTCGCATTACAAAGGCGGCAGGCCTTTGAAGGTTCCCTATCGAGCACTGTGTCCATCCTGGGGGATGAGGTGGGGCTCCTTTGCCCAGGATGTGCTTTGTCTATGGTCCCAGAGAGCAGAGGCTCTCGACCCACGGGTCCAGAAACATGTCTGGTGGTAGCAGGCTGCCTAAAGCCAGTCTTGGACCACCCCAGGGTTGGTTGGTTTTCAGGGGGCACTTCTGAAGTGCCCTCTGAGTACATGTACAATAAATCCCACACTGGCATCATTGTGGGTTTACTGAGAGTAGCAGTTTGATCCCAAAACACTCCTGGGTTCAAAAACATACTCCTGGTGCTGGGGAACTCAAGTTGTCGAGCTTCCAGCCCATGGACTTTATATGGCTTCCCAGGCACTTATAATATCTAAGCATGGACTTAGGCATTGTAGGGGCATATCTGCTCATGCAGATATGCCCACACCTATGGTAGAGTGCACCCTGCCTCAGGGCTGATAAGGCATTCTAGAGGAGTGGCTTACCTATATCTTAGGCAGTGCTAGCTGGCATGGCACACAGGCAGTGTCCCATGTTGACTTTCCCTTTTTGTCTGCACAAGGCCATGCATGTTGCAGTGATAGTCTGCATGGCTTAATTGAGGGTTCCCTAAGGGACCCTTTTCAGTCCCAATGCCCTAGGTACCATTTGCTTGTAACCTACAGGGGGGCTGAAGTTGCCAATTGTGGATCAGTTAGGGAAAGAACACTTGTACTGGGAACCTGATCAGCAGGGACCCAGTACTCTACAGCCAAAGTTGCATCAAGAGCCAGGCAAAAAGTGCTCCAACAGAACCCCATTTTCTCACAGTTCTCTTGAAGGCTTTTCACAGCATGGAAATGTAGCAGGCTCTCGCACCATCCTGACGTACAATGCGTTATCCAGTTTCTAATGGTGGGGTGATTGCAGATCCTCACTTTTCTGCAAGAGAAAGACCAGCTCTGTGCTGTTCATCTGCAATAGCTTACTACCAGTTTGTAGTAAGATTGCATGGACCAGCTCAAAACTTATAATACTATTCTTTATGCATGCATACGTACATAAAATTCTTGACAGCTGACTTACAGTGACTCTGTGTCTGCTTGATTCTGTTATTTTCTACTCAGAGGTCGATATTGTACCTGGGCCAAGTAAGGGCCATTGTTGCATTGTAGTATTGTATAGTGACAACTAGACTACTCCATTCCTAGATCTTTATTAGTGGAGTGTCGATCAATCCACTCTGGGAAGGGGAAACAGTCTTTGCAATGCAATTTTTACATCGTAGTGCCTTTATCACGCCTTTGTTACCCCGCATTTATTTAGCACGTATAGGCCTTTACCACGCATGCCTTTACAGCGCATTTATGTTAAGTATGGGGGGGTCTCCCCCCCCCCCCAAAAGTTACAAAATAAATATATATATTTATTTTAATTTACCATTTACGGTAAGTATGGGGGGGTCTCCCCCCCCCCCCCCCCCACCCAAAGTTTAAAAATACATATATATATATATATTTTTTTTATTTTTAATAATTTTTCATAGTAATGTGTGCTAATGGCATGCAAGGTAAAAGCATATGCGCACTAAACAAATGCGGGGCAACAAATACGTTTTAAAGGCATAGAATGTTTTTACCAATGTTGTACCGTCCTACAACCGTAGGAAGAGTTTTGACATGTACTAAAGAAAGCATGCTCTGATTGTTTTGCAACTAACTTGTAGGTACTGGTATGCTCAGAGTGAGGAATAGTTGCATAGTTTGCTTGCACATGCCATCTCTTGGTGATTGGTCTTTGAGCTTGGAAGGTAGTGGGTGTGTTTATAATGCTACCTTTGTGCAAAGGGTTTTGAAGTTGTGCTCGAATGCCTGAGGCGAATGTATGACGATACTTAGCATGCCATTACTACGCATGCATGTAGTGCGATTTTTTTTTTTTTTTTTTTTTTTTTTTTTTTTTTTTTTTGTTTGCTTTTTGTTTTTGTTTTTTTTACATCGCAAACGGCATTAGTACGCATTATATTACTACGCTTACCTTAACTTCGTAAAAGCATGAATATTACTTTGCATTCCACCACTGTGTTTATGCCCCTACACTCCACATACATGACGACACTACACAGAAACCTTTAACACTACACACCACTACTCTACCCTAAATCACTACCCCAAGCACAAATTCCTACACTACAAAAACACAACACTACCCTGAACCCTAATAAGCCACCCCCAGCACGACCCCCTACACTACATATACACCAAAACTCTACCCTAAACCATACCATACGACCCACCTACACTACCCTTAACCCTAAAACACTAACCTAAACTACACATACACCACAACACTACCCTAAACCCTAAAACACTACCCCAGCACGACCCCCTACTCTACACATACACCACAACACTACCCTAAACCCTACACTCAAACCTTAAACACTACACATACCCCTTAACACTACCCTCAACCCTTAAACTGTACCCCCAGCACGACCCCCTACTCTACAAAAACACACTACATACCCCTTGCCTCACTCTCCTCGTGGTTCCTCTCTCCTCCTGGGACCTTCCTCACGTCGTCTCCGAGGGGCGGTGCACGTCGTTGTGAGGAAACAGTCTCAGTTTCCTTACAACGACATGGATCGATTTCAGCATACCATTACAACGCATGCGTAGTAACAACGCTTGCGATGTAACAACTTGCGTACTTATGGTACGCATTGTAACATCGCAAGCGTAGTAACGCTTGCGAAGTAATGGTATGCGCAGTAGCAGCCGCGCACTAAAGGCTGTTTACCGCCTGAGGCATGTTGTTGCAAATATGTAGTTGCGCTAAAGTGAAGGGGGCCCTCTACATGAGACTTGCACACTTGGATATCCTCTTCCCTCATGGGCTTCATTCCAATGTAGTTGGGCAAAAGCAGTGTATGTGACTTTTTGTTGTTGAATGAAATATCATTTTTTTTCTTTTTTTTTGTAAGAACCATTGATATCGGAAACACTGTACACGCTAGTACATTTGGTCATTGTCAGTGAAATCGTTGCATTAAGAGGTGCTCGCAGTAGTTGGTGTTGAATGAGACAGTACATTTAAATTAATTTACAGTAGTAAACTGCACGTATTTGCATTAATAATATACCATCTAAACCACAAAGATTTGAGCAGAGTTGTGCTGAATCATCCAATTGACTAATGAGATTAGGATGTTGAAGTAAGTTCATCAAATTCACTTCTTTGTTTACGCTATCCTTGCCTCCTGCTTAGACACACATCTCCATTGCTCGGTGTAAGACTTCAATCCTCTTTTGTCCTTTCTCATGGGTGCATTGGCAGTCATGAGGGCAGAGTTGGAATAAGGAACAGCATGGGCCTCAATGAAAAACTCGGAGGCCCTCAAATTGGAGAGCAGGGATAACTGACTGCAATTGTGTGCGGGCACAGGACTAGCAGCTCTTCTGATTTCTAGATATCCTTCCATCCTCCGGACTCTGTTTAGGTCATGCAATTTATTTTCCTTCTCTGCAGATATTTTGAAGACTTTGAGAAGCGGATTCCAAGGGCTGAGATGTTACAGATGCAGGTGAGTTGTACTAAACAGTGCATGGAACTCTGGCTCTGCTGGCCTCATTTTGATGAACATTGAGGAGCTCCACTATAGGAGGAGATGTCAAAGTGGTGCTGTTCTCTTGAGAGTGGACGTACACCCTAGTGCTAAGTAGGCATTGAGCTTGTTTGTTGATCTCTGGCCATTTACCACAGAGATCCTTTTCCTCAGAAGCAATTCTAATAATGTCTCACTTCCTGTGGCAGGAAATTGTGTTGGAACAAGTGAGAAAATTGGATTCTGAGTACGTAGCGACTGTGTGCGGCAGCTTCAGAAGAGGTAAGGGAAGACGCAGTGCACTTGCCTAAGCAAATGGTGCCTCCCAGCTATTTTCTTTCTTTCTTCCCTGAAACTGTAATGTACCGTTTGACTTGAATGGCTTTTACTGGACGTTCTTCCATATTTAGCACTGCAGCCTCTTTGGGGCTTCTCCTTTTTGCCTTTAAATGGATGCTTCAGTGCTGAGGTCCTGATCACAAACCCAGAGCAATTACTGTTTTATACAGGGCACTGATGGTGCACACCATCTAAATACAGATTGCCTGATCTTTTTCCTATTCGCACATTGAAACTGCCCATTTGGAGGTCACAAATAGCACATGTGCATTATTTGCCCAGCAGATTTGTGCCAGGTTAAACTTGAGGAAAATTGCCTGGGCAAAAGTCTATGGTCTTTTTTCAGTTTGCTTCTAGATTGTAATACTTTTTCCAGCATAAACAGAGGTTTGCACTCAGTGTTGTATTTGGACATCCCAAACATTTGAAGATCTCATTTATTTCTGTCTTAATCACTGGGAATGTTAAAAGATGCTCATTTCCCCTTCCAGCATTTTTTTTAACAAGTAGTCTCTCTAAATCTCTCCAGGCTCAAACCCTAAAATCTTATCTTCCCAGGCAGTAGAATCTCATACAGCAGTCATTTTGTAGCCTCGTCTCATGCTGCCCTGGTCCGTGTTAGAGGAATACAGTTTCGTCTACATTAATCTCTAGGGCAGATGTCTTGAAACTGAGGGAAGGACCACCCTGTAGGGTCTTAATTGTGTTGATAAGTGCTTTTCTTTTAGTGGGGAGAGGGAGACGGTGGCAGTAACTCATTTTGTAATGGGCTGACACTAAAACTTCTTGTTATTCATATCTTGGCTAGGAGTAGGTTTGAAAGGGGAAGGGCCTCCAAATAATCCTCAACACCCCTACCCCCAATAATTTCTGATAAAGAATCACACTATGCATACATTTACACTTACGAAGACCAGGCTGACCCTAATAGTATTGTATTTTGCAGTAAAGCTTTTGAACACGTTTTAAAAGGGATTACTGAACATGAGTGCAATGTTTAATATGTCTGCACAAGTTGTGAGAGAAACTGTTCTCATTCATGGTGGGGGGAGCAGGGGCTTATGAATTTCCCTTACACAGTGAAGAGGATGGCATTATAAAGTTTGAAGACCACTTCTCTAGGACCGTTTACGATTTCAATCTCACAGCTGCACCGTTCCTGTCTCTCACACTAAACAGTAGAGACCATAGTGGAGAAAGAATCATATTGAACATGTCAGTTAGAAGATCTTTTATTTTGAGCAAAACTGTTAAGTTAAAGGTTCTGTGCAGCATTGCTAGCATAAAGCATCTGTGATCTTTAATTGAAATTAGTCTGCAACTGCGTGTAAGCAACCCTTGAGACCCGGAAAATGGTATTGGTTGGTTTCTGCTAAGTCGTCTTTAGTGTATCAAATATTGTGAAAATGAAAAGTGAAGGCCACACATTGAAAGATATGAATTACACCAGATGATCCTGAGATAAAGTACGTGCAAAGTAATCTGGTTAAACTCTAGCCTATTTAGGTCAAGGTGTAAACGTGCAGCCAAGAACCAAAATTTCTAAATGAGATCTGCACCTTCGGCTTTCTTGTCTAATTAAGGAATGACAACTCACACGTTAGCCTTAAATGTTAAATCTGAAAGAAACACGTTAGTTAGATTCCTCACCTTAGAATATCCCCAGGCGTCAGACTGGATCCGGAAGATTTTTCGTCAGCAATACCCCTTGCGCGTCGCTAGGCGTCGTCTGCGGCTCCGCGTCCGTCGTCGGCGTCGTGCGCCGGAATGACGTCGTCGGAGTACTTAGACGCCGCCCTCGCGCGCTGACGTCAGTTCTTCTTTTTTCCGCGCCAGTAAGCGCAGATCCGGGAGAGCTACCCCTTTTAGTCTTTTTTGACTAAGTTTTTTGATCCTTTTTGATCTTGTCTCGACTCCGGTAGGATGCCTGGTTTTAAAGCCTGTGCTGACTGCAACCGCTTGATGTCGGTTACGGACCATCACCGCCGGTGCCTTTACTGTTTGGGCCTCGACCACGACGCGGAGTCGTGTTCGGACTGCAAGGCCCTGACCTCGAAGGCTAGACGGGAGCGGTCCCGTAAGCTTCTCGAGCTACGCCACTCGGCTCCGCGCCCCTCTCGATCCCGGTCCAGGAGGAGGTCCAAGGATCGGTCGCGGAGCCGCAGCCGACGTCATCATCGATCGTCTGGCTCCAAGTCTTCGGGTAAGTCGAAGCACTCCAAGAAGTCCAAGAGGCGACACCGCTCTTCGGACTCCCCTCGCCGGTCGCGCGACTCGGCCGAGGGTCAGGGTGGTTCCACCCCCGATGCTCCAGCAGAGCCGCAGGCGCCGCGCAAGTCCCCATACCCGCCGGTCCCTGGGACTGACGCGACGCCGGCGGAAGTCAGTGCCTTCCTCTCGGCCATGAGGAACCTGGCTCCGCCATCGACGCCCGCTGGCGCGCCTTCGGGCCCCGCGGACCCGACTGGGCAACCTTGCCTGCCGGCGGCTCCGGCCCCGGTGCCGTCGACGGCTCCGGCCTCGACGCCGCAAGTGCCCGAGGGACCCGTTCCCGAGTCCCCGCCGACGCCGGTCGACCTCGTCACGCCTCCTCCGCCGGCGTCGACACCGGTACCACCTCCGACGCCGGCTCCGCTCGGCGTCGAGCCCCAGTTCAGCCCCGCTCCGGGCCCGGCGCCGTTACGGCGTTGATGGACGCCGCGTTCGGCGCCGCTGGAGACACATTATGTCTATCGCCCGGCTCCGATCCTTCCTCCTGCATACCAGGAATCGGATGACGGGGGCAAATGGGAGGGATCCGAGGATCCTATGGCCGTTCAGACTCAGCTGTCACAGGACTGGGCAGATGAACTGGGGGAGGCCAGTGGTCTGGATACCTCTCCAGACACTGGATTCATCTCTCCTCCGACTATGGCTTCGGAGGAGGGTGCTGCTTTCTCTGTGGTGCTGCGCAAGGCGGCCGCAGCCCTTGGGCTCGAGCTACCTGCCGTGGCTGTGAGGACGAACGTCCTCACTGAGGTGCTTCAGTCTGCAGCAAGCTCTACTGAGCCTCTGCTGCAATTCAATGAGGCCCTGATTGACGTTCTGCAGGGCACCTGGTCCAAGCCCTCCACAGTTCCTCCTGTGGACAGGAACGTCGCCAGGCGCCACCGCCCTGCTCCGGGCGACCCCAGTTTTCTGTCCCAACACCCTACCCCCGAGAGCCTGGTTATCCAGGCCTCTACCTCCCAATCCTCCTTCCCGACCGCTCCGCCGGACCGGGATTCCAAGAAACTGGAACAGTTTGGCAAAAAGCTGTTCTCCTCCCTTAGTTTGGGCCTGCGGTCCTTGAACACCGCCTGTCTCTTGGACCGTTATTCCCACTCTCTGTGGGATACGGTGGAGGACGTGCTGCCCCTGTGTCCGGAGAAGGTCCAGACACGACTTACCCAGGCTCTGGCCAATGGGAGGGATGCAGCACGACATGCTATCCGATGGGGGCTTGACACTACGGACTCGCTGGGTAGGGCGATTTCTACCACGGTGGCGCTTAGACGTCACGCCTGGCTGCTGTCCACGTCCTTTTCGGGTGATGTCCAGAGCACTCTCATGGACATGCCCTTTGATGGCACTCGCCTTTTTGGCGAGAAAGCGGACAGTGCGCTAAATCGCTTTAAGGACTCCCGGGCTATGTCCAAGTCCTTGGGCCTCTCGGCCCCGCGGTCGCAAACTTCCGCCTTTCGCCCCTTTCGTGGCCAAGGAAGGGGTGCCTCCTCACGTACGCCTAGCCACCAGCCGCAGAACCAACCTGCGCGCGGTCGCGGACGTGGTTTCCGCCGAGGCGGTTCTGGAGGATGACGCGGTCAGCCCACATCCACCCCGGCAGCATCCGCCTCAAAGCCTTCCTAGTCCGAGCTTTCAGGCCCATTCCACGCCACTGGGCGGCAGAGTTCACCATCACCTGCTCCACTGGCGGTCCATCACATCGGACAGGTGGGTGCTGCAAATCGTCCGAAGGGGCTACTCCCTCCCCTTCGAGAAGACCCCTCCAGCCATGCCACCGCAGCACCACCGTATCTCGGGGGATCATTTGAATCTTCTCCACGAGGAAGTTTCGGCCCTCTTGGCCAAGGGGGCCGTCGAGCGCGTTCTGAGCCCAGAAGTAGGTCGTGGTTGTTGTTCCCACTACTTTCTGGTTCCCAAGAAGGGCAAAGGGGGCCTACGCCCTATCTTGGACCTCCAGAACGTCAATGCCTTCCTCCGGAAGGAAAGGTTCCAGATGTTAACTTTGGCTCAGGTTCTAGCTGCCCTAGACCCGGGAGACTGGATGGTGGCGTTGGACTTGCAGGACGCATATTTCCACATCCCCGTCCTGCCGGCCCACCGGCGTTACCTGCAGTTCACGGTGGGTCAAGAGCACTTTCAGTTTACCGTGCTCCCCTTCGGCCTTACCAGTGCCCCTCGGGTGTTCACGAAAGTGATGGCGGTGGTCGCAGCTCATCTGCGCAGATCAGGGGTTCCAGTCTTCCCCTATCTCGACGACTGGTTGTTGAAGGCAGGCTCGCCCCAGGCAGTCGTCTCCCACCTCCAGACTACGGCGGATCTCCTGCATTTGCTGGGATTTTCCATCAACGTGCCGAAGTCACACCTGAGTCCCTCTCAGAAGCTCCTCTTCATCGGAGCGGTTCTCGATTCGGCGCAGTTCCGGGTCTATCCGCCGGAACAGCGGGTCCGGGATATACAGGCCCTGATTTCCATCTTTCGGCCTCTATCCTGGGTTTCGGTCAGGCTAGTGTTGCGGCTTCTGGGGCTGATGGCCTCCTGCATCCTACTAGTGCATCACGCCAGGCGGCGCATGCGGGCTCTGCAGTGGGACCTGAAGTTTCAGTGGGCCCAGCATCACGGCAACCTGTCCGACCATGTCTTGATCTCGGAGGGCACTACACAGCAGTTGCAGTGGTGGCTCACGGACTGCGATTGGGTCACGGGCAAGAGCCTCTCCCTTCCCCAACCGGAGCATGTCGTAGTGACTGATGCGTCCCTCCTGGGATGGGGTGGCCATATGGGAGAGGCGGAGATCAGAGGCCTCTGGTCTCTGGCGGAGTCTCGTCTCCACATCAACCTGTTGGAGTTGAGAGCGATCCGACTTGCACTGAAAGCCTTCCTTCCCTCTGTCAGGGGAAGTGTCGTGCAGGTGTTCACGGACAACACCACCGCCATGTGGTATTGCAACAAACAGGGCGGGGTGGGGTCGTGGACCCTTTGTCAGGAGGCTCTGCGCCTCTGGACATGGCTGGAACACCAGGGCGTCACCCTAGTGGTTCAACATCTGGCGGGCTCTCTGAACGCCAGAGCAGAAGAACTCAGCCGCCGGTGCATGATGGATCACGAATGGCGTCTGAACTCCGAAGTGGCGCAAGGTCTCTTTCAGCAGTGGGGAGAGCCTTGGTTAGATCTATTCGCCAGCGAAGAGAACGCGCAATGTCAGCAGTTCTGCGCCTTGGAATTTCCAAGGCGGCACTCGCTCGGCGACGCTTTTCGTCACGAGTGGAGTTGCGGTCTGTTGTACGCCTTTCCGCCTATACCACTTCTGCCCAGAGTGCTGAAGATCAGGCACGACCGGACCCAAGTCATCTTGGTGGCTCCGGATTGGGCACGAAGGTACTGGTATCCCGAGCTAATCAGTATGTTGACCGATCCTCCGATACGTCTGCCCCTTCGGGAGGATCTTCTGTCGCAGCAGCAGGGGACGGTCCTCCACCCGAACCTGTCCAGCCTCCACCTCCATGCGTGGAGATTGAGCGGCGGCAGTTGATGCCATTTGACTTGCCTCCTGAAGTCTGTGATATCATTCTGGCAGCCAGGCGTCCCTCCACAAAGACGGTATACGCCTGCCGGTGGAACAAATTTGTGGCATGGTGCACAGCAAAGGCTGTGGATCCCCTTTCCGCCCCTCTTTCTGAGGTTCTGCTCTTTCTTCTTTCTTTGGCCCGGCAGGGCTCTGCCCTGGGCACCTTGAAAGGTTATCTTGCTGCCATCTCTGCCTTCTTGCGGCTTCCTGATCAGCCTTCTCTTTTCAAGTCCCCTGTAGTTACACGCTTTCTAAAAGGCATTACTCACACGTTCCCTCCTGTCCCTTTTGTAATGCCTCAGTGGGACTTGAATCTTGTTCTCACATTTCTAATGTGCGCTCCCTTTGAGCCTCTTCATAATTGTCCTCTTCGTCTGCTGACGCTTAAGACTGCTTTTCTGTTAGCCATCACCTCGGCTAGACGGGTGAGTGAGCTCCAGGCTTTATCCTCAAAGCCTCCTTTTCTCTCTGTTCATCCGGACAAGGTTGTCCTTCGGCCTCGTCCCTCCTTTCTTCCGAAAGTGGTGACCCCCTTTCATCTTGGGCAATCTGTCACCTTGCCCACCTTCTTTCCGCACCCTTCCAAAGAGGAAGAGCGGCTCCACCGTCTGGACCCAAAACGTGCGCTCTCCTTTTATTTGGACCGCACAAAGCAGTTCCGTGTGGACGACCAACTTTTCGTTGGATACGTGGGTGCTAAGAAGGGGAAAGCTGTGCACAAACGGACCATCTCTCGGTGGGTCGTTTTGTGCATCAAAATTTGTTATTCCTTGGCAAAAAAGGACCCTCCTATTGGGCTGCGCGCCCATTCTACTCGGGCCACGGCGGCTACTACTGCTCTGGGACGGGGTGTCCCTTTGCAGGACATCTGTCAGGCGGCAACGTGGGCTTCGCTACACACGTTTGCCAGGCATTATTGCCTTGACAGCCAAGTCCGGAGGGATGGCTTCTTTGGCCGTTCTGTCCTCCAGGACTTTCTGGTGTGATCTTGGTTCGCAGACCCACCACCGGGGATGGTATTGCTTGGGTATCTATTCTAAGGTGAGGAATCTAACTAACGTGTTTCTTTCAGATGAACAAGTTACTTACCTTCGGTAACGATGTATCTGTAAGAAACATTAGTTAGTTAGATTCCTCACCGACCCACCCATCCTCCCCGTTCTGCGAACTGACATCTAGGGTTAAGGTTATCCTTTTCAGGCCCCTAGATTTTATTTTTGGCACCAGTGTCGGTCTTTGCATGGCTCTACGTTCCTGGCGCGGAAAGCTATGTACAAGAACTGACGTCAGCGCGCGAGGGCGGCGTCTAAGTACTCCGATGACGTCATTCCGGCGCACGACGCCGACGACGGACGCGGAGCCGCAGACGACGCCTAGCGACGCGCAAGGGGTATTGCTGACGAAAAATCTTCCGGATCCAGTCTGACGCCTGGGCATATTCTAAGGTGAGGAATCTAACTAACTAATGTTTCTTACAGATACATCGTTACCGGTAAGTAACTTGTTCATCACTTTTGTACAGTGTGAGAAAGTGCCTCTTTTTGCATGGTTAGCCCCCCACTTTTTGCCTAGTTTTGACGTGGTTTCAATTGTAGTGCACAAGGTCTCTGCCATCTAGGTCCCCTGTGCCAGTACTCCTTCCCTAAAAACATATCCCCATTTGGTACTTCTACACCCTGTAAGTCCCTACTAAGTGGTACCTTGGTACCTAGGGCCTGGTAGCTGAAGAGGGTCCCCTGGGACTTCCCTCACTGGGACTATGCCACTGCCCTTGCAGCTTGTATGCCTCTGTGGGGGGGGGGGAAACGACAAAGTCAGCCAGCACTGTCTGGGGGTAAAGGTAAATCGCCCCTCTAGCAGACCTCACAGCCCTAAGGTAGGGAGCACTATACCACAGGTGAGGGCATATGTGCATGAGCAGATATGCACCTACAAAATTGGGGTCCTTTCCTTAATATTGTAAGTGCCAGCTAAGCCATAGAGAGTACATGGGCTGGAATCTCAACCACTCTAGTTCCACAGCGCCATAATGGCTTCACTGTTATCAAACTACTCCTATCCATAGATCCACGCTGATGCCAATGTGTGAATTACTGTGTCATGTACCCAGAGGGCACCTCAGAGGTGCTCCCTGAAAACCTACCAACCCTGGTGCGGTCTCGGACCGGCAGTAAGCAGCCAGCCGCAACCAGACATGTTTCTGGACCCCTGGGTAGAGAGCGTCTGATCTCTGGGACCAAAGACAATGCACATCCTGGGCAGAGGTGTCACACCTTGAAGGGAGAAGCTTTGAAGTCCTGCCGGCTTTGTAATGCGACCCCCAGCCTCTGCTGCTAGCAGCAGATGGTGCCCACCTCTGCTAACGCCACCCCTAAGGTGGGGGAGGTGAGGTGAAGCACATCTTTCTGTCCCTGCCATCTTGAAGATGTGGGGGACCCCTCCAATCCGGTCTAGGTCTATGTCCCTAACCACAGGACAGTGGCTTAATAGAGGTTGTAGTCAACCCAGGTAAGGTGCCCATTGGCCCTACCTGCTACTTCCCTAAAACGGCCCTAAATCTAGTATTTAGGTGGCTCCCCCAGACCTAGAAACTAGATCTGCGATGACCTAAGAAGACATCCCTGAAGAGAAGACTGAAGCTGGCAACTTCCTTGGTCCCAGCCCTACCAGCCTGTCTCCAGCTTCCGCAAACCTGCGACCTTTCTTGCAGCCAGAGACCTCTGAAACCCTTGGAGGACTACTACCTGCGAAAAAGACTCCAATCTCCTGTAAACAGCATGCCTGCCTAGAAGAAACCGACTCCACCGGCTCCAGATCCAGCTGAAACCGCGATCCCTGCCCACTCTGTACCCGATGCTCACAGCCCTAGTCTGAATGGCTCACCTGTGCAGTGAAGTCTCCCCAGTGATCCTGACTTCGTGTCCATCGTTGGCTGACCTCTCCTGATCTTCATGGCGGTGCCTGCAGTGTGAATCCAGATGCTCCCCTTTACCGGCCCCGGTAAGAAGACTCCGACGTCGAAAGATAACCTTGCACCCAAAGCCCCATGGGCCATGGTGAGCTGAACCGATGGTACCCCTACAACCCCCTACATCTCTACTTGCCTCTGCTGTCGTTGGTCTCCCTCCTGCAACCTCCGGTGCGATGCCTGCAGCCTGTTTGTCCGAAGCAAGTTCTCTATTGAAAAGCATTAGGCGCCTGACTGAATTTGCACCCTTGCGACCTGTGCCACTGGTGGTGTATGTTTGGTGCAGCTTTGTGGCCCCCCACCATGCTTAACTTACCCCCAAAGCTTGGCCCCTGCAACCGATCTACTTATCTGCACATAGTTTGGCTCCAGGCACCCCCAGTCTCCATTAAAAAGCATTAGGCAAAAATTCTGATTTTGACCTCTGCTCCTGGATGCCCCTGTGTCGCTGGTTGTGCAGTTTTAGTACTCACCTGACCCTTGCCCCTTGCTGAGTTTTGGTTCCGAAGATTGGACCAATTGTGGAATAGTTTTTAGGGAGGAAGCACTGGCACATGGGGACCTGGTTGGCAGGGACCCTGTGCACTACAATCGAAACCACATAAATAACATGCAAAAGTGGGGGCTAACCAGGTCAAAAGAGGCACTTTCTCACACATGCCTAAACCACGCATGCCTATACAAAGCTGTCTAAACCACAACTGCGACCTTACATGTATGCCTTTACTTCGAATTTCATTGTAAGATCATGATTGCTAAAGGAAAATGCATGGTAAATTGCAGACCCCAGCCGCCGCCTTGCACCATTACACCTGATAGCCCAGCCATGCAATCCACCCAGCCTTTAAAACTACCCCTACAGCTCACCCTGAGCCCTAACACTCAGCCTGCAAAAAACTACCCTGCCCTGAGCCCTAAAACTGACACCCCACCTCTAAAAACGGCCCCTCCCCAGCCCTAAAACCCATCCCCAACCCTTACAACTACCCTGATCCTTGCCCCCCCCCACCCTGGCCCTAAAACCAACCCCGCTGTGCCCTTAAAACTACCTCGACCCCCCCCCCCCACCCGCCCCCTGTCCTGAGCTCTAATACCGACCCTCCCTGCCCTAAAAACGCCATTCCAGTTTGAACCCAGCCATATGCAAATCATTCTTGACCCTGTGCCGCATGGGAACAGTCCAGCCTGAACTGCCAAGCCAGGTCCTCCCTGGACTAGAAACAAGCATCCTAGTACTGGTTTCTGGGTTTCACCCCTCATCAGCCAGGATAGCTTGACTCCAGTGGCATGGAGAGCATAGGACCCACGTCTGGGGATACCCTTCCCACTCGCGGTGACAAATGCAGAAAGAACAGTTGATAGGCAGAATGCAGAACAATGTCATACATTCACCCCGGTACAGAGATCTGGGCCTAAATCCATTGTGGTTTTTGCTCACCATGCCATTCCAGTTTGAACCCAGCCATATGCAAATCAGTCATGACACTGTGACTCATGGGAACAGTCCAGCCGAACTGCCAAGTCAGGTCCTCCCTGGACTGGAAACAAGCATCCTAGGACCTGGGGTGGCGTGGTGAGCAAAAGAATGATGGATTAAACCCAGATCCTTGTGACTGGG
Source organism: Triturus cristatus (assembly GCF_964204655.1). Lineage (NCBI taxonomy): Eukaryota > Metazoa > Chordata > Amphibia > Caudata > Salamandridae > Triturus > Triturus cristatus. The sequence continues at coordinate 629,187,765 of NC_140594.1, read as the reverse complement.
GTTAAATGTTTGCATTGTCCAGCATTCCGTCCATCATTTGTTTCTTTTGCATATGTCGCCCTAAGTGGGAAGGGTATGCCCAGACATGGGTCCCGTGCTCACTACACCACTGGATTCAAGCTAGCCTGGCTGATGAAGGGTGATGCCCTGAAACCGGTCCCAGGATGCCAGTTTCCGTTCCAGGGAGGACCTGGCTTGGCAGTTTGAGCTGGACTGTTCCCATAAGGAACTGGGTCAAGACTGATTGGCATATGGCTGGGTCCAAACTGGGGTGTTGTGGTGAGCAAAAGAATGATGGATTAAACCCAGATCCTTGTGACTGGGGGTGAATGTTTGCATTGTCCAGCATTCCGTCCATCAATCGTTTTTTTTGCACATAATTTTAGCTGACATATCCCAGTTATGAGTCTTTATCTTTTAGTTTCTTTTAACCCTTCTCACCTTGATTTCCTTAGGCTAACATATATATTATGCTAAATGTATGCGTTCATATGTTTTGACGAAAAATGCATTTTATCCTATCAAGTGATTTTATAGTAATCCATTAATCTCTAATGTTCCTAAATGTCTACTCACATGGCCAAAACTTCATTGATGTTTTTGTCTCTCCTAACCTCCCTCATCGTTATTTCCTTCGACAAAGCCCACTCCAGTGTATCCTTCTCTCAGCCCTTTATTTTTACCTGGGTTGAAGTCCTTTTATGACAGTACGATTAGGCAGTAACCACTCCTGTTCTGCAAATTTATGCTGAGTACCATAAGCCCTTAGGCAATGGGGTGATGCGCAGTAGGCAATACCTGATTGTTATCTCAATGTTAGTTTGTATATGTTTTTTTATCTTCGTCTAGTTATTACCTGTGTTTAGTAGTGTGTTAATGCCCCACAAGTCCATGTTAAATGTATAAAGGTGGTTTCAGTCTCTTCTCACCTCAGACATTTAGAACATCTCTCTGGATATATTCTTATTTTTAAAGGGGGTCAAATATGTGCAGTGTGGTAAATTGAAGTCAATTAATATGAAAATCATATTAGTAGATAGCTCCTGTACTTGTGCACATGCTCTCCCTGGTCTACATCAGGTAGTGGCACCTCTGTCGTCTTCCCACACTTGTCGTGATCGTAACACCATTTCCTTCTGCCTGTTTTTCAGCGCCGTATAGATAAGACACTAGCATGTGAATCTAGCTTATTTTCAGCATTGCCGAGATAGTTGGGTTATTGGAGACTCCCTTTCACACTTCCCTGGCAATTCTATCCAGCTTTTAATTTTGAAGGAACTGCCTATGGGCACACCACAAATGCCTTCCTGCCCTCAGTGAGAGAAAGGAACTCCTTACCTGAATACAAATCACTAAGGGTATGACGTCCTCCCGCCCTCCATATGGCTATCAGCAAATCATGGCTGAACACAGAATTGGTAGTAGCCACCAGATGCTCATGGACTTGGAGATGGGAGGTGTCCCTGGACACTTTTTTTGGGTATATCCCATGTAGATGTCTGGCTTACTATGTGAAGATATTGTATAGGTATATTCATCCCCATCATCAATAGCACCAGGAGAGGTACTTACCCATAAGTTTCATGCAATAACCTTTTTTTATAATTATCTGCTTCCACATACCATTTCACAATATACTGCAGCTGTGCTGCTATATGTTTTAATACTAAGTTCAGTAGGTCGATGCCACACTCTTGCTTGCCTATTTTTTGTATATTTAGACTAACCAAGTTTTGTTTGCCTGCCCATGCCAGGGAAATTATTAAGCTATCTAATGCTCTGAAGGTTCTGTGCGAAATCTGGCATAAAGAGCTATTTAACACATACCGTCAACGTGGAAGAGAAACTATCCCCGCTATTGCAGTTTTGCCCATAATGGATAGAGGGAGTGAGCTCAAAAATCCTACTGATGCTTCAAGACCCCGGAGAACCCTCCCCATTTTACATGTGTAGCATCCTTCAACGGAATGCTCTATCTGCACTCCTAAGTTGTGAAACCCATCAGTTTCCCATTGCAGATCTCTTCTGGGGAATTCTCCTGGGGTGATCTCCGCCAGTCTCCCCAAAGGCAATAGCAGAGTCATGTGTCCATTAATACAAAGTCTGGATATTCCACTGAACTTCTCTAGTTCATTTAAAAGTATGGGGACCAACCGATGTGGTTGAGTTGGGTACACCAACGTGTCATTGGTGCCCCTATCTGTGGTCTATTTTAAGATACTATCCCATTGGCCATTACCCTCTGTCTAAGCCTTTAGACTGCAAGATCTATTACCTAACAGAGTAGGTTTGTTGTCCTAAGTGTTACATATCTAAGTAACTTGTAAGAGCAACTCTTCTGTTTAAAGTCTGAGCCTCTTCAGCCTCTGTAACCGGATACATAGCACTGAAGCCATAGTGTAGCCTACAGTTCAATTGGTAACTGTAATATATGTGCAGCCACCGACACCTGTACACATCTATTTCTGTGTCAATATTTGTCTACCCTGCTTTGCTTTTTAAAATTGCATCTTTCTTTTGTGAAACATGGACTGTAGTTGTGTTTTCTGTATTCTGCCCTCTGCATGTGTTCAGCCCCAAAATAAAGCACATTTTTGTCCTACAATATCAGCTTTCCAGTTTAATAAATAAACAAATTTGGCGTGCATTATAGGTGCATGTTAACTGCTGACATTAATGGATATATTCTGCCTTGCATGCCTTTGTATAACCATCTCTTGGAAGAGATGACCATCTTATGACAGGAACTGCACCATTATACCAGACTGACATCAACATGCCACAATATTCTCCAAAGTCCCACCATTATGCAAGGGCCAGTATTATTCTGCAGGTGGGCAACGTCAAACCAAGAATGCTTAAATATGACCAGAATAACCAGCATTATGCATAGGCCAGCATTATACTGAGAGTGGGTAATATCAAGTTAAGAATGCAACTAATAAGCCAAACATTAATACCATTATTCCAGGAGGGTCCATTGCATGCTATTACCTGCACCAGTATGCCAGAGGCCTACTACCATGCCCGGTATGCCCACAATATGAGAATAATTTCCACCATTAGTCCAGGTGCATTACTATACCAGGGGCTGGCACGACCATGCCATAGATGCCGATAATATATCTTCATCTATACCATTGTGCCTGTGCCATCATTCAGTTAATCGGGATTTCTCTCTTTTATCACCTGTTAGGGCAGGGCTTTAAGTGGGATGAAAAAACTAGGGGGTCTCTCAAAGGGGCATGGCCAATGTAATTAAGGGCGTGGCTTAAAACATGTAAGCTAAAAATCTGTGCCGCCCGACTTGTAGTTTGCTGTTTCTGTCATTGCATCCAGATATATGATGCAACTAGTAACATCATACCTGCAACAAGTCAGGAAAATTGGCTTTGTCAATGGTTCATAGTTGCATAAGATAAATAAGCAGCAACTATGGCTTGTATATAATATTGAAAAAGCTCCCATTTAAAGCCCTGGTGACACCACGATAATGGTGCTGCTCCTGAGTTTCAAAAAGAGAAGGGAAATCCAGAGAGAAAATGATTCTCTTTAAAGGATTTCCCTTCCCCTACAATGATCACCTGGCATGACGTCATGCCGTAACTTCTCCACTAGTCAGAAGTGAGCAGTGTGAGCATGCGCACATTGATGTGCCTGCTATCACTGCAGTCCGGAAAAAAACGGACGGCCTATGCCAGGGCACAGAACAGAGCCTGATAGAGACCCGTTTCGAGGCCCCTTTTAAAAAAACTGCCTTAAAGCCCTGCGTTAGGGTCTCCAGACGTGGGGTGGGGGGTCTTTCTCACTGCTTCCGAGCTATTTGTTGAACAGCCAGGTCTTCAGTCTCTCTTTGAACCCCAATAGAGTAGGTGCAGATCACAGGGGCAGGGAAGGTTGTTCTAGAGTTTGGGTGGGAAGTATCATGGGAAGTATCATTATACTGGGGAGCAGTATCACACCAAGAATGCCCACAGTATGCCAATACATATTATTATACAAGGACCAGAATTGCGCCAAGAGTGGGTATCATCAAACAAAGATGTCAAGAATTATCAATACTTTTCTAGGACCAGCCGCATGCCAACAATACCACCATTCTTCAAGGAGCTGTCTTTCATGCTCGTAATCAAAGGTTGATACCATCATGCCACAGATGACATGAGATAGAAAGAATGTCCACCAATATGCGAACTACACCATCCAATAAATGCTTAGAATGTGTGGACCAACAAACCATAAATGCCTAGAATGTGTCCTGTATTAGCACCATTAAGCCAGGATTAGGACTATACCAAGTCTTAGGCCTGTGGTAACGCAGTGGGATCTCTGACTGTTATTCTAACCCTGTGAGCACCCTGTGTGACTCAGCCATACCTAGATGATGTTTATGAGCCCTCTGCCTAATATATCTTACCCTGTGAACCCTTTCCTTCATGCTTTTATTCTTTAATCCCATGCCTTCTCCACCATAAGTCATCTGGCATTTGCTTCACGCCCTGATACCCTTTTGACCTTTGCAATTCCATTGGATCCCTTTTATTTTTTTGTTATTTATAACTAAGAGCTGGCTGCTATTTTGCTCCCTCCTGATCCAGGTGCAGAGTCGAGTGGGGATATAGACGTTCTTCTTACCCATCCGGACTTCACTTCTGAAACCATTAAACAGGTAAGCCCTCTTCCTTGCACCTATGTGTTTAAAGTTCTGTCTCTGACTCCTTCTCTCATTAAAAGGTACTGTCTAACAATCTGTTTACGTCACACAGTTTTATTGATTGTTATCTGAAATTCACTTTGTCATAAAAAGCTGCCTGTATCATGCACCCTTTCATTGAGCACTCTCTCTACCTCTGTCCGTCCCAGTTTTGAGAGCAGGCAGTAATGTACTCCCTTGTTTTGTACTTTCGTACATCACAATGTCTCATTAAGAGTTCTTGGTCCTTTCTTATATTTCTTAAGGAGTCTGTCTCATCTAGCCTAGTATTGAGGACTTGTGCCATGAAAAAAGAAAGGCTAGTTGCACCCTTCTATGAGCTCAGCACCTTTACACCAGAGCACTGGCATAGTCTGCATCTCACACTCATTTCAAGCTGTCTGTACTCTGGCATGGAGAGCTCTGTGTGATGCACACTGGCATCAAAAGGTCTGTATACTCGTTCTGTCGTGGTGACCTCTGTATACAGTGCTTTTTTTGTACACAGCATTTGCACTGAGAGCTCTGAGTTGCATCCTAGATAGACATCGCCAGTCCAGCAAAAAAGAAATTTCAATTTTGTGCACCACATTTTGGGTCATTGAAGCTCATCTCTTTACTAGCCTAAACATACACATTCGCTAGACATCCGTTCATATATGTTCCAGATATGATGGTATCCAAGGACCCCGATTGTGAGTACTTAAAGGGCCTTGTATTGGAGAGAGCCGGTAGGTAGCTTCCCCACAGTGGTGGAGGTAACATGCTGCGTGACCCTCACTTGATTTGGGATGCCACTACACTATGTCACCACATAGCCGGGTTGCCACTCTTCTTCAAGAGGTGGTGCACTTTTGAGGATGTAACACTCCTCAGCACACGTCGAATACTAGTGAAGTTACTCAATTAAGCAGTGTACATAGTCAACACAAAATAAGTATAATAAACACGATTCTTTTCTCTTTCTTCTTGGTTGTTTTTGTTTAATTTCGTAGATCTTCAAACAGCTCCCAACAGTCAACACGTGTTTCGTCGCAAACAGGGAGGTAATTCCGCGACTTTCTCAAGGCTTTGTCTCCTCTGTAGAGTCCTTCGATTTGTGGTGATACTTCCAACCCACAAAGGGTTCCTGTCCAGGCGATGTCAAAATCAGTATCTCTATCAATATCCTAGATCTTCAGTTCACCCAGCCGTACTCGGCTACACAGGAGTTTGGCGGCGTCTCATATTTATGAAGGAATCTGAACTCAGCGGTTTGAAGACTGGGTGTACTGAAGACCTGGGATATTGATAGAGATACTGATATTGACGCCGCCTGGACAGGAACCCTTTGTGGGTTGGAAGTATCACCACAAATCGAAGGACTCTACAGAGGAGACAAAGCCTTGAGAAAGTCGCGGGATGACCTCCCTGTTTGCGACAAAACACGTGTTGGCTGTTGGGAGCTGTTTGAAGATCTACAAAATTCAAAAAAACAACCAAGAAGAAAGAGAAAAGAATCGTGTTTATTATACATATTTTGTGTTGACTATGTACACTGCTTAATTAAGTAACTTCACTTATATTCGACGTGTGCTGAGGAGTGTTAGTTGTTCTTGTAGGCCTAGGCCTGTCCTGGGGAGGTTGGTGGTTCTCCTCACCTTTCAGCACCGTCACATGAACGTGGCATATCCAGATACTTTGTGTGATTCTTCTCAGTGGTGCCGTTTACCTATAATACCACTATCCGGGGTTTCGTCCACTTTTGAATATCTGTTGATATCGGGGCTCAACTTTGTCATTATAAACAGGAAATCTTCCAGTGCGCTTGCATGGTTCATATCATTGGCGGGTGGGGTGGGGCGGGGTGGGGCAATATAACACAGAGCTCTCCAAAAACAAACAATCGTGAGGCAGCACAGGTTGTCCTAAGCCGTGCAAAGAGTATTCTTCATTTAGCAGATCCTAAATAACAAGTGTGAAATTCAGACTAAGATCAATCACAAACTGACATTGTGGTACAATTGACAACTGCACCAACTCCCTAGACCGAGCAGTTGCCAAAACTATGAATCCTCTAAACTTCCTTGTGGGGTTGCAGGACACTCAAGTGTGTCTTGTTGTCACTCATCCAACACCCAGGCCCAAGAACAGTTGACTATCCATACATGATGCTGGCAGTGGTAGGATGCTTCCTACTTTAAAAGGGGTTCTTGGTGGTGCAGGGGAGTGGGCTCACAGGGGTCATTGACTCCTCCTGGGATCTGCTTGTCTGCACTTGTTACTGAGAAGCTTTCCCGTTTCTGGTGAGTTGATCACTGGAAGGCTGCAGCCAGATTTTGGTCGTTTTCTATGATTTGACTATTGATGCATGATAGTATCCTTAAGGTTGGTAGAGAAGCAGGGTTTAGGCACATCTCATCTGAATTGCTCCCAGCCTAGAGCAGACACACTGGTCAATGTCCAAGAAGCACTGTAATGCATATGGTCAGGTCTGTGCTTGTCCTTAGAGTTCTAGCTCAGTGGGAGCATTATGTTTAATGGCATGTGTGGCTGTAGATACACATGTTCTGCGTACTCCTGCCATTTAGTGTTGGGTCTGGAGCTTTGCAAGTTGTTTTTCTTCGAAAAGGTCTTTCGAGTCAGGCGATTGGGTGACTCCTCTCGGTGATACTACGCATAGGGATTGACTCCTTTGTTAGATTGTTTTCTGTCTGCCGTCGGGGTTAGACGTTAGTGCCTCTGCTCCATGTGTCGACTCCGCTTGGTGCGACTCTTCGGTTCATTTACTGTCTTTGGCGGCACTGTTTCCATCACGCTATCCAGTTTTGCGCTGCTCTCTAATACAATCGGTTCGGGCTCCGACCGCCCTCTGGGGCACCATCCGTTCCCGGTCTACTCTTGCTTACACTCGTTTTCCTTCGTGGATGCCTTTCTGATGGAACGCACACCCTTCAGATTTTGCCCGCGTTGCCACCCGAAGTATCCACACACCGACCAACACCTCATGTGCAACGTATGTCTTTCACCGGACCATTGTGAGGCCAACTGTAATGTGTTTAAGTATTTTTAGTTCATAAAGACCTGATCGAAGGGCAAGTTGGGTGGAAATGTCTCACAGAAGTGGAGATGACACCTCTGGCGTTTTCGCCGAGGAACATGCTCCGGAGGAGGCAGCTTTGGAGGAAGAATAAGGGGTCTTCTCTCCTAATGAAAGCTCCAGCTCAGACATGGAGATCAATATGGAAATGTGTAGCCTTCTATCTGGTCAGCATGTGAGTACAATTGCCCGTGACCCAGCTCCAACACCCAAGCATGCTTCCAAACACTTACATACAGAGGTCACCGGAGTGCCAATGCCTTCGGCCCTGGTCGGATCCGAAAGACTGCTTCAGTTGCACCACCCTGTGGCCTGGCACCAAAATATGATACCAGGGCCAAACCTTCGGCATCGACCTCTTCGGACCGAGACCGACCTTTGGGACCGAGCCGGCAACCGTCCATATCAACCTCGATGCCGACCAAAAGACTCTGTTCCATGCCGAAACACTAGGGTCCGAAAACTATGGAGGCAAAACCTTCCAAGACTTCATCGGCTTCCATGCCTCCGTTTGAACCTATTCTCGAGCAAATGGACATTCGACAACGAAAATCCAGATACAAGAGGTACAGGACGGACACTTGCTTCTTCGCAAGCAAAAAGGAAGCAGTCCTCAGAAGAAGCACTGGACAGCCCTAGTCCCCAAAAGAGGAAGATGAAGGACAAAGCCACCAGTCCTACACATCAGTCTCCTCCTCCTCCCCCACCACCTCCTCCACTCCGTCCTTCGCCTCATACATCTCCAGCACATGACCCACTTCATGCTACTCCTCCAGGGTCACCAGGTACAGGTGATGGGGGGTGGGGGGGGTGGGGGGGGGGGGGTTACAAGGTCCATTAGGGGATCCTGACCCATGAGATGCATACAATTCTGATCCCTTTGCCCCTAACAACCCCGATTTATATCCTGCTCGTCCCTCCCCTCAAAAAGACGCCACTTCTTACCAACAAGTCATTGCCAGGGCAGCTGTATTTCACAATGTTGAGCTTCAGAAAGGTTCCTTGGAACAGGATTTTTTTGCTTGACACCCTATTTTCCACACATAGGGATACACAATATTTACCCATACTTCCTGGCATGATGAGGCATGCAGACAACATTTTTAAAGAGCCAGTCCGTGCCAAAGTTATCACCCCAAGGGTAGACAAAAAATACAAGGCACACCCTTGTGACCCACTTTTTATCAGGTGTCAAGCCCCATCTGACTCCATAGTTGCCACAACAGCTCATAAAGGAGCGAGCTAATAGCCTGACTACTGGAGACCTTCCACTACCTGAAAAAAAAAAGAGGTAAGTGGATAGTTGCAGCGGGGAAAAGAGTTGCAGCAGGGGCTGCTAATCATTGGTGTATTGCCATTTCTCAACCCCTGCTGGCCTGTTATGATAGAGCCTATTGGGATTAAATGGAGGAACTGCTACAGTACCTCCCTGAAGAACACTGGAAAAAGGACAACAAATTGTTACAGAAGGTCATACCATCACCAACAACTCCATCCAATGTGCACTAGATGCTGCAGACACAGCTGCCAGGGGTGTCAATACCAGCGTGTTCCTTAGACGACATGCATGGCTTAGGTGTTCTGGTTTCAAACCAGAGGTGCCAGAAGGCAGTACTCATTATATGCCTTTCGACAAATTAGCACCTTTTTGGGGAACACGCAGACACTACACTAGATAAAATGTAAATGGACACTGATACAGCGAAAGCCATGGGAGCGTTACAGACCACAGCTTCCAGAGGGTCTTTTCATCGCTCGGGCTACAGGGGTGCATACAAGTCCACCACATCAGACGCCTCCACTTCCAAGCGAAAACAAGGCAGTCTTCCTTTAGTAAACGCTACTTTAGAGGTTCCTTCAAAGGCGGAAACAACAAGGGAAGGGGCAGGGGTGCCCCCACACGTGGAGCAACACCCACTGCTAAGCAGTGACTACCTAAACCTTCCCCCCCGACAACTCCACACCTGTCTGGGGCAGACTACAATTTTTCCTCCCTGTCTGCAAATCCATCACCACAGACCAATGGTTACTTGCCATTATACAACATGGCTATTGTCTGGAGCTCATTTCCACACCACCCAAAATCCCTCCTCGCACCCACAGGTTGTCACAAGATCCTCTAACACTTCCCAAATATGAAGTCAAAGCCCTCCTTCTCAGAGGAGCTATAGAACCTGTCCCGCTTCAACAGCAGGGACTAGGGGTATACTCTGTATTTTCTCATTCCCCAAAAAGACACGTGACTAAGACCAAACTTAGATCTCAGACTCTTGAACCAGCACATCCTCTCCGAACATTTCCATATGGTTACTCTACAGGATGTTATTCAAATTCTCCTACAGGGTAATTTTATGGCTATACTAGACCTAAAGGACGCCTACTTCCATATACCAATACATCCCGCACACCGCAAATATCTTACATTCGTCATAGCAAGCAAACACTTCCAATTCAAAATTCTGCCATTCGGGTGACTAAAGCACCTCAGGTTTACATAAAATCCTTGGCAGTAGTTGCAGAACATCTGTGCAGACAAAAAGTTAATAAATTGCCATACCTGGACGATTGGCTCCTCAAAGCCAGTACCCATCTTCAATGTCAACAGTTCACTCAGTTGACAGTGAATCTGCTTCATAGACTAGGATTCACAATTTTTTTTCCCAGGTCTAATTTTCAACCTCTCCAAATTCAACCTTACCTAGGGGTCATCCTCAACACACAGGTAGGACTAGCTTATCCCAATCTTGCTTTCAGATAGCTTTACCACAGTTCCAGCCAAACAAAACTGACAGTTCGGACAGTGATGCGTCTACTAGGGATGATGGCGGCCTCTTGTATTGCCATAGTGCCCATGCGAGGTTGCACATGCACCCTCTGCAGCAATGTCTAGCTCGCCAGTGGTCTCAATTACAGGGTCATTTTTTTAGGATCTATTGTTGATAGACCGCCATGCTCACCATTCTCTGCAGTGGTGGAACACCAACAACCTGCTACAACGGCGGCCTTTTCTGGACTCTATTCCCCACCTCACTCTGACAACAGATGCATCTTAGATGGGTTGGGGTGCTCATCTACTGGACCTCACACTACAAGGTTTGTGGAATGCCAAACCTCAATCCCTACACATCAACAACCAGGAGCCTCAAGTGATTTTCTTCGCTAAAAGCTTTCCTTTCTCGACTATCTCACAAGGTTGTCCTAGTCCGGAAGAACAATATGATGGCCATGTATTATTTAAAAAAAACGGGGGGGGGGTGTCCTCTCAACTATCACAGCTGTCTCAGACCATATGGAACTGGGCTCTTCACCACCACATTCACCTCTTGGCAGAATATCTGCCAGGAGCAGACAACGATTTTGCTGACCTCCTCAGCAGGATGCAGCAACAGACTCATGAGTGGAAACTCCACACACAAGTCCTCCTTCCCTACTTTCAAAAGTGGGGCTTTCCGCAAATAGACCTTTTTGCCATAGCTGAAAATGCAAAATGGCAAATCTTCGCCTCCAAGTACCCACACCCACTATCCAAGGGAAACGCACTATGGATGAGTTGGTCAGGAATATTTGTCTATGCTTTTTTATCTCTCCCTCTCATTCCCTTTCAGGTTCAGAGACTCAAGGAAACATCTCGCTATGATTTTAGTAGCTCCCACTTGGGCGTATCAGCCCTGGTTCACAACACTGCTGGATCTCTCAGCGGTTCGATGCCCATGCACAGTATCACCAAGAGGAGAAATCACCCTATCTCATGACTCAAAAGACTGCTTCAAATAAAAACAGCTTGCACAGCTCCAGAACAAAACTAGATGGCAGTAGTATGCAGAGCATGTGAATCCACAACACTACATGCCATTAACAGATGTTTACAGGGTAAGTAGCATAATCCCTATGCAGGATCCAAGAAAGCAGGGTTTTGTGAGAGGAAGGGCATTTGTAATGTTTAATCTTTGGATTAAATTCTGTCTGATAGAGTTGATTCCCTGACCTTCTCTCCATAGAGAGGTTAAAAAAAATCACTGGGTATTTAGCGTATAGGCAAGACCTGAGGTGCCTTGTTTTTGGCATCCTTTTTGTAGTGAATAGAGATGAAGAAGGAAGCAGCTCAAAGGATGGCAGGTGATAATAACAACTATGTTTGTTTGTCTGGCAAGCCCACATGGATCATTAAGTCTTTCCCCATACACCCTCAAGTTAAGAGGGAAGAGTGTCTCAGTTATGGAAAGCTATCTGGGTTTTACAAGGGGTGTATCGGTAGACTTCCCCTTTGAAGTTTTTCTATGCTGAACCCCTGAAAATCAAGACATCACTGCCATCAATTAGTAACTTCTTTATGAAAGGGCTGAGAGGAACTTCCCGTAAAAAAAACATAGGGATGTTCTTTTATGGCCCATGTTTTCCCTGTGAGAGCGTAATGATTTGAAACGTAAATAAGAGTGTAACATTTCCTGTCAGAAGTGCTGCTCTCGGGTAGAAGGGACTAGTTTAGAGACTTTGAGGACGGCCTAGAAGTGAGTAGATACTTCTGATGGTCTGTTTCAACCACCCTCCAAAGCATCTGCCATTGTAGTTTATGAAAGGATCCATTAACAGTGCTTGTTACTCAGATAAATGAACCACTCTGTATAGATGTATTCCTCTTTGAGCACAGTTTGTCATCCCAGCAGTATCATAAACAATCAGGAGCTAGAATTTACACTCTTCCTTGATACAGTCTAAGCAGCCTCCACCTATTGTTTTCAGCCATAATTTGCTTTGGATTTATATGCATGGAAGGTGAAGGCCCTTCTAGTGTACTACATGCGATTACAGGTTTCCTCTAAAACTGCACACAGTACAAATGCTTTTGTTATGCGTTGTGCTGTCTGTACTTTTTTATTTTAATGGCCCTGATGTTTTGCAGCCAAAACTTCTACATCAAGTTGTTGACCAGCTGGAAAAGTGTGGCTTCATCACAGACACTCTGTCTAAAGGAGACACTAAGTTCATGGTAAGTCTACCGGCAACAAGGAAAACTTTTATTTCTATTGGTAGAGTTATGTAGAGGAATCTGGAAGTGGAATATGCCTTGAAAAGTTTTGATTTTCCATGTGATTGTTCTAATTAATGAATGAAGGGTCAGTGAGATCAGAGTAATATAGCGAGCATGTTGACCAAACCTAAGCCCATATTTTTATCAAGAGACCAACCTCTTAAAGAGGGAAACAGCCTGAGCAACGCGAGCTGAGCCACTCGTGCCGTTTCCTCAAAAACTAAACCACGCTTGCCGTAACCACGCATATGTGTGGTTAAGGCCAGAGCACAGTCCAGATGCTGAGATGGACAGGAAGAGGAAGGATCGGGAGAGGACGCAGACTGGTTGGGGGCTGAGGATTGGTTTTGAGACGGGGTAAGGGATAGTATATTGGGTTGAAGTAAGTTTTAGGGCTCAGGGTTAGGGGTTGCTTTTAGGGCTCAGGGGGGCTTGGATATTTTGGGGGGTAGTTTTTAAGGGTTGGGGTCGTTTTTAGGGCTCAGAGTTGGGGGGTCGGGGTAGTTTTTAGGGCTAAGGGGGTCGGGTAAAATAAAATGTTGAAATTATTCCAGATGGAAGCTGCTGCATGTTTAAGACAAATTGACCAAGATAAGTAGGATAAAGTGCTTGCTGTTGTTGCTAATAGTATTAATACGTTGTCATCTCGTATTCACAATTTAAACAACATTGTGTCTTATGTTATTGATATTGTACAGAGTGGTATTTCAACGTTGTATCATGGGCAAAGTCAGCTCAGATCTATTATGCGGATCAGCTGGATGCTTCACACACTAAAAAAAGGGCACATTCCATGGCATTACTTGAATTGCAGCGATCATTTTCAGCCCTTTAATTTAACATGTAAACCACAATTGATGGCCATGAAAGATGCGACCTGCACAATGCTTCATTAGAAAAAAAATCAGAACAACTCACATTCACTATAGCTGAAACGCCTTCTGCGGTGTGGTTAATGCACAGTGTTATTTCACTGCCCATCTCGACATTTCAATTCACAGCTTGCATGAAACATTTCCCTATAGGTAGATATGAAGCCCTTGGAAGCAGCTTCATTCATGAATTATGGTAACTTCCCCTTACATATCGTTGTGAACGTACCAATAAGGAAGTTTTTATTACTGGGGAAGAATGCAACTCTACTGTCAGACATTCACATGTTTGTAAACATGTTAAGTTCCACGGCACATATAATACTTCAGCGCCCATTGTGGCCTGTTATTTAAAAGGAATTCTGGTTCCCTCATTTCTCCCCATCATTACGGTACTCTCTAATGGGAGTTATCTAATGCTGAGTGATAGAGACTGTTGCGGAATGCGAGCTGGAGTTCTGTATATTTTATCAGTTTCCCAGTTATTCACTTGTTGCAACAATGTTTTGTTTCCCCCTCCGCTTGTAATTGCATTTATATGGCGCTTACTACCCCTGACGAGGCGTCAGAGCGCTTTTTTGGCGAGTAGCACGCGGTACCGGAACCCAAAAAGGATTAGTGGTGAATAAGTACATTGAAATATTAAATTAATTTGATTGTTGGATATGTTAGTCTGTTATTTGGATTGAAAAGGATGGAAGAGGAAAGGGATTGCATTTATATAGTGCTTCTGATGAGGTGTTGTAGCACTTTTCGGCAAGTAGCTGGCTACACTGGAACCCAAATAGGATTAGTGTAGGGAAATATTACATTAATTTGATTTGAGCAGTGGACATGCTAGTCTGTTATTTGTATTGTAAAAGGAATAGAGGAGGGATAGAAGAAGGAAGGGGCTAGAAAGTTGCTTTCTTTTTTGGTGTGCATTGCAGTAGGAGGGGGTTTGGGATGAGCAAAGGGGAGTTGGATGGGGTAAAATTCAGAGGGAAGGCTTTGAAAAGGCTTGTTTGGGAGATCTAAATAGTAAAAGAAGTTTGAGATGAATGGGAGAGTGGAGGAAGAGGATGGATATATTGAGAATGGTATAAGGTGAGAAATAGGGTAGTGCATTGGAAAGCGTAGTAGAATGAGGTTTGACATGAGTCAGAGTGGAGGCAGAGGATATATTGCGAGAAATATAGGGTGAAATATAGGGTAATGCATCAGATATGCTGAATTGGAAGCAAAGTAATTAATTTAAAGATACATAAGTACATGGAAGGTATATCATAAGTACATGTAAGGTGTATATATATGTATAAGGAAGGCAATATATGTAGATTAAAGTTGCATTTAATAAACTCTGACTTTCAAGTGTTGCTGTACTTTAAATTATTTTAATTTGTTTTGGGTGTTTTTTGTAATTCAATAGTGAAGCAATTGTAGATAGTTATGATAAAAGATTCTTATTTATACAGTCACTTGTATACATGTAAAACATAGAATAATGTAACTAAGTTATATATACATTTGTTAAGCAGAACTAACGAATATCTTTTAAAATCATATGTTCGAGGCATATGAGCTGCAGATCACACACTTAGGATAAGATCGCCATCTGGTGTTGGGCTCGGATGATTGCAGATTGTTGTTGTCTTTGGAAGAAGCCTTTTGGTCACGAGATAGGTGACTCCTCCTCTGGACAACAGTGCGCATGGGCATCCACTCCATCCTCAAATTGTTTTTTTCCGCCATTGGGTTCGGATGAACTTTTCCGCTCCGGCTGAAAACTTTAAAAACAAGCTTCTCGAAGCGAAATTTACACTTCACTCGACATCGACCACTCATCGGACCGGTTCCGGATACGGCTCATGGAAAGGACGCCTTTTAAAAAATGCCCCCAATGTGGAGCAAAGTACCCGCACAGTGACCACCACCAGGTTTGCAACCTGTGCCTCTCGCCGGAACACGACGAGTCCAGCTGTCCTGCCTGCGCCGAATTCAGATCCAAGAAAACTATCCGGGATCGAAGAGCTCGACGCCATATCATGGCCAGACCAGCTCTAGAACCAGAGGACAGCTTTGACGAGGGCCCCGATGTCCCGGAGGAAGATTCCGAGGAACTCCAGATTATATCTGAAGCAGAGGACTCAGACGACCCCATTACTCCTGGGCAGCGCGTGAGTACCTTGACCCCTACCGTCACCCCTCCAAAAAAGGCACCGGTCAAGACTTCGCCAGCTGGCCCCAGTCGAGACCGAAAACAATCTTCAGAAGCCCCGCCTTCCAGCCTGGCTCCGAAGAAATACAAGCCTTCCAGTGGTTCGGGCCCGAGTAAACCACATATTGCTATACCCCCACCACCTTCGGCACCGAAGACGCAAGACCTCTCGGCACCGAAGCAGACACCAAGGCCCATTGCCAAACCGGCATCGAAAGCTCCCAAGCTTAAAGATCCCGTTTCGGCACCGAAACCATCTTTGACACCAAAACCATCTTCGGCACCGAAAACACCACCGGCACCGAAAACTTTACCGGCACAAAAAACTTTACCAGCACCGAAAACTTCATCGGTACCGGCCCAACCAGCTAAGGGCCATTCTGGAAAAGAGACTGCCGATCATCCAAAACATAGATCGGAATCCAAAAAATCGACACCAAAGCCAACTACTGAGGATCATGAACTTTTCCACCCTGATCCCACACAAAGGAAAATGTATATTAATCCTAAAACTGGACATGTCACGGCTGTGACATTTAAAAAGAGAAAGCTGGACTCAACACCTTCTCCAGCTCCTAAAAACAAAAAGGACTCAGCCACTTCACCCATTTGTTCTTCTTCTCCTGTACCACCTCCTACCCCACCCCCCCTCTCTCCACCTCCTTTACTTCTACCATCTCCTACACATACACCACCTCCACAGGATGATGATGCTATCTTAGTGGGAGGGGGTAATCCGGATGATCTTTATGATCCTAATGATCCTTTCACAAATCCAGACACAGTACCTTTAGACGACTGGGCATACACACCACTTGATGTTCCTGATAATACTCCATACCCTTCAAAGCCCTCACCCCCGATGACCACCTAGGGTTTGGGCAACTCATCCACAGGGCAGCACTTTATCATGGCGTCACCTTACATTCAGATGCGCCTGAAGAAGATTTCTTGCGTGACACATTTGAACAGTCTCAAAAAACAGTTCAAATCTTACCTATGATCAAAGGGGTCATAAAGCACGCACCAGAGGTCTTTAAAGACCCCGTACGCACCAGGGTACTTAACCCCAGAATTGAAAAGAAATATAGACCTGCCCCAGAGGACCCTGCTTACATTAAAGGACAGCTCCCTCTAGACTCTTTAGTGGTTTCCAATGCCAGGAAGCGGGCTAACTACAAACAACCGGAGACACACCGCCCACAGACAAAGAGTCTAAGTTATTAGAGGCCTCAGGTAAAAGGGTTGCAACACAAGCAGCTAACCATTGGCGTATTGCCAACACACAAGCCCTGCTGGCACGCTATGACAGGGCTCATTATGATCAATTGGAAGGCCTTTTACAACACTTACCAGATCAGTATAAGTCCCAGGCCAATGACCTCATCCAAGAAGGAAAGCTCATATCCAATGCATCAATTAAATGTGCTCTAGACGCTGCGGACACTGCCTCTAGGGCAATTAACACCAGTGTCCTTCTTAGACGCCATGCATGGCTACGTATTTCAGGCTTTAAGCCAGAAGTACAAACTACAATATTAAATCACCCATTCAACCAAGAACAGTTATTTGGGCCAGCAGGAGATACTGCATTAGAAAAAATTAAGAAGGATACTGAGACTGCTAAGTCAATGGTAGCATTACAGTCTCCACAGACACGTGGCTCCTTTCGACGCTCCTTCTATAGAGGAGCCTCCAAAAATACTGGAACAGACACCTCCTCCAATTTCAAAACCTCTACGCAAACATCCCCCAATAGAGGATATTTTCGAGGAGGATATAGGGGAAACAATACTAAAGGGAGAGGTCGAGGTAATGCCAACACTCGTACCTCCCCCACCACTAAACAATGACTTTCCTCCGCTCCCCCCAGACCATTCCACTCCAGTCGGGGGAAGACTCACACAATTCCTACATGTCTGGAACTCCATTACTATAGACAAGTGGGTAAGACAAATTATCCAATCTGGTTACTGCCTACCACTCACAAATACCCCACCCAACATACCCCCCAGACATCGTCCAATGTCACAAGAACATCTTACACTCCTCAAGCAAGAAGTTCTTTCCTTACTTCAAAAACATGCAATAGAGCCAGTTCCACTCCAACATCAGGGCACAGGAGTATACTCTCTATACTTCCTAATCCCCAAAAAGGACGAGACGTTAAGACCCATACTCGACCTCCGACTACTCAATCAGTATATTCACTCGGATCATTTCCATATGATCACTCTTCAGCAAGTGCTCCCACTACTACAACAAGGCGATTTCCTTGCCACACTAGACATCAAGGACACCTATTTTCACATTCCCATGCACCCTGCTCACAGGAAGTACCTAAGATTTGTGGTGGACGGACAGCACTATCAGTTTACTGTCCTCCCATTCGGAGTGACTACTGCGCCCAGAGTCTTTACAAAATGCCTAGCAGTAGTAGCAGCACATCTCAGGAGACAACAAATTCATGTCTTCCCTTATCTCGACGATTGGCTCATAAAAGCCAATTCATTCAGCAAATGCGTTCTAGATACTCACCAAACTATCCAAATCTTACACAACCTGGGATTTACCATCAATTATCCCAAATCTCAACTACATCCCTCCCACATGCATCAATATCTGGGAGCTACCAAAAATACCTCCAAAGCCATAGCTTACCCCAGCCCAACCAGGATAGCCAACATACAAGCTCTCATCTTAAAATTCAAACCCCCAACACTCTCTTCCAGTCAGTGTTCATGCAACTATTAGGCATGATGGCCTCATGCGTCTTCATTGTTCCTTACGCACAACTTCAAATGCGTCCCTTACAAGAGTGTCTTGCACGTCAGTGGAATCAGGCTCACGGACAACTCTCCAATCTGGTGTTGGTGGACAGCCGCTCCCATCGCTCACTAACATGGTGGAACACCATAAACCTGTCCAAAGGGAGAACGTTCCTAGAGCCTCTTCCACAGATAGTGCTGACAACCGACGCATCTCTTACAGGGTGGGGAGGCCATCTCCTAGGACACACCACTTAGGGCAAATGGACCACACAACAAAAACTGCTCCATATCAATTGCCTAAAACTTCTAGCGGTGTTCCTGGCGTTGAAGTCATTCCAACCCCATCTAAAGAACAAGGCTGTCCTAATCCGGACGGACAACATGACAGCCATGTATTACATACAAAAACAGGGGGGGGGGGGGGGACACTGGAATTGCCCATCTCCAAATGCTCTCACACCTAGCACAGAGCATTTGGAGATGGGCAATTCCCCAAAACATCTACCTACTTGCAGAACACCTTCCAGGGGTTCACAACCAAATTGCTGATTTGTTGAGTCGACAGACACAGCAAATCCACGAATGGAAATTACACCCACAAGTCCTACTTCCATTCTTCCACAAATGGGGTCAACCAGACATAGACCTGTTCGCCACACACGAAAACGCAAAATGCCCAACCTTCACCGCCAGGTATCCCCATCCACAGTCAAAGGGCAATGCGATATGGATGAACTGGTCAGGCAGATTTGCATACGCTTTTCCGCCTCTCCCACTCATTCCATTCGTAGTACGCAAGCTCAGGCAACAGTCCCTCAAGCTGATACTAGTGGCTCCTACTTGGGCACGTCAACCCTGGTTCACAACACTACTGGAACTCTCCTTAGTTCCCCATCAAAAGTTGAACCTCTCCCCGTCCTTGCTAACCCAGAACCATGGAGAAATCAGGAACCCAGATCCACAACAACTCAACCTAGCGATCTGGCTCCTGAAGTCCTAGAGATCTGAAAGAAACACGTTAGTTAGATTCCTCACCTTAGAATATCCCCAGGCGTCAGACTGGATCCGGAAGATTTTTCGTCAGCAATACCCCTTGCGCGTCGCTAGGCGTCGTCTGCGGCTCCGCGTCCGTCGTCGGCGTCGTGCGCCGTAATGACGTCGTCGGAGTACTTAGACGCCGCCCTCGCGCGCTGACGTCAGTTCTTCTTTTTTCCGCGCCAGTAAGTGCAGATCCGGGAGAGCTACCCCTTTAGTCAATTTTTGACTAACTTTTTTGATCCTTTTTGATCTTGTCTCGACACCGGTGCCGGTAGGATGCCTGGTTTTAAAGCCTGTGCTGACTGTAGCCGCTTGATGTCGGTTACGGACCATCACCGCCGGTGCCTTTACTGCTTGGGCCTCGACCACGACGCGGAGTCGTGCTCGGACTGCAAGGCCCTGACCTCGAAGGCTAGACGGGAGCGGTCCCGTAAGCTTCTCGAGATTCGCCACTCGGCTCCGCGCGCCTCTCGATCCCGGTCCAGGAGGAGGTCCAAGGATCGGTCGCGGAGCCGCAGCCGACGTCCCCATCGGTCGTCGGGATCCAAGTCTTCGGGTAAGTCGAAGCATTCCAAGAAGTCCAAGAGGCGACACCGCTCTTCGGACTCCCCTCGCCGGTCGCGCAACTCGGCCGAGGGTCAGGGTGGTTCCACCCCCGCGGCTCCGGCGGAGCCGCAGGCGCCGCGCAAGTCCCCATACCCACCGGTCCCTGGGACTGACGCGACGCCGGCGGAAGTCAGTGCCTTCCTCTCGGCCATGAGGAGCCTGGCTCCGCCGTCGATGGACGCCGCGTTCGGCGCCGCTGGAGACACATTATGTCTCTCGCCCGGCTCCGTTCCTTTCTCCTGTATACCAGGAATCGGATGATGGGGACAACTGGGAGGGATCCGAGGATCCTATGGCCCTTCAGGCTCAAATGTCACAGGACTGGGCAGATGAACTGGGGGAGGCCAGTGGCCTGGATACCTCTCCGGACACTGGATTCGTCTCTCCTCCGACTGTGGCTTCGGAGGAGGGCGCTGCTTTCTCTGTGGTGCTGCGCAAGGCGGCCGCAGCCCTTGGGCTCGAGCTGCCTGCCGTGGCTGTGAGGACTAACGTCCTTACTGAGGTGCTTCAGTCTGCAGCAAGCTCCACTGAACCTCTGCTGCAATTCAATGAGGCCCTCATTGACGTTCTACAGGGCACTTGGTCCAAGCCCTCCACAGTTCCTCCTGTGGACAGGAACGTCGCCAGGCGCCACCGCCCTGCTCCGGGCGACCCCAGTTTTCTGTCCCAACACCCTACCCCTGAGAGCCTGGTTATCCAGGCCTCTACCTCCCAATCCTCCTTCCCGACCGCCCCGCCGGACCGGGATTCCAAGAGACTGGAACAGTTTGGCAAGAAGCTGTTCTCCTCCCTTAGTTTGGGCCTGCGGTCTTTGAACACCGCCTGTCTCTTGGACCGTTATTCCCACTCTCTGTGGGATGCGGTGGAGGACGTGCTGCCCTTGTGTCCGGAGGAGGTCCGGACACGACTTACCCAGGCTCTGGCCGATGGGAGGGATGCAGCGCGACATGCTATCCGATGTGGGCTTGACACTACGGACTCGCTGGGTAGGGCCATTTCTAACCACAGTGGCGCTTCGACGTCACGCCTGGCTGCGGTCCACGTCATTTTCGGGCGAAGTGCAGAGCACTCTCATGGACATGCCCTTTGATGGCACTCCCCTTTTTGGCGAGAAAGCGGACAGTGCGCTGAACCGCTTTAAGGACTCCCGGGCTACGGCCAAGTCCATGGGCCTCTCGGCCCCGCGGTCGCAAACTTCCGCCTTTCGCCCCTTTCGTGGCCAAGGAAGGGGTGCCTCCTCACGTGCGCCTAGCCACCAGCCGCAGAACCAACCTGCGCGCGGACGTGGTTTCCGCCGAGGCGGTTCTGGAGGACGACGAGGTCAGCCCACATCCACCCCGGCAGCATCCGCCTCAAAGCCTTCCTAGTCCGAGCTTTCAGGCCCATTCCACGCCAGTGGGCGGCAGAGTTCGCCATCACCTGCTCCACTGGCGGTCCATCACGTCGGACAGGTGGGTGCTGCAAATCGTCCGAAGGGGCTACTCCCTCCCCTTCGAGACGACCCCTCCAGCCATGCCACCGCAGCACCACCGTATCTCGGGGGAATCATTTGAATCTTCTCCACGAGGAAGTTTCGGCCCTCTTGGCCAAGGGGGCCGTCGAGCGCGTTCCGAGCCCAGAAGTAGGTCGTGGTTGTTATTCCCACTACTTTCTGGTTCCCAAGAAGGGCAAAGGGGGCCTACGCCCTATCTTGGACCTCCGGAACGTCAATGCCTTCCCCCGGAAGGAAAGGTTCAAGATGTTAACTTTGGCTCAGGTTCTAGCTGCCCTAGACCCCGGAGACTGGATGGTAGCGTTGGACTTGCAGGACGCATATTTCCACATCCCCGTCCTGCCGGCCCACCGGCGTTACCTGCGGTTCACGGTGGGCCCAGAGCACTTTCAGTTTACCGTGCTCCCCTTCGGCTTCACCAGTGCCCCTCGGGTGTTCACGAAAGTGACGGCGGTGGTCGCAGCTCATCTGCGCAGATCAGGGGTTCCAGTCTTCCCCTATCTCGACGACTGGTTGTTGAAGGCGGGCTCGCCCCAGACAGTCGTCTCCCACCTCCAGACTACGGCGTATCTCCTGCATTTGCTGGGATTTTCCATCAACGTGCCGAAGTCACACCTGAGTCCCTCTCAGAAGCTCCTCTTCATCGGAGCGGTTCTCGATTCGGCGCAGTTCCGGGTCCATCCACCGGAACAGCGGGTCCGGGATATACAGGCCCTGATTTCCATCTTTCGGCCTCTATCCTGGGTTTCGGTCAGGCTAGTGTTGCGGCTTCTGGGGCTGATGGCCTCCTGCATCCTACTAGTGCATCACGCCAGGCGGCGCATGCGGGCTCTGCAGTGGGACCTGAAGTTTCAGTGGGCCCAGCATCACGGCAACTTGTCCGACCATGTCTTGATCTTGGAGGGCACTGCACAGCAGTTGCAGTGGTGGCTCACTGACCGCGATTGGGTCACGGGCAAGAGCCTCTCCCTTCCCCAACTGGAGCATGTCGTGGTGACGGATGCGTCCCTCCTGGGATGGGGTGGCCATATGGGAGAGGCGGAGATCAGAGGCCTCTGGTCTCTGGCGGAGTCTCGTCTCCACATCAACCTGTTGGAGTTGAGAGCGATCCGACTTGCACTGCAAGCCTTCCTTCCCTCTGTCAGGGGAAGTGTCGTGCAGGTGTTCACGGACAACACCACCGCCATGTGGTATTGCAACAAACAGGGCGGGGTGGGGTCGTGGACCCTTTGTCAGGAGGCTCTGCGCCTCTGGACACTGCTGGAACACCAGGGCGTCACCCTAGTGGTTCAACATCTGGCGGGCTCTCTGAACGCCAGAGCAGACGAACTCAGCCGCCGGTGCATGATGGATCACGAATGGCGTCTGAACTCCGAAGTGGCGCAAGGTCTCTTTCAGCAGTGGGGAGAGCCTTGGTTAGATCTATTCGCCACCGAAGAGAACGCGCAATGTCAGCAGTTCTGCACGTTGGAATTTCCAAGGCGGCACTCGCTCGGCGACGCTTTTCGTCACAAGTGGAGTTGCGGTCTGTTGTACGCCTTTCCGCCTATACCACTTCTGCCCAGAGTGCTGAAGATCAGGCACGACCGGGCCCAAGTCATCTTGGTGGCTCCGGATTGGGCACGAAGGTACTGGTATCCTGGGCTACTCAGTATGTTGACCGATCCTCCGATACGTCTGCCCCTTCGGGAGGATCTTCTGTCGCAGCAGCAGGGGACGGTCCTCCACCCGAACCTGTCCAGCCTCCACCTCCATGCGTGGAGATTGAGCGGCGGCAGTTGATGCCATTTGACTTGCCTCCTGAAGTCTGTGATATCATTCTGGCAGCCAGGCGTCCCTCCACAAAGACGGTATACGCCTGCCGGTGGAACAAATTTGTGGCATGGTGCACAGCAAAGGCTGTGGATCCCCTTTCCGCCCCTCTTTCTGAGGTTCTACTGTTTCTTCTTTCTTTGGCCCGGCAGGGCTCTGCCCTGGGCACCCTGAAAGGTTATCTTGCTGCAATCTCTGCCTTCTTGCGGCTTCCTGATCAGCCTTCTCTTTTCAAGTCCCCTGTTGTTACACGCTTTCTAAAAGGCATTACTCACACGTTCCCTCCTGTCCCTTTTGTAATGCCTCAGTGGGACTTGAATCTTGTTCTCACATTTCTGATGTGCGCTCCCTTTGAGCCTCTTCATAATTGTCCTCTTCGTCTGCTGACGCTGAAGACTGCTTTTCTGGTAGCCATCACCTCGGCTAGACGGGTGAGTGAGCTCCAGGCTTTATCTTCAAAGCCTCCCTTTCTCTCTGTTCATCCAGACAAGGTTGTCTTTCGGCCTCGTCCCTCCTTTCTTCCGAAAGTGGTGACTCCATTTCATCTTGGGCAGTCTGTCACCTTGCCCACCTTCTTTTCGCCTCCACATCCTTCCAAAGAGGAAGAGAGGCTCCACCGTCTGGACCCAAAACGTGCGCTCTCCTTTTATTTGGACCGCACAAAGCAGTTCCGGGTGGACGACCAACTTTTCGTTGCTAAGAAGGGGAAAGCTGTGCACAAACGGACCCTCTCTCGGTGGGTCGTTTTGTGCATCAAAATTTGTTATTCCTTGGCGAAAAAGGACGCTCCTGTTGGGCGGCGCGCCCATTCTACTCGGGCCACAGCGGCTACTACTGCTTTGGGACGGGGTGTCCCTTTGCAGGACATCTGTCAGGCGGCGACGTGGGCTTCGCTACACACGTTTGCCAGGCATTATTGCCTTGACAGCCAAGTCCGGAGGGATGGCTTCTTTGGCCGTTCTGTCCTCCAGGACTTTCTGGTGTGATCTTGGTTCGCAGACCCACCACCGGGGATGGTATTGCTTGGGTATGTATTCTAAGGTGAGGAATCTAACTAACGTGTTTCTTTCAGATGAACAAGTTACTTACCTTCGGTAACGATGTATCTGTAAGAAACATTAGGTTCGAGGCATATGAGCTGCAGATTGTACACTTAGCATAGATCGCCATCTGGTGTTGGGCCAGTCTTTGGAAGTCACGAGTTCGGTGACTCCTCCTTCGGTCCGTACTGCGCATGGGCTTCGGCTCCATCCTCAGATTGTTTTTTCCGCCATCGGGCTCGGATGTGATACTTCGTGCTCCGGCTTCGAACTTCTACGGTTCCAGCCTCGACGGAAAATCCTCGTTCTTCGAGTTTCTTCATCATATCTTCATCTCTCGAAGCGCGACTTTTCTCCATTCCGTACATCGGCACCGGCCTTCGGGCCCTCCTCGACTCCGGTCCCGGCCGATGGAAAGGACTCCGTTCAAAAAGTGCCCAAAATGTGGGTCTAAATTTCCCCACACCGACCTCCATCAGGTGTGTAACCTTTGCCTCTCTCCAGAACACGAGGCCAGAGACTGCCCCGCCTGTAAGTCTTTTCGATCAAAAAAGACCATCCGGGATCGAAGAGCTCGACGCACCATGGCGCACTCATCGATCGCAGCTCCACCGGACATCTTCGGAGACGACGCCGAAGCTTCGGGGCAACTACACACCGAGCAGGAGGACGACGTCGTCAGCGCTTCCGAGGCCGACGACTCCGACGTGGAGGACATCACACCGGC
Source organism: Triturus cristatus (assembly GCF_964204655.1). Classification (NCBI taxonomy): domain Eukaryota; kingdom Metazoa; phylum Chordata; class Amphibia; order Caudata; family Salamandridae; genus Triturus; species Triturus cristatus. The sequence goes on along the minus strand of NC_140594.1, from coordinate 629,162,409 downwards.
GCAGCGGGTTGTGAGTACTGTACCCCCTCCCACCCCCGCGCCCAAAACCGAAGAGACTCCGGTTACACCCTCGCCTGCAGGCCTGGGTAAAACCAAGCACACAGCTTCTATCACCCCACCTTCGGGCCCGGTGTCGAAGCCTCAAAAGTCTCACGGCAGCTCGGGCTCGAGCCAGCCGACGCCCGGTCCCGAAAAACACCATCCGGCACCGAAGAAAGTAATACCCAGCTCGACTCCGAAGCCACCGGTGCCGAAGCCTGGACTCTCGGTGCCGACCAAACACAAACACAAATCTGTCAGCACCGACGCTCCGGCGCCGAAAACTCCTTCGAAGCCGAAAAAACCGGAGGCTCCAAAAAAGCATGGCGCACAAAAACCATCGAAACCCTCGGCTCCGAAATCATCGGCGCCAGCGGACGATTCGGCGCCACTGGCTCTGTTTACACCAGACCCTTTGCAAAAGACTCTATCTAAAGATCCAAAGACTGGGCTATTGACTTTAATTATCAAGAAAAGACGCCTTGACACTCCGGCTCCTCCTCCACCACCCAAACGGAAGGACTCTGCTACTTCTCCCCTCAGAGTGCCCTCCCCATTACCTCCTCCTCTGCCTCCTCCACCTCCTCCACCCCCTCCACCTCCCAGGTCTCCGCCACCTTTACCTCATCACTCCCCGTCCCCAGATCCGAATGACGGGGACCCGGATTATGACCCGGCGGACGCCCCAATGGACCCCACTCCACCGGGGACCCCAGACCCATGGGAAGACTACCACAACCCTGACATACCTGATATGCCTCAGGACGACCTATACCCATCCAGGCCCTCTCCTCCAGAGGACTCCTTAGGGTTTCATCACTTAGTGCAGAGAGCAGCACACTACCATGGGGTGGACATGCACCGCGAACCAGTGGAAGACGACTTCCTACTGGACACATTTGACATTCAGGACAAATCCACGTCTATTTTGCCCATGCTTAAAGGTGTCACCAAGCATGCTGCAGAGGTGTTCAGAGACCCTGTCAGGGCCAGGGTACTGAACCCTAGAATAGAAAAAATGTACAAGGCGGCACCCACAGACCCTGCATACATTAAGGGCCCTGCTCCCTTAGATTCCCTAGTTGTCTCCACAGCTAGAAAGCGGGCTAACTCCCAGTCCTCAGGAGAAGCCCCACCGCCAGACAAGGAATCGAAACTTTTAGACGCGTCTGGCAAACGCACCGCCTCCCAAGCTGCAAACATGTGGCGCATTGCAAATACACAAGCACTACTTGCGCGCTATGACAGAGCACACTACGACGAACTTGAGGCTCTTATGCAACACCTCCCCGAAAAACACAAGCGCAAGGCTCATGACCTGATACAGGAGGGTAAACTAATTACAAACACCTCCATTAAGTGTGCCCTCGATGCAGCCGACACTGCTTCTAGAGCCATAAATACCAGTGTCCTGCTTCGTCGTCATGCCTGGCTCAGGATCTCAGGGTTCAAGCCTGAAGTCCAGGCGTCCATACTAAATCACCCTTTTGACCAACAAACTCTCTTTGGGCCAAAGGTGGACGAAGCGTTGGAAAAGATGAAAAAGGACACAGACACAGCAAAGTCTATGGGGGCACTCCAAACACAGGCCCCTAAACGTTCCTTTCGACGCTCATCCTTTCGTAGCACAGGCAGAGGCTTCTCCACCGATAGCGCCTCTACCTCCTACAAGTCCCCTCCTCAAAATACCTTTTCAAAGGGCAACCAATAGGGTGGTTATAGAGGCAACAACAATAAGGGCTGGGGCAAAACTAACACCACCCGTTCTGCCACCCCGCCCGCACAATGACTTCCCTCCGCTCCCCCCAGACCATCCCACTCCGGTCGGGGGCAGACTACAAAACTTTATCCACGCATGGGAATCCATAACATCGGACAAATGGGTGACCCAAATTATTCGGTCAGGGTACTGTCTCGAGTTAACATCTACCCCACCCAATATCCCACCAAGGCACCGTACAATGTCTCAAGAACATTCCACAATGCTCAAAGAGGAGGTGCTCTCCCTCCTCCAAAAACACGCTATAGAGCAGGTCCCCGTCAATCAGCAAAATCTAGGGGTCTACTCTCTGTATTTCCTAATACCGAAGAAAGACGGGACCCTGAGGCCCATTCTGGACCTCCGGCCTCTAAATGCATACATACATTCAGACCATTTCCACATGGTCACCCTACAACAAGTCCTCCCGCTCCTCTGTCAGGGAGACTTTCTCACTACCTTGGATCTGAAAGACGCATACTTTCACATTCCAATACACCCTTCTCACAGGAAGTACCTCAGGTTCGTGGTGGACGGTCAGCATTACCAATTCACGGTTCTCCCCTTCCGGGTTACCACCGCACCACGGGTGTTTACCAAATGCCTAGCGGTAGTAGCAGCACACCTCAGGCGTCAACATGTTCACGTCTTCCCTTACTTAGACGACTGGCTGATAAAAGCCGCGTCCTACCACCAATGTGTGCAACATACAAACAGCACCATCCAGCTGCTCCACCAACTAGGCTTCACGGTGAACTACCAAAAGTCCCACCTTGTACCATCTCACACAAAACAATATCTCGGGGCCACCATAGACACCTCCAAAGGTATTGCCTATCCAAACTCAGCCAGGATCGCAAGCATACAAGCCTTGCGCAAAACATTCCTTCCTCAACACTCTCTTCCAGCAAGAGTGTTTATGAAGCTCATAGGAATGATGGCGTCTTGCATTTTCATAGTGCCCCATGCAAGACTCCACATGCGTCCACTTCAAGAGTGCCTAGCACAACAGTGGAACCAGGCCCAGGGTCAGCTAACGGATCTGGTGTTGGTGGACGGCCGCACCCATCACTCTCTGCAGTGGTGGAACACCACAAACCTTTCCAAAGGGCGTTCGTTCCTGGACCCGGTTCCTCGGGTGATTCTAACAGCGGATGCATCGCTCTCCGGCTGGGGAGCGCACCTCCTACACCTCACAATGCAAGGTCTATGGACGCCACAGCAAAAATCGCTCCACATCAACCATCTGGAGCTCTTGGCGATCTTTCTAGCCCTAAAATCTTTCCAAAAACAGATTTCGGGCAAAGCAGTCCTCATTCGCACAGACAACATGACTGCAATGTATTATATCCAAAAACAGGGGGGGGGGACACTCTCCCCAGCTCTCCCGCTTAGCGCAGAGCATATGGAGATGGGCAATTCCCCAAAACATCTTTCTCCTGGCACAGCACGTTCCAGGCGTACAAAACACCATGGCAGATCTGCTCAGCAGACAAACGCAACAACTACACGAATGGGAACTGCATCCACAAGTTATTCACCCATTCTTCCAACAGTGGGGGCACCCTCACATAGACCTCTTCGCCACCCACGAAAACAAAAAATGCCCAAGCTTCGCCGCCAGATACCCACACCCATTGTCCAAGGGCAATGCGATATGGATGAACTGGTCAGGCAGATTTGCATACGCCTTTCCACCTCTCCCACTAATTCCATTAGTGGTAAGGAAGCTACAACAGCACTCCCTCACACTCATTCTAGTAGCTCCGACGTGGGCCAGGCAGCTGTGGTACACCACACTACTACAACTATCAGTGGTACCACATCAAAAACTGCACCTGTCCCCATGCCTCCTAACCCAGAACCATGGAGAAATCAGGCACCCGGACCCAGCTCAGCTCAACCTTGCGATCTGGCTCCTGAAATCTTAGAATTTGGATACCTTAACCTTCCCCCTGATTGCATGAACATCATCATGGAAGCCAGACGTCCTACCACTAGAGCATGCTATGCCGCAAAGTGGAAAAGATTTGTAATTCACTGCCGTAACAATACAATCAACCCTTTAGATGCATCCATACAGCACATCATATGCTATCTGCTCCATCTTCACAGGTGTAACCTGGCATATTCATCCATACGCCTACACCTAGCAGCGATCGCTGCTTATCTACAAAACAGACAGCATTTATCACTGTTCAGACTGCCCGCTATTAAAGCCTTTATGGAAGGCCTTAAACGAGTAATTCTTCCCAGGGCACCACCTTCCCCTGTATGGAATCTAAATTTAGTTCTTACACGGCTAATGGGTCCGCCTTTCGAACCATTGCATAAATGTGAGCTACAGTTTCTGACCTGGAAAACAGCTTTTCTCGTAGCTATCACTTCCCTTAGAAGGGTTGGTGAAATACAAGCGTTCACTATACAGGAACCCTTCCTACAAATACATCACAGCAAGGTCATACTTCGTACAAATCCGAAGTTTCTGCCCAAGGTCATTTCCCCCTTCCATCTCAATCAATCGGTGGAATTACCTGTCTTCTTCTCGCAACCTCAATCGGTTGCAGAAAGGGCTTTACACACACTTGATGTTAAGAGGGCTTTGCTGTATTACATACAAAGAACGCAACCTTTCAGGAAGACTAAACAATTGTTCGTCTCCTTCTCTCCACCACATAAAGGCAACCCCATCTCTAAATCAGGGATAGCTAGGTGGATTGTAAAGTGCATACAAATTTGCTATCAAAAGGCAAAAATAACATTATCTGTTCCACCTAAAGCCCACTCTACTAGAAAGTTAGGGGCTTCTATGGCTTTTCTAGGGAACATACCCTTAGATGACGTCTGCAAAGCAGCCACATGGTCAACACCGCACACCTTCACAAAACATTACTGTGTAGATGTGCATTCCAAGCAGCAAGCTAGTGTGGGCCAGGCTGTACTAAAGACACTTTTTCAAACCACTGCAACGGATACCGGTGGTCGCCGCTAAGGTTGGGTACTGCTATATAATCTATGCTAAGTGTACAATCTGCAGCTCATATGCCTCGAACGGAATATGCTACTTACCAGTATGCATCTGTTCTTGACATGTAGAGCTGCAGAGTTGTACACGCCCACCCGCCTCCCCGGCTACCTGTATCCGTTCCAGTCAATCTTATTTAGATACAACACACATGGGTTTCTCACTGTTATTACTACGCTCCATCATTTCCCTGTTGGCGAAAAACAATCTGAGGATGGAGCCGAAGCCCATGCGCAGTACGGACCGAAGGAGGAGTCACCGAACTCGTGACTTCCAAAGACTGGCCCAACACCAGATGGCGATCTATGCTAAGTGTACAACTCTGCAGCTCTACATGCCAAGAACAGATGCATACTGGTAAGTAGCATATTCCTTAGTTAGATTCCTCACCGACCCACCCATCCTCCCCGTTCTGCGAACTGACATCTAGGGTTAAGGTTATCCTTTTCAGGCCCCTAGATTTTATTTTTGGCACCAGTGTCGGTCTTTGCATGGCTCTGTGTTCCTGGTGCGGAAAGCTATGTACAAGAACTGACGTCAGCGCGCGAGGGCGGCGTCTAAGTACTCCGACGACGTCATTCCGGCGCACGACGACGCCGACGACGGACGCGGAGCCGCAGACGACGCCTAGCGACGCACAAGGGGTATTGCTGACGAAAAATCTTCCGGATCCAGTCTGACGCCTGGGGATATTCTAAGGTGAGGAATCTAACTAACTAATGTTTCTTACAGATACATCGTTACCGAAGGTAAGTAACTTGTTCTTCGGTTACCTCAACCTCCCACCGGACTGCATGAATATTATTAAAGAGGCCAGAAGGTCTACCACCAGAGCGTGTTATGCAGCTAAATGGAAAAGATTTGCCATTTACTGCACTAACAATGATATACGCCCACTAGACGCATCCATCCAAAACATAATTTGCTACCTACTACACTTGCAAAGATGTAATCTAGCGTATTCTTCCATACGCCTCCACCTAGCAGTATTAGCAGCCTATTTGCAAAATCGCCAACACTTGTCACTATTTAAAGTGCCCGCGATCAAAGCCTTCATGGAAGGACTTAAAAGAATCATTCCTCCAAGACTACCACCCTCTCCAGTGTAGAATCTAAATATTGTGCTCACTAGGCTAATGGGTCCTCCATTTGAGCCTCTACATAAATGCGAGCTACAAATTCTTTCATGGAAAGTGGCTTTCCTTATTGCTATCACATCCCTTAGACAGGTAAGTGAATTACAAGCATACAAGAACCGTTCCTACAGTTACATCATAACAAAGTGGTTCTTAGAACAAATCCAAAGTTCCTGCCAAAAGTCATTTCCCAATTCCATCTTAACAAATCAGTTGAGCTACCAGTGTTCTTCCCAAATCCAGACTCTGTAGCTGAACGGGCTCTTCATACCTTGGACGTTAAAAGAGCCCTTCTTTATTACATTGACAGAACCAAATCCTTCCGCAAAACCAAACATTTGTTTGTGGCCTTTTCCCCACCACATAAAGGCAACCCCATTTCCAAATCAGGGATAGCCAGGTGGATAGTTAAATGTATCCAAATTTGTTACCAAAAGGCTAAACGCACTCTTACAGTTCCCCCTAGAGCGCACTCCACACGCAAAATAGGGGCTTCCATGGCATTCTTAGGAAACATTACCTTAGAAGATATTTGTAAGGCAGCCACATGGTCTACACCACACACCTTCACTAAACACTACTGTGTTGACGTACAAGCAAAGCAACAAGCTTCTGTAGGTCAGGCTGTCCTTAAAACCTTATTCCAAACTGCTGCAACGGATACAGGCGACCACCGCTAGGGGAGATACTGCTGTATAATCTATCCTAAGTGTGTGATTTGCAGCTCATATGCCTCGAACGGAATATGCTACTTACCAGTATGCATCTGTTCTTGGCATGTAGAGCTGCAGAGCCACACACGCCCACCCGCCTCCCCGGGACCTGTATCCGTTCCAGCATTGTCTTACTTAGACATTACACATGGACATCCTTTTCTTATTTCTACACACTCCATCATTTCCCATCATGGCGAAAAACAATCTGAGGATGGAGTGGATGCCCATGCGCACTGTTGTCCAGAGGAGGAGTCACCTATCTCGTGACCAAAAGGCTTCTTCCGAAGACAACAACAACCTGCAATCATCCGAGCCCAACACCAGATGGCGATCTTATCTTAAGTGTGTGGCTCTGCAGCTCTACATGGCAAGAACAGATGCATACTGGTAAGTAGCATATTCCTTATACATTTTTATGTCTTGCCTGAGACAGCGCTTTAGCGCTGCTCTCGCGAGAGCTTTTGTATATGGGGGATCTGGAAGTGCAAACGAGTGCTTTCAGGTCTCCAAATACAGTGCATTTGCGCCGGCCGGGCGCGCGCACCATTTGGAGGCCTGAAAGCACTCGTTTGCTTTCACTTTCGCGGGCCGCACGGCAGTAAAGATTGCAATCTCTTTGTTTATTTGCATCTCACTGATGCTGGGAACAAACAGCGTGAGGCCAAAGGTCTTATTTTTTTAAAAACAAACCAGGTCACTGCTACAGTGAAAGGAACAACAAGCATTTACAATGCAATAGGTCTCGCATTTACGCGAGTTTGAGCTATTCATATTGCAAATAACAATGCCTTTTATTTGTGTTTTCGTTTTTCAAACATAAATAAAAGGCATCGTCATTTACAATGCCAATAGCTTAAACTCGCGTAAATGCGAGACCTATTGCATTGCAAATGCTTGTTATACAAAGCAATACACATGTAGGTACACATCTCCAATACAAATAAATGCTTATATACAAGGGGATATGCTGTATATTTATGTCTGAGTAGGGTGGTTATGTGGGGAAGAGCCAATTTTTTAGTAGTCCTCTGAAGATAAGGTGGTTATCTGTGGATCTTATGTTTGCAAGTAAAGAATTCCATAGTGTGGCTGCTTGAGCATTGAAGGATGTGCCACCCATGGGTTCTTTCTTGTACAGTGAGATTTTGAGGCGAAGTGCCACTGTAGAGCGGAGGTTCTTTTGTTGAATGTATTTTGTGATTTTATTCCTGAAGAAGAGCTGTCCTGTTCCATGTATCGCTTTGTGGGCAAAATAAAGCAGCTTGAATGTGGATCTTCTGGTAACCAAAGTAGGGCTTTTAAGGCAGGGGAGATACGGGCTTCCTGTTTTATATGTAAGAGTAGTCTGGCAGCAGAGTTCTCAATCCGTTGTAGTCTTTTAATAGTTAAAGGTGATCCAGGGTAGAGGCTATTGGCATAATCGAGTTTGGACAGAACACAAGAGATGATAGCCTGGACCTTGTGTGTGAATCCCTAGCAGGGGAAAATGCGTTGCAGAGTTTTTATAGTAGCAAAGCTTGATCTTGCTAGTTTATCCACTTGGGCAGTCATTGATAGCTTGGAATCCCTGGTCATTCTGAGGTTTCTTACCTCCTTAGATACATTAGGCTGTGTTTCCAGATTATCAGACAATGTGGCGAGTGTTTCATAGTTTTTCCAATCCCCACACGGGAGTATTTCCGTTTTGGAAGTATTCAATTTGAGATGGCTCCATGGCATCCACTGATCCACTGCTCCGAGACAACTGAAAATTGGTGAGTTTCCAATGTCTTTGGGGCATTCCAGTTGAAGGAGTATTTGTGTGTCATCTGCATTGTTACAGCTTGTGAGGTGAAATTGATTGATCAGTGCCAGTAATGACTTCATGTAGATGTTGAAAAGCATGGGTGAGATGATAGTGATCGTAGATAGCTCATTGTGGCCTTCCGTTCCAACTTTGAAGGCAGATTTCAAAGAAAGCTAAGCAGACTCGAAGCATTATTGTTACAACAAGAAGTAGCTCTCAAATCTGCCTTTGAATTTCAGGTGGCTAGAGCTTTCAGTGAAATACAGTCATTGCTAAATACTAACTTTCCCATACATTCCGGAGAATTAGTGCATCAAATTTAATGCCTCCACTACGGCGAACCTCATCACTTTTTTTAAGGTTGTACACTCCGGCCTTGTTAGTTTGTTCCAAATCTTCTTCTTTGGAGTAATCCTTGATTTTATCCACTCAATTTGTAGGTCTTATCAAGGCAGCGATTGCGCTGTCTCTTTGAGACATGCTGTAATCAGGATATGGACAGTAAGCTCTGCCCATGTCCCGCCCACCCTTACCATTGGCTCCTCTTCCTGTCCTTTGTAAATGATGGCTTTTGATATGTCAATAGGCTTTGTTGTCCCTCCTTAGTACCTCCCTGTCTCCTGTTACCTCCCATAAGGACAGCTCCTCTTACATGTGTCCTTACTCGCGAGCTTACAATTGCAGTTAGGGAGAATTATTTGCTTAAGGAGAGTCTTGCAGAAGCAGGCACGATATGCTGTGTGAACTTATAGCAATGGCAGCCACTTCATTCCATTTCATATCCATGAGGAGCCATACCGGACTAATTAAAATACATATTCACTTTGTGATACATAAATAAATGATGACCGTTGGCAAAACTGTAATTTCTGCACAGCATCATTTCTCCTTTTCCTCTATTGAATCATTTTTTTTTTTTTTGTAGTTTCCCTCACTTGGTAAGGATTGCGAGATACAAAAGTGGATGGGACATCACAGGGTTGTGGGTGAATTACCTACTTGGCTCTTGTAACTCATCTGTACCGTGTGCAGCTTATCCTGCTGTCTGTTAAGTTTCGACTCATTGAAAAACTCGACTGTGGCTTACAGAATTTATATCAAAGCTAAAGATAATGGTTTCTCTCCACTCCAAAGACTCAGACTCAAGTCTGCCTTGGACTGTGCAGCAGAGATGTACACTTTCAAAGGCTGGGAGTAAAGTGGCACACAAGAACTTATGCTGTTAGCTGTGAGACATCTTTCATCCTTCCATCACACCATCCACCAACCACTGCCTCCTCTTTCTACAAATTACGCACCACCATACAATCCTCACCCGCCACTCCACTGCATGCATCACTTATTCCAGTGATAATGGTAATTTGGTACGCATCATCTAATCAACATGAACAGAGATTCTGACACCGTTTTATGGTCCACTTACAATAAACAGTACCTTATTAATGTACTGGTTAAATTTGTGCACACCCAAGGTGCTATAAAAATTCCACACTCATCAGGAGGTTCCATTTGACATTAACTTTCCACCAGGATGCGTTAATTTACACTGAGAAACTATATAACATCATTACATGTATTTCTGAATCGGACCGCATGACCCAGTGTAGTAATTGTATAACTCTTTCATCTCTGGCATGCACAGAACCCAGGAAAATGTACTCCATGGCTCTTTCTCAAACAATCTTTCTTCTCCTCCATCTCTAGTTAATTCACCACTTCCTGCACAAACTACCTATCCCTCTCTATCTTCCTTTCTTTCTATTCTGTGCAGCTCTCACCCCTATCTATTTACCATGCCACATACTTCCACTACACAAATACACTCACACCACACAATTCCAACCCACACAATTCCACAACTAACAATTCCAATACAACCCACATAATTCCACTACACAACACATGAATCCACTACACTGCAAACCAAAAATAAATAGGTAAAATACATTGTCATTTACAATGCCAAAAGCTTTAACTTTTGCAAGTGTGAGACCTATTGCATTGCAAATGCTTATTTCTAGTGATTATTTTTCCAAATTGACAATTCCTTTGTTAATTAGCAGTATGATCTATTTTCAAGCTGTGCTTTGAGTTTGTTTGTCTTCTAATTACATTTATATCGTTTGGTATTTTCTTTTGTGCTATTATCCTGACCAAAGGGAGGGTGTCGTGTGTTTTCTGCACCACGGCCCATTGTAGTTTTCCCTATGTTACCCTAATTGTGCATGTTGTACACCGCATTTTCTTTTGCACGCATAACTATATAAACGCGCTTGCTTTTGTGTCATATTGTATTTTCACACCGAACCTGTTTTCGAAATAGGGGTCTCTAGTTGGCAATGGTTTGCACTGTTGTCCAAGTAGGGACCCTTACTCCTAGTCTGGGAAAGGCGGATAAACTTCTAAAATAACCCATGCTCACCTCCATGGTAGCTTGGCACGAGCAGAGAGGCTTATCTCAGAGGCATGATTGAAGCATTTGTGAACATCTACAGTAATACAGTGAAAGCTCTACAAATGGATACCACACCAGTTTTGAAAAATAAGTAATCTTTATCTACTCCAAAACGACAAAAATCCACAATACAGTGCTAAAAATATGATTCTTAAAAGGTAGAAACAGTTCTGTTCCAAGAAAATGTGGGATGCGACACTTTTACACAAAGTACCTTGAATGCTTCGAAAAAGGCAAGCAAAAAGGGTCGCAGGGAAGGTTATTGTTGGTTCCTTTCTCCATGGGAGGTGATGCGTCTGTTCCTTACTGCTGCGTAGGCGAGGTGATGCGTTGGATTCGTACCAGAGAGGAGGTGATGCATCAGTTTCTTACTGCTTGGGGAGGTGCTGCGTCGGTTTCTTACTGCGTCCCCCAACTATGCAACAGACTTGACGCTTCGATGCGAGGCGTGACAATCCGGTACAAGGCGATGCGTGAAGATGCGCTGCAATGATTTCAGCTGCGTCCCCTCGATGTGTCGGTTCTGTGGCGGCGGCACTACGTAGGAAAGATTCTTGCACCGCTGTGATGCGTTGGAAATAGGCAATGCGTTGGAAATGGGCAATGCGTTGATTTTCACAGATCTTGCAGTTTCCAGTCCCAAAACAACCTCCAGAGGTCCAGAACACTGACAGGCACCTCTCAATAGGTCAGAACGTCCAGCAAAGGAGTTCAGTGGGGACTGGGGGTGAAGTATTTATGTCCCTGACACTTCAGCACAGGAGGCAAGCACTATTTCAAGCCCTTGAAGATCTTCCTCAAGCAGGGTACACAGCACACAGCAAAGTCCTTCTCCTTTCCTTGGCAAAAAGTAGCCCCTGACAGCAAACAACACAGGGGCAGTATTCCTCCTCAGTTTCTCCAGCTCTTCTCCTTGGCAAAGGTTCCTCTTGATTCCCAGAAGTGATCTAAAACTCTGGGGTCTGGGCCCCTCTTTTTTAGAGAAGCTCTTTGCCCAGCCAAAACCAGTTCTGTCCTCTCTGGTGCAGCTTCCTGGCAGGAGGTGGAGACAGCATTGTCTAATGCAGACCAGGCTCATTCAGTTGTGAAGGAAATCTCTTCCCCTACTCTGAATGCAGCCCAAGGCCATTCATCCCAGCCCTGACTCACCCTGGAAAGGCAGGACACACCCAACCCCTCCCCCCCATTGGCTGTCTGAACAGAATGCACATCCCCAGCCCCTGTCACTCCAAAGCCAGACAGTCAATACACAACCTAGCAGAGGCACACTAGATGGTTAGGCAAGAAAATACCTACTTTCTAAAAGTGGTATTTTCAAACCCTCAATGTAAAAATCAACCTCACTAAAAGATGCATCTTAACATTCTGAGTTCAGTCACATCAAACTCTATTCTCCTATCTAGTTCCCATGGGCAGTTATGCTTATAAGATGTCATAAGCAAACTCCCCATTCTATTCTATGGGACAGATAGCCTTACAATAGTGTTAGTATCGGTGAAGGGTTTAGCTTAAGTTCAGGAAGAAGTGGCTCTCAGGCATGTACGCTACAATTATAAGTTGAGACTGAGTATGTACGGTGCTGACAGGTCAGGGGGAACAAACCCAAATGATACAACCCCTGCAAGTGTGTAGATCAAGACCTGCACAATCAATTTGAAACCAATTCCTGTGCACACGTATCGGGATAATGGTTTAGGTGCACCAGGCAAATTCTAAACAAATTTCAAGCATTCTTGGTCTTTGAAATTATGGAGGTTGACATCGAGTGTATCATAAGCACGGATTTTATTATGTCAATCCAGATCAATACAGAGGGAGAAAACAAACCAGCCGACACGTGTTTCATCACAACGTGGTACAATTGTGATTCTTCAGGGCTGGGAAGGACACAAAACAAAATAAAATAAAACAAAAGGATAATGTGGGCCATGTATATGGCACTAGGTAGAAAGAAATTAATGTATAGGATTACAATGCAGTGTTTATCGGAAAGTGAATACCCTGAGAACATGTGGAGACCCTATGTATGTGAAAAGTACATGGATTAAGTGACTTCACACTGCACAGAGACCCCAAATGTAGTGAGGTGGTAGTGTGGACAAATGGATGAAAACAAGGAAAACACGAAGAAAAATTATTGATCGGGCCATATTCAAATGTTAATCTAAGGAAAGAAAGATATTTTTAAATAATAAACAACCAACATTGATGCTGCTCTCCCGAATGTTGTTCTAAGAGAAGAACAAAAAATTATATCAAACCGACACAGCTTAGGCCTAGAAAAACATTGGTCTAACATTTTAACAGACGATTCGTGATGTTTGTGAGGCAAACGTGACATGATGTGTCATTGTGTATACTGCGGCGTAAGAATCTCAAAACCTTCAAAGCAAACACCAAACAATAAACAATATCGTGTAAAAAACACCTAAGCTGTAGAGCTAATGGTCCCCAAAGTACTCTTCATAAAATGCGCGTCTGAAGGAATTGCATAATGAAAGAAATAAATAGAAAATATACACAATTTTCAATCAAGAACAGTATAAAACAAATGTTTAAATTGCGTATATGCCCAATGGGTACATGGAGAAAAGAAACGTAATGATGGCAGAAGAAATGTATGAAAAGAGGAAAGATAGTGTGATCTACCTGTATGTTTTTCACAAAGTTTCTGTAATCTGAAGGAAATGGGCAGAAGAAAGAGGGAGGTGTATTAAGGGAAATTCCAAGGATATGCGCGTACGCAGCAAAGGGAAATTAACGTGGTAAATAAGGATATGTCACTCGCCGCTAAGCCGGTGATCATTCCGACCTGGTAGCAACACGGGTATAAATCAAAAGTTAAGGCGGAAGGGTGAAAGGCATCCTTCCTTGTGGCCCCCAGGTAAGCGGGATACCAGTAGAAAGACGGGTAAGTCTTAAGATAGGAGGCGGTCCAAAAGGCAAGGGGGAAAAAATATAATATCGTTTTCGGTCTAAAATTACCTGCAGAGACAAAAGGATTAGTGTACCACAGGGGTAGCAGTTGAAAGGAGACCGAATGTGGGCTTACCCACGCTCCAGAATCTTGTGTAAGAGATTAGCGGTGTCTTCTCCAGAGTTTAGGAAACGGACTGGAGGAGCCGGAAGTTTTAAATGAAGTATGACGTGTGTGTATGGGCGATGAGCTAGAGCGTGAGGAGGTGGTTCCGGTTAGGAAACCGGAAGTGAGGACATATGCGCGCACTGGAATAATAAGGAAATGCGGGCACAATCAGTCATGTTTCTCCCAAGCGAAAGGCATGCCGAATTGTAATGTGAAACGAAAATTAAGGTGTACGGGGTATGAAATCAGAATTAATTCAAGAGCAAGGTAGTGGTAATCCGTACCATGAATCAGTGGTCATAAAAGAAGGATAATATGTACAGAAGTAAAGAGAAGCCAAAGTAGTAAGCAGATCAATAATGTAAAGTAGTATGATGTAGTATAACGGGTTGCAAGTATTGTGAGACCTTTAATATAGAGTAAAAAGAAACAAATATGTATAGCAAGGAGAACAGGCAGGGCTTCATGTGTGTATACGTGTAAATCTAAAGGGAGGCATATAGTACACAACAGTGCTGGCAGAGGTCATAAAATTACAGAGAGCCTTTAGCTAGTCAGGTTCATAACATAGAAAACAACATATCTAGATGCGGTATGTAGTGCAGAAATAACAATAGCTACATACGGTCAGGCGACTTGGAGTCCTTAGTCACAATCTTACGTGTGCAGAGACAAAAAACGGTCAATAAACAGCAACCTGATGTTACCATCTTGTAGAGTTGAGAGGTACAGACATCACAAGTTATTTAAAAAGTATGAGGAAGAAAACCTATGATCCCAGAAAGTACTGTAGTTCATGGTCGATGTTAAGACCATGTTTGACCGATTGAAGGCGCATAATCCCTGTTGCTTCTTGTCTTCTCAGCCTCAATTCACGATTGCCACCCCTAATGTTGTTGGTGATGTCTATTCCAAAGAAGGATAGGCTCTTGCGTGGTCCTTGTGTAGTGCATGTCGCTATATGCAGGGCCATCGGATATCTAGCATCCTCATTGTGCATTGCCCTGATGTGTTCACTGATGCGTTCCTTTAAAGGTGTAATAGTACTTCCTATATATTGTTGTTTGCATGTGCATTGCAGGATGTACACAACATATTTAGTGTTGCAGTTGATGTTGTGGGTGATGTTGAATTTGTGTCCATTCCAGCTTCTGAATTCTTTTGTTCCATTAAGAGCCCATTTGCAGACTCCACAGCATCCACATTTGAAAAAGCCTATTGTGTGAGGCGTTATCCAAGACGAAACAGATATGGAGCGTGGTACTGTGGGACAAAGCCTGTTCCTTAGAGTTCTACCTCTTCTGAAGGTGATCTGAGGTCGAGCAGTTATGTTGGCGTTCACAGATTTGTTGGCTAATCAAGTTCCCCAATGTTTGTTGAAACTCTTTCGCATTATGACACTAATCTCATTATAGTCCGTAATGAGCCTCACAGGTTGTTTGTCTGTGTTTTTGTTGGTCTTCGACTGAAGAGTAGTGTCTCTTTTTATATTGTTTATTCTATTTGTAGCTTTTCTGATAGTCTGTGGTTTATAACCTCGTTTGGTGTTTGCTGTTTATTATTTAAAAATATCTTTCTTCCTTTAGATTAACATTTGAATATGGCCCGATCAATAATTTTTCTTCGTGTTTTACTTGTTTTCATCCATTTGTCCACACTACCACCTCACTACCTTTGGGGTCTCTGTGCAGTGTGAAGTCACTTAATCCATGTACTTTTCACATACATAGGGTCTCCACATGTTCTCGGGGTTTTCACTTTCCGATAAACACTGCATAGTAATCCTATACATTAGTTTGTTTCTACCTAGTGCCATATACATGGCCCACATTATCCTTTTGTTTTATTTTATTTTGTTTTGTGTCCTTCCCAGCCCTGAAGAATCACAATTGTACCACGTTGTGACAAAACACCTGTCTGCTGGTTTGTTTTCTCTCTCTGTATTGATCTGGATTGACATTAAAAAATCTGTGCTTATGATACTCTATGTCGACCTCCATAATTTCAAAGACAAAGAATGCTTAAAATTTGTTTAGAATTTGCCTGGTACACCTAAACTATTATCCCGATACGTGTGCACAGGACTTGGTTTCAGCCTTACAATAGTGAACAAGCATTGGCATAGCCAATAGGTCTCGCCTTTGGGACCTTATAAGTATTTAATTATGCAGCAAAGTATCCTTGGTGCAACAACATCAACTGTTGCATGGCTAAACACTTATAAGGACCCAAAGGCGAGACCTATTGGCTATGCCAATGCTTGTTGAACCAGGCCTGTAAGCCTGGCAGCGCCCGTACCTGAGGGTGCCCTCTCTCTGCATTAGATTTCCTCTGCCAAGTTGCGTGCAGCTACACCAGACTCCCCAAAGAAAGAGACTAAAAAATATGATTTATTATATTGAGAGAAGCGGTGTTATCTGTTGTCGGCTAATCCATAAGAACCCATAGATATGTAGTGTAAGAGCCTAGATAACAAACTTATAAGTCAAAAGGGCTTCAAATAATGACAAAAATACGTTTTATATAGTGCATCATATCACATTTCTTCTGTTTCTATGCCTTTTAAAGAGCAGGGGGTTCTGTTACCCTATCAAACAATGCTCAGATTAACAATCTCTAAACAATGGAAGGCTGGATTCGAATTTGTGACCTGCAAGTCATGGTTTGCGTTAGTAGTGAGCGTTCAACTCGCTGAGCCATAAAGTAGACCGGCACTGTCATCGACAGTGTGGGATCTTTGAATTTCGGTCTTCCCCCTTCTGTGGACTTGGAATAATGCACTGCACCACCCTGACATGTTGCGTTAGTCTAATAAAAGCTATCTGTGTACTGGGTACTCGGATCCGCAGAACATTAGAGTGAAAGCAGGGTCCATTGCATGGGGGCAGATGGAGGTTCAATTAACACGTGATGCTGAAAACCGAGGAAGCGCCTTAAGGGGATAGCAATAATATTTAACAGCTGTACTCCACTTACACGAGTATCAGAGTGAAAAGAGATGTTTTATTGTTGTATGACGCTGTATAACCTATTTATTAAAAGCCATGCGCTCCTTTTCGTGCCACTTGCAATCTATTGCACCTCGGCCAGTTTACACCACTGGAGAACTAGGACAGGAATTAAATTCTTCCATAAATGTAACCCTAAAATTCAACAACAAAAAAGTATTAATGGGGTTATAGTGTCCTCTAGTGGCACGTCAAAGCAATGCTGGAATAGATCTCGAGATGTATCTATGTAGTAAATACAAAGATCGGAAAGATGAGAAATTGGAAAGATAAAGAGGAAAGAAAGCAGAGGGCGTAGACGAGCTGGGAAATAGAAAGAATTGGAGAGAGAGGCGGAGGGAGTTGTGTGCGCGCGCAAGCACTTAATGAGTCATGACGGCTCGTAACTGTAAAACAAGGCGATAAGAAAGGCAGATGCCGGCTACGCACGTTCACATGCACACAAGCTTTAGGCCAGGAAAGCTTGTGGGTAGCACTACTAAAAGTCGAGCAAGCAGCGCATGCGCTGCTCTAGGCTCGACCTAAAAACGAAATTGGCAGTATTTTACTATCAGGACATGCAACACACATCAGGGCATCTCCTACCTTTCACAATGGGTACCATGGGCCTACCTTAGGGGGTGACTCGCATGTAAGAAAAGGGAAGGTTAGGGCCTGGCAAATGGGTGCACTTGCCGGGTTGATATGGCAGTTCTAGACTGCACACAGGCACCGCAATGGCAGGCCTGAGACTGTTGAAAAGCGGCTTGTGTGGGTGGCACAATCAGTGCTGCAAGCCCACTAGCCGCATTTGGTTCATAGGCCCTGGGCACACACAGTGCACTGCACTAGGGACTTACCAGTAAACCAAATAAACCAGCCATGGAAACACTAATCCATCATACCAATTTATAGAGAGGACTTGCACTTTGGCACTGAACAGCAGTGGCAAAGTGCCCAAAGCATCCAGACCAGCAAAAACGAAGTACAACATTCAGTAAAATAACAGGAGGCAAAGCAGCGGAAACCCACGCCAATGATGCCAGGTCTAAAAACTTGCATATATATTTTCCTGTTCTGTTCTTTTTCCCAGGATTTATTCTGAACACCATAGAAAAGGTAAACCAACAATGCCCCTTGTTATTTTCTCTGGTCAGACACCAGGCACTAGCACCTAGACATATCACGCGAATGCAGCTGCTGTTTACAAGCCCACATGTCTTGTCATATAACTGAGCACAGGAGTTCAAACACAACAAACATTGAGCGAAGGTCCTAGGGCAAGATTACTGCATCAGCTGTGACTGTAGAGCAACCATCTATGTATGCTAAGGTACGGGGTCTGCCACTAATCCCAGAGATCTTTGATATATAATCATTTAGCGTCAGTAGAAAGGGAGAGGGGTTGAGGCCAATCTGTCTTATATCATCACAGGTTTTATTTTTGGTATATGATTTGTTAACCATGCTAACTGTATTTTTGGTTTGCATTTATTTTTTAATTGTGGCACAAATACTGCATTGTGGAGCACAATAGTTTAAATATTATAAACTTCTTTTGTGTCTCTTGTTTATCTTATTGTGGACAAGTACGCGTGAGAGAACAAAAGGGTGTGTCCTGTTACTGCCTGAGAGGGTTGTGTTCTGGTGTGCCAACTCACTTCTTTCTCTGGAAAGGTTAGGAGGGCAAGTGAGGCACTATAGCTAGTCTGATTTGAGCTCATAGATACTGAGGTGGTTTGGTGCCTCAGTCCCTAAATGCCAATGTTCTCTGGTACCAAGCATAGTTCTGTTCCTGAGCAGAATCCCTGCAACATAAGCTCTGTTTGCAAAATTGACAGTTGTAGTGTAAAAAATGTGTACACATTTTTCTAAAGTTTAGCAAAAAGAGGCTTCCTTTAATGTGATCCGAATGTTCTCTGATGAGATGCAAATAATTGTGAAAGCTTGAAAGCAAGATTGATGATTCTTTGCTTTCAAAATAAAATGTACACAGAATATCCAGCTAGAAAACTTTTTTTGCTTCACTACTGTGCAAATTGTAGGTACCATTTCGTAGAGTCATCATTAAGTAAAAGTTGCTTGATACATGTTAGTATGTCACCAAAAAACTAACAATGGAAAATCAGGGTAATAACGGTTCTGGCAAGATTAAGGGAAACATGAAAATAAACGAGCATTGGAAAAGCCAATAGGTCAGGCGTTAGTTGTCAATCGTTATGTTTGGTTCAATGTGTATTTCGTTTTGACATGGGTTATGTAAACCTTTATTGTTGTGGGAGCTGCCAGCCTCTCACCAATATAACAAAAGCATTGGTTAAAAGTAGCGATTTTATTTTGCTCTCAAGAAGCACACATGTAGCCCCAGGCATAGAAGGAAGCTACTTTCGGTTCCAATTATTCTCCGTGTGAAAGAGCTGAATGCTGTCACCATAGTGAATTTTGCCATATATACATATATACATGTATGCATAGGGATATTTTAATAAAACAAATGCCTTGGCTAACACCAGACCTAATCTGGGCCCAATTCTTAAAGCCACAAAAGTGCATCTATTGTAGATGGCCTTGAATTAGTGCAGATTTTTGACTTTCGTTTACACCCAGAATTTACAGACGTAGGCCTGGAAACCATACTCCTAGAAAATGTCTGTGATCTGCATTTTAGTGTGAGCAAATATGCATGTGCTTATGTGAAACATTCCTGAGCATTTGCAAGTTCGCTTTCCATTACCCTAGAAAAGGTTTTACTTTTGCCCTACGTAGTCAGGAGTAAATTTCCAGCGTTTCTCAGTGTGGAAAGGGATTAGAGAAGGGCTGGTGAAAACATTTAAGGATGCAAGTTTGTAGGTGGGCCCAGACTCAAAATGTCATTCCAGCCTTGGAACTGTAGTTTCCTCCTAAGTAGGTTTGCAAAAAGGTGGATGTTAGAAATGGCCCTTTCTGCAGTCACCCCAGACTTTTTGCCTATCTCCTCCCCTTTTTGCTGAATTCGTTTTTTTTTGTTGGCCGTTAGGACTCTAGCACTGGTTAGCAGTGCCCAAAGTGTATGTGCACTCTTCTTAAAACATGGTGACCATGGCTTATCCACAAAAGGAATATTTAATTTACTTATAAGTCCTGAGTAATGTGAACTACATGTGCACAGGGCCTGTGAATTACATGCTACTAGTGATGGCCATGAAAGCAATGATTAGGCTACCCAATTAAATAGCCCTTTAAACATGTCTCAGGTCTGCCATTGCAGAGCCGCTGTGTTCAGTTTAAACTGCCATGTTGACCTGGCATGTTAACCCTCTTGCCAGTCCCAGTTCTTCCTTTTTAATGCATATTAGTCACCCCTATGGTGGGTACTGGTGAGCCCAAGGGCAGGGTGCAGTGTATTTAAAACATAGGACATGTACCTTTTAAGTTTTACATGTCCTAGTATTGAAAAACTTCTTAAATTCGTTTTAAACTACTGCAAGGGCTATCTCGCTCATAGGATAACATTGGAATTGCCTTATTACATTTTTAATTTCCAATTGGGAATATATTTAACCCCTAAGTTGGATGTCTCTTGAATCACAATTTAAAATCAAAACTTGACGGTGGTCGGATTTTGAATTGCAATTCTGAAACTGCCACTTTTAGAAAGTTGGCATTGTCTTACTTTAGCCATTTGGTGCCTGCTTTCTGTCTCTGATCAGATGCATGGGGTGGGTGACAGCTGGACTTTTTGTATTTCCTCTAGACCAGTGGTTCCCAAACTTTTGACTCCTGAGGACCCCACTGAGTCACCACTGGAAGTCGGGGACCCCCAAGCAATTTTTATGATTTAAATTCCAAACGTTAAAACAGTAATTTGAAAAAAATTAACGTGTGCACACAAAACAAATATTCGAAATACTAAGGATTTTAGGGGCATATTTACAAACCCCTACCACCATGGAAGCATCACTTTTTGCAACGTTCGCGTGTCGATAGGGGCTTTGCCTTATTCACAAGGCAGCGGTAAGCCACTTAATATGGCTTAACGTTGCCTTGTAAATAAGGCCCCCTTTCGCGCAATGCTTAGCGTGAAGGGGTGGGTAGTGGGTTTTGCAGTGGGCATTCCACCGCAAAACCCATTGATTTTGATGCTGCCCGCTATTCACAGGGGCAGCGTAAATAGGAGGCAGCACCAAAATTAACACCAGGGAAAACCAGGTCTTAACTTGGGGAAACGAGGAGAAATGCTTTATTTCTCCTCATTTTTGCTTTTTCCATGTGTGCTGGCTTGTGCAGCACACATGGAAAAAGCAAAACGCATTGGATTGTTTATGTTCAGGAAGGTCACCCTTCCTGCACATAAACAATCATGAAAAAAATGGCATTTTGTAACTTCCATGTGTGCTGCATTAAGCAGCACACATACAAGTGACAAAACCCCATTTCAAGATTGTTTATGTGCAGGAAGGGGGGCCCTTCCTTTACATAAACAATCTTCCCCTGCACGCAGACACCCTTGCACTGTGTTGCAAGGGTGCCTGCGTTGGCGCTACACTGCTAAGTGTAGCACCAGCACAGGGCAAAATGTAGGGCTGCACCATATTCTTGTAAATATGGTGCAGCCCTGCGTTTCTGAAGTGGCGGTGCGTGTCGTTAAGCCACAGAGGCGAACGACACGCTCCACCACTTCTTTTGTAAATATACCCCTTAGTATTTTATATTGAAAGAATTTGCAAAAAAATCAAATTTTAATGGGAAGGTTGGTGCTGCATCTCTGTGACTAACTTTTAAATGGTTGGTTTTATTTCGCAGTACGAGGCTCCTACTCCTGCCAGGGCCAGACTGGAAACCCAAAGCAGCCCTGGCAAATGTTTTCAGTCCCCGTACAGTGCACACCAAGTGCATTGAGTGTGCCTGACCACTACAAATGGGGCTTTGGGAGGCTCTCCCCCAAAGAAATTTAGGGAACAACGGTGCAGTCTACAACACGTTTATCACTTTACATCACACACATATAGAGACAATTAATCATAAGTGTAATTCAGTGTATAGAAAATGATACATAATGCAAAGGGGACTACAAGGTGTAGGATTCACATGTCATTTATACTGGTAGGCATTTTTAAAGAGTGCTTGGTCTAGAGAAGCACAAAAAACTCGGGATTCAGAACATAAGACAGTGATTAGCATTGACTTTAACAATAAAAATGTATTTCCACCCTAATAAACTTTTTTAGCAGCATCGGGATAATGAAAGACAGGGAAAAAACATAAGTTACTAACTTGTACCATGCAGTTTGCCAGCAGCTCTTTGATGACAGCTTATAGGTCACTGTGCTAGATTACGGTTGTCACTTATGTACTGCACAGTAACAAAATAATCTTTGTGACAAAAGCAGTAACCCACTCGCCTATGCACATAAAGTACTGTTATTTAAAATGCACAGTACACGTTCTTTGCAATAGGCATATTAACCCTCTGTGCTACATTAGCTAACTCAAAGCTGCCACAGGACAAAACTCATCTCTCTCCAGCAGGTACATTAATCACTGGTGTTATCTTGACACTTGTATTGTTTCTGGAAAACTGCTAATTATACAAGTGCAGTGCTTTTTAAACTGCTGCCTGCGGACCCCCTGGGAAAGTGTCAGGGACCCCTGGGGGTCCCCGGACCACAGTTTGGGAAACACTGCTCTAGACAGCCACACACAAAGGGAGCTTGAGTGTGACCTGATGGGCCATCTGTTTTCTGATGGACCATCCTGGGCAGGATGGGATGGGGGAGCTGGACACAGCCTCACACTTGCACCTGAACAGGCTGTGTCCTGTCCCCACACAAAGAGCTACATACCCCCCGTTAAGAAGGCTGGCTCCTGGGCAGGGACTTTGAAGTCTCCCTCACTTTAAAGGCCCAACTGGGCAGAAGTACTGGACCTCTGACACCACAAATTCAGTACACTTCTGGACCTGTGAAGACTGCCAGGAAAAAGTACTGCTGTGCTGCTGAAGAACTGCCACTCTGCTGAACTTCTGCTTTGCTGGACTCCTACCTTGCTGGGCAGACCTGCCTGCTGCTCTCCTTGTGTGGGTGTGAAGGACTGGACCTGTATCACTTGAACCCTGAGTGACTTCAAGGGCTTGCCTCCTGTTCTGGAGTCTCAGGGATATCAAAGACTTCCAACCACCCTGCTACAGCACCTTAACTCTGCCATCTGAGAATCTTGCCCTGCCAAGTGCTGCCAGCCCAGCCCAGTCCTGGTCCCTTGGAAGTGGGTATAAAGTGCTGGTCCAGCAAAAAAATACACATAGACGCCGTTGTACGGTTCAGAACCAGCACATCTCCATTGACTATGACGCATCAGCACTGCTGTAAGGAACAACAGCGATGCATCACCGCTGCTGCGAGGATCATCTGTAACGCATTTCCCACTGCGTACCTCATCAACTCCATTTCCAACGCATCTTCGACTTTGCGCGCCTTTGAGCCGCAGCATCGCCTGTTTCCTGTGGATTGACGACAATGCATTTCCTCCTCTGCTCTTTACATCTCATCTTCCACGTCGATGCAAACAAGGTACTTGGCAGCATGCAAAAGCTTGTCCCTGTATTTGAACCGCACTTCAGTGTGGTTGGCCTCAACTTTTGGATTGGACCTGGTTTAGTGTGAACGGATAGCCCCTGTTGGTGCTTTAGTCTTTTAAGAGCATTTCAGTTTATTCTTTAAAAATTAATAGCTCCGGTTTTTACTTATTGGATTTTTGTTGTTTTGCTCTTATTTTGTTCATTCAATTAAGCTGTATTTTATCTAACCGGGTGTGGTATCTTTTTGTGTGGTGTGTTCACTGTATTACTGTTTGAAGTGTTGCACAAATACTTCACACATTGCCTCTTAAGTTAAGCCTGACTTCTCTGTGCCAGGCTACTAGGGTGTGAGCACAGGTTAACTTATTGTGTGTTTGTGACTTACCCTGACTAGGATTGTGGTTCCTGCTTAGATAGGGTGCATACCTCTGCCAACCAGAAACCCATTTTCTAACAGTGGCAAAATTAGGGTATTGCTAGTATCACAGCCCTGCTATGAGTGCTGGCATGATCAGAGAGCCTATTATCAAAGCTTTTGCTATAATGAGAACGCTGCTACAATTTGTCACCTCCCTGAATGGCGCCATAAGTGCAAAATCGGATCTTTTACAGGGAAAGTAGATTTATGATTATTTCCTTCCTGTGGAATGCTTCTCCCCTTCCTCCAGGGGTCACAGCAGCCTCACCTCTTGCTTATGCCTGTCTAAGGGGAGATCCTCACTATCCTGGTCGGGTCCCGATGTTTCCCGGCACCTTAGGCTATCCGAATCACGCAGCCACCATTCTGAAACGTTGTGCATTCTTTTCCTGCAATGTTAGGGCTGTTCCAGCCACTCAGTCCATTTACATCCTTCCTCCAGGAGATTTGCCAGAAGCTCGTACGTCCCTTAGGCACCCCACACTCTGTTGGGCCTCAGCAGGGAGTGCAGGATCACCACCAGTTTGGGATCACAGAAGATGTTTACCTTCACTCCTATGATGTCACTATCTTGCCATACCCCCTTCCAAGCTTTTAAAACCTGCTCAGGATCTTAACTCCTTGGTGGCAGTAGGATGCAAATTATGTGAATCTGTAATGGGCTAAGAGACTGCAGAAATACTACTAAAAGAAAGTAACTTTCTTCTGCACCTTTTGGTCCATGGATTTAAAAACGTAACTCTGTCTGTTCCTTGCTAGGGGGTGTGCCAGCTAGAAGCAGAAAATGGAGTGAAGAATCCATATCGCAGGTTGGACATCAGGTAAAGGAATTTCTTGCTTTTTTACTTCCGCGCAAGAGTAGGTGTTCCTGTTGCAGGATTATTGAAGGTTTATTGTTCGGGTCTGTGCTTGTGATGTGTACGCAGGCCCTATAGATTCTCAATATTATGTCCTGTATTTTGGTTATACTACACACATTTTTTACATTTTTATTTTAAAATTTTCATAAATTTCTGTGCTTTCCAGTAACAATTCTAATGATAGGGGAGCGTAGAACATGCCTCACCAGAAAAATAAAACATATGGCGGAGTAGAAGTGTGCATTGCATTGATTTCGAATAACATGCGCAGTGTCTATAGGGATACAGCCATCAAATACATTTCTCTGGTTTAAAGTGCATGACGACACCAATCGCGCTCTACTATTCCTGAGTATAAGAGCAAAGCTAGGCCCCAATAGTCACTCAAACGTTCTTGGGGGTAAGCTTTTTCAGTCTTTACTGGGTAATGTCTTGAGTTTCCGTCAAGGGGGTAAGCCCCTCTAGGGGAGTTCTGAGATTCCATTTCTTCCTCGAGGAATTATTCCACCTGTGTAGGGGTCACCAAGTCACGTAAAGGTTCAGCCCACATCAGACAGTGGTATTCAACTTTCTCATCTTTTCATCTGTGCGCACTTCCCACATTCGCCTTCACATAGCCAGCGGCTATTCCTAAATATTCCTCAACCATTCTTTCAGCAGCGGTCCAGCGTCCACCAGCCATTGGTTGGCTCTACGCTTTTTTGCTAATAAAAATCCCAAGGATACAAAACGTATATTTATCTTTTTAGTCTTGGAGCCAGGGAGGGGTCAAGCCGCAGACTTTAAGATAGTGAACCACTGGTGTAGCAGAGGCTTTCGCTGACCCTGCTAGTATATGTGATTTGGAAATAGCTAGCATAGCAGAGACTGGTGCAAATCACCTGTTTGGTGGGAACAGATAACTGAGCAGGGACTGGCTTCCCACTGTTTGCTGTTAGCTTGCATTTTAGGAATGAGCGCCACAACACTGTTCGTCGGCTTTCTAGCAGTAGGCGGTCTCTCAGGCTGTATGTAGAATGTATGATGTAACAAGTGCTCATTTGTTCTCCATCACAGTCCTTATATGGCTATGACGTCCAATTTTCCTATTAGATGGGAGTGGTTTATGTGCTATAACAACAAAGGAGACCCATGCTCAGGCCTATTCCTGTAATCACGAAAGTGCTTATGTCAAACTAGGGCTTTCCAACTTATCTAGAGGGAACCCTGGATACTTTATTGTATATAGAACTGAGGTTTATGGTTTAATTAAACAGACGTAAAGGACCATTGTCAGTCAAAAATATTCTTGACAGAATCTGTATCTTAATTAATCATACAATTAGTTTGACAATAATAATTGTCATGACAACTGCAAACTGATGCAATGCAATATAATACATTTTGGCAAAACAAATCTTCGCAAATAGCCCCATGAGCTGTTTTAATATACTTGATACAATATTTAAATATATGCTTATGTGTGGCTCACTGAATGAATCTAGATCCTTTCTGGTACAGAGAACACAACTTTGGAAGGGTGGATGCTCTGAGCACAGGGAGGCACAGAGTGGTGGGTAGTAGTGGGAAGGCAGAGATTAGTGGGGATTATATTTTTTTAACACTTTCAGGCTTTTGCGTATAATCGAGGACTGTCCCTAGAGCATTTTATATGGCCTTAAATCTGGCAAAGAATTATATGTTTTTATACTGGAGCCACCGTCTGTGATGCAAGCTGAGCTCAGAGCTCACTGCATTTCTTTAGAGGGCTCGACGTGATGGGAAAGGCTTTATATTGATGAACCGTGTATCAAGTTTAAACAACTTATACATATGGATACAAACCTTGCCTTAATGGCAGACAATCTCTTTTCACAGACCCATACTGTGGTACTGTAAACTTGCTGCCAAAGAGTTTATTCTGCAGGGGGCGGGTCTACTTATCAATTGGACAAAATAGGCATGAAAACTTGATGTCCTTGACCCCAAACAAAATGTCCTGGTTGTCACCTCTGTCAGATGGAATGAGGTGGTGGATTTAATTCAGAGCGTGGAGATAGGGTTTCTCCAACAAGGACAATCAGACAATTGCATCAGATAAGTCAATACCTAGTAAGTGTTGCTGAGCGTCAAAAACTTCCAATACTTGAATAAACACACGGACTCCTTTTGGCAACGCAAAGACAGTACTTACCAACTGTTGCAACAGAGAGAAAAACAAGGCTGACTGCACCTCAGACCCGCTTCGACTATCTCTGGGGGTTTTCTCAAATGCCTGCTCGCAGACAGGCCTTTTTATACACATTAACACAATGCTTTATTACAAATAGTATATAATAGTTGACTTGCAAATTACAGTTTTAAAATGCAAAAACAATCAGACATATAACCTCATAACCCCGAATTCCTTAACTCATCTGTTAGACATTCTTCTGCCTATGAATGCTTGTGTGTTTCATGGTAGTTGCAATTTACGTGTGTGCTGGCAGCATTGTGCGCTTAAGACCTTCATGTGCTCAGAACTTAGTTACTTCCCTGCACTTGTCGTTTAATCAAGCACCTGTGTGCTCTGGGCTAATTTGAGCACCTACAGCCTTATCAGGCCACAATCTGTTTGGAGGCATGGGGTGCATGCTGGTGGGCCTATGTGCTGATGTTGTAAATGCTTTCAAATCTGTTCAGCATTAGTTGGCCTTTAACTGAAAACTCGTAAGTTTCCGATTCCACTACATCCTTAAGTGAACGTTTCACCCTCTTCGTGTCAGTGCAGGATGTGGGCCTAAACTGGGTTTTAACCATTTAACAGCTGCGTGGTTTCAGCTTGGGCTTGATGTTGTGCTATATTTTCATGTTTAGAAAACTGGTTCTGTGTTGCAGTAGCCCCCAACCCCACTTTTTGCCCGGTATCTGATGCAACCTTGACTGACAGTAAACTGGGTGCCTGTTAACCAGATCCCCAGTACCTGTGTTCTTTCCCTAAATGGTACCATTGTTCCTCAATTAGCACCCCTTTAGGTTTCCTGTAAGTCCCTAGTAAGTGGTACCTCTGGTACCTAGGGCCTTGGAACTTAAAAGGGCCTCTAAAGGCTGCTGCACGAATTGTGCCACCCTAAGGGTCCCCTCACCAAGCTCATGCAAACTGCCATTGCAGCCTGCGTGTCTTGGTGCAGAGAAAAACAAAGAGTCTACATAGCACACATCCATGTGTGCCATGCCTGTAAAAAAACTGCATGTGATATAGGTCAGTCACCCCTACAGCAGGCCTCACAGCCCTAAGGAAGGGTGCACTATACCCTTGTGTGGGCATATCTGCGTGTCCCTGTGAGATCTAAGCTCACTCTTAAATAGCACAAGTGCACAGGGAAGCCATACCGAGTAAATGGGCTTGCCACTCATCAATGCATGTTCCTGGTTATTGAGGAATGCACTCAGAGGGCCCCCTGAAAACCTACCAACTACTAGTCTGTAGACTAAACCAGCCAGCCACCATAGATCGGTTTTTGACCTCCTGAGATGAGAGCCTATGATCTTAGAGGCCAGGATGTGCCTTCCAGGGCGGAAAGCTTCAAAGGCCCTGACGCCTTTGTTATTCGAACCAGGCCTCTCCAGATTGTGATGAGGCCCACCCCCTTGCCTGCTCCCACTTTTGGTGACAGGTGGAAAATTAGAAAGATTCGGACTAGCTGATGTGGACCCTACTTTTCAGATTCCTCCATGTTCTTTTGGACAGCATTCAGTTTCTAGGGTCAGGGTTATGCCCTCTTCCTACAGGAAGTAGTTATATAAAGGGTGTGGACACCTTAAAGGTAAGTATCCCATTGGCTACTACCTGTCACTCCCCTTAATTCCCCTACATTTAGTGTTTATGTGGCACCCGGAACCCAAGAACTCAGATTCAGTATATCAAGAGAAGAAAGACGAAGAGGAGTCACTGCTTAGCAAGAGCAGCAGAAGAGCTGTGGACCTTTTGGTGCAAAACCCTGCCTGCTCACAACTCTCTCAATACTCGCGACAGAGTGACTCGTCCTGCAAGCTGGAGATCTACCACAGCCTTGGGTAACCTGCCAGCACTTGGCAAATTGCCTACAGTCTACCTTGCAGTAGAGGAGCTACTCCCTTAAAGTCCACAGGTAACGACAAGCAGAGTCTGGTCCACCGCCTTGCAGCTCCCTGGCCCAACCAACACCCCAGATGACCAGGAAGAGGTACTCATGCCCTTTGAAGACACCAGGACCAACTGGAGCCATGCAGCACCAATACCCGGGGTACCGGATGCCCTGCAACCAGCACTGATAGTGAGAGTCCCGTCCGGATCCTCACTGCACCAGGACCAAGCAGCCATCGAGGGACATCAGCATCACTGAGACTCACTTCGGTAGTGGCCCAGCTTTTCTGATTCTGCCCCTGAGTGCTGTTTGTCCCTAACCGGGAGGAGCACCATTACACACTTAGCCCAGCTGACCTAACCCCTCTGCAACCAAGCTGCCCAGCCTGGGTACAGACGAACCAGCAGTGCCCCCTTACTCCAAAGGCGCTTGTGACCTAAACCCCAGTTTGGGAGCTCTCTGTCTGATCCCTAAGTCCCATCGTGCAGCCTGTTTTTAGGTGCGCCCCCCCCCCCCCCTCCTATGTAATGTAATGTAATGAGGTGCTTATATAGCGCTCTATCACCCCACGGGTATCCTGGCGCTTAAAAAGGAGAGTCCCCACCAAAAGTTAATAGGGGCAGCCGAGGTGTGACACAGGAAGGGAGGAAAATATGTCGCAATAGCTACCAACCTCACCAGCACCCTGCTCCCGGCAGAAACCAGGAGCAGGGTGCTGGTGAAGTTGGTAGCTGGTGCTAATTACTGCACCTGTGAGTACAAGTTCCCTGGATTGGGATACCTACAGGGTGTGGTAAATACCACTTCTCAGAATTTTCCGTGGCTGCATGAAGCTCAACATGCACTTATGGCTTTACCTTGCCTCCACCAATGTACGGTCCTGCTGCTCGCCTGGGACACCAGGCTCTGGGTCTCCAGGCTCTGGGTCCTTCTTGGCGCCCTTTGCAACATGGCCTCGTCTCTGCCTTGGGCGCCATAGATGACAACTGACCTGAGAGAAAGTGCCTCTTTTGACATGGTTCGCCCCCCCCCCACTTTTTTCCTGGAAAATGATGTGAGTTGGATTGTAGTACACAGGGTCCCAGCCGGTCAGTTTCATGTGCCAGTGCTTCTTCCCGAAAACTGTTCCACGATTGGCAAATTCAGTCGCCCTGTAAGTCCCTAGCAAATGGTGCACTTGGTATCTAGGGCATGGGAACTGAAGAGGGTTCCCTAGGGACCCCTCACCAAGGCCATGCCACTGCAGCTTGCATGCCCTGTTGCAGTGCAAAATGACAAAGTAGACATGGCACGCTGTCTGTGTGCCATGCCAACCAGCATTGCCTAAGGTATAGGTAAGTCACTCCTCTTACCTTACAAGCCCTATGGTAGGGTACACTAAATCTCAGGTGTGGGTATATCTGCAGGAGCAGATATGCCCTACAATATTTAAGATTATTCCTTGATATTTTAAGTGCCAGGAAACCATAGAGAGTACATGGCCTGGGAACTCAACAACTTGTGTTCCCGAGCACCATGATTGCTTCAGTAAACCCAGGAGTGTTTGGTACCAAACAACTCCTTGTAATAAGCCTACACTGGTGCCAGTGTGGGATTCAATAAACCGTGTACTTTGAGGGCACCTCAGAGGTGCTCCATGAAAACCTACAAACCTGGTGTGGTCTCTAACTGGCTTTAGGCCGCCTGTCACCACCTGACATGTTTCTGGACCCCTGGGTCAAGAGCCTCTGCTCTACGTGGCCAGAAACAAAGCCTATGCTGGGCGAAGGTGTCACACCTCCTCCCTCAGGATGGGCACAGTGCTTGAGAGGGAAGCTTCAAAGGCCTGCTACCTTTGTAATGGAATCCCAGCCTCTGCTGCTAGAAGCAGATGGCAGCCTCTGGTTCAAACCCCCACTTTTGGCAGGAGAACCACCGGTAAAACATAGAATGAATAGGAGGTGTGCCCCCCCATACCAACTCCACCCTTCAGGTGCAGGAGGCGAAATAAAGCATATTTTCCATGCCCACCATCTTGAAGGTGGTGGGACGTGTCCAATCAGGCCTAGGGCTATGCCCCCTCCCACAGGAGGAGGCATAATAGTTGGTGTAGACATCCTAGGTAAGGAACCCATTGGTCCCTACCTGTTACTCCCCTGTAACGCTCTTAAATCTAGTCCAAGTCGCCCACCGATGCTGTGAAGGTACCCCAGCACTTCCAAATACAAATCCACCATGGGCTGACCCCTGCTGGACTCCACCTCCACGCTTGATGCCTCATCTTGAAGACTCTCCCTGACCACCCCTGCACCCGAAGCCTCTGGGCCTTTGGGAGCCTGACCGACTGTGTCCCTACGTCTCTAACATCTCTTCTTACCTGGACATCTGTGTCTTTTTTTTCGTTGGGCTTCCTGGCCTGAGTCTGCAGCCTTTCTTCAACCTTGATCTCCCCCATTGAATTGCATTGGGCGCCCGATGGTGTGTTGGCTTTCTGCACCCAGCCTCCCCTGAGCCATTGAGGGTGTAAGTTTGGTGCTGCCTTGTGGCCTCCCTTGTACTTACCTTAACACCAGGAGATTGTGACAAGCTGGCCTGGTATATGATGTCCACTAATGTAAGTGGGCACCTTGCACCAGTCCAGAGAACCCTTATGGTGATTTAACAGGTCTTTGACAACCTTAGAAAGCTCTCTAAGTGATAGCTGTGGAGAGCAGCCTTCAGGCTTAGTCCGGAAGGAGCGTAAAGCAGCTTGTTTTACCAGAATTCAATCTTATAGTCTAGATTAAGTGAAAAAGTACCACACCAAGTATTAATAAAATTATGTATTTATTATATAATACTCTCTAGTATGTTCCAATATGTCCAACACGGAGATAAACACAATGCACACAATACTTTAGCAAAGGAACATAGTATATAGCACGAAATACACAGTGGCCCGGGTGGAGGGTAGGGGGACTAAACCATATACTAAGAAAGCGGTATAAGAACCCCGACTCAAGTCAAGACAGTGTCGAGAGGACCTAGAAGTGCTGGATTCAAGCTAGCCTGGGTGGCAAAGTGAGCTAAAGAATGATGATGGATTCAACCCAGATATGTGACTGGGGGTGAGTGTTTAAAAGGTTTCAGCACTCCGTCCATCATCTTCTTGTGTTTGCTTTGTTCGCCCTAAGTTGGCAGGGTATGCCCAGACGTGGGTCCCTTGCTCACTTTGCCACTGAATTCAAGCTAGCCTGGCTGAAGAGGGCTGTTCGCCCGAAACCGGTCCCAGGATGCTTGTTTCCGGTCCAGGGAAGACATGGCTTGGCAGTTCGGGCTGGACTATTCCCATGAGGCACAGGGTCAAGACTGATTTGCATATAGCTGTGTCTGAACTGGGGTGGCAAAGTGTGCTAAAGAATGATGATGGATTCAACCCAGATCTGTGACTGGGGGTGAGTGTTTGAAAAGTTTCAGCACTCCGTCCATCTCCTTGTGTTTGCTTTGTTCGCTCCAAGCAACCACCCAAGGTGAGTAGATCGTGACCCCATGGAGAGCTTGTGCAATGTGGAAACATGACCGCGTGCTCTGTACAACTCCATGTGCAAGTTGCTGTTGGATTTTTAAAGATTAAGGATCCTTCCCAGTGGACCCTGAAGAAACCCAGTGGAAGACAGAAGGTTGGAGAGCCACCCCACCCTAGTACCCACATTACCTACACCAGGGTAGCTGGGTGCATACGTCTGAAGTGGTGTTGGAAACTGCCGTCAAACCCAATGGAGGGCTTCAGGAAAAGGCCGCTGCTGGAAGAGGATAAAGTGTCTGTGGGAATCCAAATGTGGATTCTTGAAGAGGAGTACCTAAAAGCAGAGGGGACCGAGTCTATGCCACTCAGGAGTGACCAGGAGACTTGGAAGACAAATGCCCTCCGATGTCAGATGCTTCAGGGAGGATGACAATGACCTTGACTCTGCAGCTGTGAGGACCAGATGATGCTGAGGAAGACCAGGAGTCATGCACGAGTTGTCCCACGAAAGATGTCGAGTGCTGAGGGGTCAGTGTCCGGTGGGAGCACCAACCAGCCTTGGCAAAGGCAAGCCACACAGGAATCGAAGAAGGAACCACGTCGGGACCAGCCAGGTCCAGGGGACTCACCAAAGGCAGGGGTGTCAGGGCAGGCACAGAGCAATCAGGGGGGCCCAAAAGAAATGTGTGACCCGCAAGTGGACCCACAGGCCGGAGTCACTGGAGTCGCAAGAGGACCTCAAGCAGCTCAGCAGAAGATGCATGCCACAATGCACACGATGCGGTGTGGCTGAAGAATCTGGTCACTCGAGGTTGGGGCTACTTAGAGCCCGGAGATCTTCTTGCAAAGAAGCCAACAATCCTTTGCAACTGCAAGTTGGATGCGGTACCCAAGGGTTCGGTTATTGCATCCACCACAAGGGATACTGGCCCCAAACTTGGTGAGAGGGTAGAGCAGGCCATGGGAGCTGTGGAAAACCACCACCTGTGTTGCAGAGCCCAAGGAGTCCGGAGGAGCTCAGGATCTGCAGATTGGTCAACTTAGTTGCGGTGCCTGCAAATGCAGGGGAGTGACTACTTAACTCCAAGGGAGATTACTTCAGGTGTCTTTGATGCATCACAGGCCTTGGAAGGTTCCTGTATGATGCACAGGCACAGACGATGCAGCAGACTGGAAGGGAGACAAAGTCCGGCCCAAGCGAAGTCCAGAGTGCCCAGACGGTAGAAGTGCAGTGGTGTCTGATCGGAATCTTAGTCCACGACAAATCTAGGGACCTACAACCAGGTAAGCCCTTAAGCACCCTAGGGGGGAGGTTACTCCCATTTCCTTTGCCCAGTTTCGCACCAGAGCGGGAGCCAAATGCACCCTGAACTGGTTAGAAGTGGACTATACATGGGGACACCAAGTGTGCCCCTCATGCAGACTTTCTGGCGCTGACAAGTGCACTCACCTGGTCCGAATACACTAAATCCTGTCTGGGAGATGGTCACATCTCCTTGTGACAGGAGGCCTATTGTTCCACCTTCCTCTGCTGGGCTTGGCTCAGCAGCAGGAGGGCAGAAATGTGTCTCTGGTCGACAGCAACCATTTTGTGCTGTCCGGGTCTGGAAAACCGCTTACCGGGAACACAGAGCCTAACGAAGGGCTCTTCCAGTGCTTGTAATCATACCTCCCACATGATTTCTTTGATACCAAACATGATAGGATTATTTATTTATTTTTGAAACTTATAAAGCGCCCAGCTACCCCCAACGGTACTACAAAAGACAGTTTTATGAATCGGGCTCATTCACTTTATCCCTTTCACTTTTAACTGTTTCTTTCCTGATGTTTTGTTCAGATTTTTATTGTAATGTGGTTTTTTTCCTTAATCTAGTATTTTATTAACAAAATGATCACGGCACCCTTTATATTTACACTTGTCCCAGCCATGATAAAGATCATTCTGTTCCCCATGATTGAGGGGTACCCTCCCTTGAAACTGGGCAAGCCATTAGATAGAGGTACAAGTAAAAAGGTCTGTGTCCCTAAACGACATCACTGCGCCATCACCACCAGTTATTGTAGGGCCTAGGTTGAGAGTGTGGTGGCCACTCTCGCTTACACTTTGAGTATCCTCCTGACATCAAAGGCCATCTCTGGTGTTGTCAAAAATTATGTGGAGCACCTCTTGTGGCCTGCATGGCGGTCTAGTTCACAGGAGGACAAATGTTGCAAGCCAGAATTTGCATGTGACCGGGCTGGGCAAGAAACCTCTTCTTAGATAAGCAGGAAACTTTTTATCCTAATATCGACCTTCAACTCCTTGTACTGGAAACCAAACTTTGGTACCTACAGCAGGAGGTCAGGACATTTGTGCTTGACAACATACGAGACCTACAGAACATACTCAACATGTACCAAATCAATAACTATCTTCCAGTGAAAAAGTTCAGCGCTGTTTCATCAGTGCTTTCCATATAGGTGCAGCATTGTCACTGCACTATCATCCTCCAGGATGTTAATTCCTCAACTGGCAGCTCCACTGAAATTAGAAGTCTTTGTCGCTGGAGGGTGGGAAGAAAATGATGCTCTAAAAGTACCAATAGCAGCCCTCTGTCCTGCCTTTTGACCCCCGAAACTTTACTAAGGTCATGTAGCCAATGTACACTATTCTGTGGTGATTCTACTCCACTGTGTATAATTGTATTATCTAGGCGCCCTCCCCTCAGGCATCACTGCTCCATCTTTAGACTGAGACCTAGATTATGTACAAACTGGGACTGTCACACAAGATTCTTATTGGTCTTTGCTCAGATCGTTCAAATAGGTAATACTTCCTCTCTCACCCTTCAGAAAAATCAATTTCCTGCAGGACATTTCACAATCTGTAGGTGGAAAGGCTCATCATAACATGCATATTCCAGTTCTGGGATCCGTTGGCTCCCGCTCTGGCACAAAACTGGACAAAGGACATGGGAGTAACCTCCCTCCTGTCCAGACCCTCCCCTGGGAGGGTCCCCTAAATATTTCTTACCCTTTTTCTAGGGTACTAAAGGGCTTACCTGGATGTTGGTCCCTAGATTCGTCGTGGAATAAGATTCAGATCAGACACCAATGTACTTCTACCGTCTGGGCACTCTGGACTTCGCTGGACTTCGTTTGGGCCTGACTCCGTCTCCCTTCCAGTCTGCTGCATCGTCTGTGCCTGTGCATCATACAGGAACCTTCCAAGGCCTGTGAAGCATAAAAGACACCTGAAGAAATCTCCCTTGGAGGGAAAGTGTCACTCCCCTGCATTTGCAAGCTTCGCAACTAAGTCGACCAATCTGCAGATCCTGAGCTCCTCCGGACTCCTTGGGCTCTGCAACACAGGTGGTGGTTTTCCACAGCTCCCAAGGCCTTCTCTACCCTCTCACCAAGTTTGAGGCCAGTATCCCTCGTGGGGATTGCTAAAATGCAGTTTCATTAATTGACATTTTGGCACTATAAACATCAAAAGATGCCTTCCCTGGCTCTACATGTGGGTGCCTAGGTCCAGTCTCTTTTTGGGTTACGCACAATACATTCTCCGATGCTTAAGGCTTTTTTCCACCTATTTCTCTTTTTTGCCTTGTTTCAAATAATTCACAAGTTTTGACAGAGGCCCCCTTCTGAAATTATTTTGTAGCATCCATATGCCTAAAACTTTTTTGCTTTTCAGATCTATTGGGTCTGACAGTCTTGGAACACTGTAGCAATAGGGTGTTGTATTTCATCTCTCTTCTCAGTTGGGCGTTTGAGAGCCAAGCTTCGGATGTCTACCCTTGAACAGTTTGTACAGCTATCGGGCTTAATTTAGGTAGAATACAAAGTCTATCAATATAGGAGCCAATGTCTCATATTTGCCGTTGGACACATATTGCATTTGGTCTTCTCTGGCATGAGGATTATATTCTCATATAGTTTTCTATTTGGTGGTTGGTTCATGTGAAATATCCTCCTTTTGTACAATAACCTTGTACCACTTTGAGGGCTTCTTCCACATATACATGTGAGTCAGAAGGTGGCATCCAATATGGTATTTAAATGGTGTGTTATCATCTTCTACACATGCTTTTGGAGCTATGGCACCTGGCTGCATTTAAAGCAGTGCTTTAGCAGGCAGCCTTTTTGGAGGTCGTAATGTCCACTTGCTTAGTGTGTGTACTTCAAGCTTGTCCAGCTTTCGTGTGGATGAGCGATTTATCTTTCTCTGTTCCTGTCTCTCGTTGGAGGCTAAAGAAAAGCTCCATAATGGACATGAGCAGGGCTATCTGATTTCACAGGAACAAAATCAACTAATGCTCTGCAGCCTCGGCTAGTGCAATTAGACCTATAAGAATTTAATTACCCAATGAGTGGTGCCTTACCGTATAGAGTTCGAACATCATTCACAAAATAAAACTTCTATCTCTTTGAAGATTATCAGTTGGTAGTCCTCCAGAAGCCTATTTCA
This sequence comes from Triturus cristatus, assembly GCF_964204655.1. Lineage (NCBI taxonomy): Eukaryota > Metazoa > Chordata > Amphibia > Caudata > Salamandridae > Triturus > Triturus cristatus. The sequence goes on along the minus strand of NC_140594.1, from coordinate 629,125,565 downwards.
ACATTTGTATTCTGAAATACAGCCACAAGAAATATCATCATATCTTGTGTATGCATTATATGTCCGCTCTAGTGTACAAGCCCAAATTGGTCAAGTCATATTTGACCAAATTAATCACTTCCGATTTCCATGCATGTCCTATACAGGTATGGAATGCTTGAGACTCTAGGGATTTGAAGGTAGTGGAGGAAACTCACATTCTTATTCTCCTCCATAAATCCTGCTCTCCATCCCCACTTCTGGGTGCTTCCTTATTTCCTAGCACAGCAAGTGAACATAAATTGAGACTAAGCACTAGGGCCTGTTGTAGTACACGCTTAGGTTCCTTTTTAATAGGATTGTATGTCACTACAGATGGAAACTCTTCCACAAGAGGTCTGCTGGGGAGCAACATTCAGTTAGAGCATCTATGTGTAGGGAGGAGTGTTTTTCTTTCCTTACTAAAGTCTTGCTTGGTGAGAAAATCAAGGCAGACTCTGAGTACAGGCTTAAACTACTGTTCCCCTTGCTCTAGCCATATTAGTTGCTGAGGTTTGGACTTCTTACCTATATGAAGTACTTGGAGTACAATATTTACTACATAAGTACTACACTGAGTTACTGGCTATGTTAACACTGTTATCCTTGGCAGAAGAGAATCACTTATGCATCATGGACTGGCTCCAGAGCTGTTTCTGCTACATTGTCAAAACCAACACTTTGTCATCTACTCTGATTTAATTGTACGTTATTCTGATATCTTGCAATTACATTTGTTTTTAAAAATAAATCGCAACTATAGCGGGGATTGTAAGTGGAAGTAGAGACTCCAGCACTGCAAGTGCACTCTGTAGGAAAAGGAATAAGAGCCTTGTTTATTGTAATCAGTAATCCTATGGCAAGACGGGTGGCTAGCATTATATCTTCATTATACTCAAGATCCAAAACATACTCGTCAAATTCTTCATTCTGAGTATTTGTTGACCAGGAAGGTGTCCGCCTCTTCATTTACGGGGACAACCTGCTTTTCTTTTGTGCCGCTTGGGACACCTGTCAAACCTTTCCAATTACTCTGCTCATTCCCTTTCTTATTCAATGTACTAGAAATATTTTCTATGTTATTTTTGTCTTTTTGTTTCTTAAAACACTTTTCACCTGGTCCTCTATTCTGAGAATCCGCCTCCTCTGATAATGTCCAAAATTACTCATCTTCTAAATTATCACATTTCCTTTTCCATTCTTTTGCCAACCTTTCCACAGTTTCTTGCACCTTATTCCCTATTCCCTTCTCTATTAACCTTCAAATTATTTCCTTCTGTACATCCGTAGGGCTTATTTCTCCTCCTTCACTCATTTTAATCCCTTTGCGAGCTAAAAAATAAGCTCACCTCTCTATCTTCAACCTTCTCAACTTTATCTCACTTTCCTAACAATTTCCAATTTCCTTAATTTATTTACACACATACCTAATTATGTTACCTTCACCTTCTTTAATTCCTTTATTCCTTTTTAAAAAAAAAAAAATTTATTCTGTGTCTTTGTTAAAAAAAAAAAAAATGACGCTTCATTAAAACTTTGCTCTCTACTCTCCAATTGGCAACTGTGAGAAAGTGCCATCTTTCTTGCATGGTATGCCCCCACTTTTTGCTGAATTGCTGAATGTACTTTGACTGAGTGTGCCCTGAACTCCTGCCAATCAGGTGCCCAGGGCCTATGTTCCTTCCCTAAAACACACAAAACCCAAATTGGCAAACCCTGGCCACATGTCAGCCCCTGGTAAATGGTACCCTAGGTACCCGGGGCCTTGTGACCAGGTAAGGCCTCTAAGGGCTGCAGCACTCATTGTACCACCCTTAGAGGCCCTGTACCCTTACACACACACACTGCCTTTGAAGGCTGAGTGTCTGGGTGCAAGACAAAACAAAGTTGACATGACACACATCCCTGTGTGCCATGCCCATCACCTACACTGCCATGGCATACATCAGCCACCCCTCTAGCTGGGTGCCTTATGCCAATGGTGTGGGCACAGGAGCAGGAGCCCTGTGCCCCTACAGTACCCAGGTCCATTCCTGAGCACTGTAAGTGCAGTGCTGCCATTTAAGAGTACATGATGCTGAGAGCTCGTCAAACACGAACTCCACAGCACCATAATGGCAACACTGAAGACTGAGAAGTTTGGTAACAAACTTCTCAGCACATTAAACCCACACTGATGCCAGTGTGGGATTTAATGTACCAAGCACCCCAGAGGGCATCTTAGAGATGCCACCTTAAACCTAACCTACAATCCACGTCTGCTCTGAGGCTGCCTAGGCTACCACACAGCAGACATGTTGCTGGACCCCTGGGTGGGAGAGCCCCTGCTCTCCTGGGCCTGCAACAATACACATCCTGGGCGAGGTGCTAAATCTCCTCCCCCCAGGATGGGCAGGGGGAAGCTTCAAAGGCATGCCACCTCTGTGAGCTTCCCCAGGCCACTGCAACCCCCCACTCTGGCGGGAAGCTTCGGCCGGAAACCCCAAATAAGGACAGGGGATGTGCCAGCCTGCCAACCCCACCCCTCAGGTGGGGGAGGCGAGGTGAAGCACATCTCCGGGCTCTCGCCATCTTGAAGATGGGAAGCCCTACCCTATGAGGACTAGGCTACTGCCCCCTCCCATAGGAGAGAGGCAGGATAGGGGGTGTACCCACCCCAGGACAGGGAGCCATTGGTCCCTGCCCTTCACCTACCTGTAACGCCCCTAAATCTAGTATTTAGGGGCACCCTGAACCTTCCTTCCCCAGATTCCAAAATACAAAAAAGAGCAAGAAGAAAGAAGACCTGCCCTGCAGCTGCTAAGAAGAGGAAGACACCAACTGCTTTGGCCCCAGCCCTACCGGCCTGTCGACCCTCGAACCTGCTCCTGCTCCAACCCGGCATCTCTTGTGGCCAGCAACCTCACAAACCCCGGAGGACCTGGCTACCTTTTGGCTCTAAGCCCCTGGAACTCCCATGAGTAGAGGCTCTACTCAAAACCTACCTCTAATCCCTGGCAGCAGCCCCGAACCGCGAACCCAGCACACTCTGCACCAGCCAAGCCTGGCCAGTGCCAGAGTGAACAAAGACCACGAGGACGACCCCACGGCGACTGTGACCCTGAGTGCGGCACCCAAGGACCTCCCTCGACACTCCTGAAGAAGCCTGCAGCCTCAGAACAAGGTGCCCTCCCACCGCGATCAACAGAGGGTAAGATTTCCCGACACCAAAAGGCCCCCCTGCACGCGACGCTCCGCGGCCCCCTGTGCCCAATCCCGGGGTACCTACCTATCCTCCAACTACACAACTTACCTCTCGAAGTGGTAGTGGCACCTGAAGAGTCCTCGTCCCCGAGCTTGCAGTCTTTTTCTAAACCGGAGATTTCCCATTGAAATCAATTGAGCGCCCTAAGGCTCAAAAGCACCCTGCACCCAGCCGCCCGAGTGGCCCTGGCAGTGCAACCTCTACACCTACCTACTTCCCCGCTTGCCCTGAGTAAGTGACCAGGAGCACAGCTCCCACAGCCGCGTGGCTTGCCAGTCAGCAGCCACCAACCAAGACCCCCCTATCCCTCATAGGATAACATTGGGCCTAACTCTCTCTGCACCCGGCCGCCCTAGAGTCGCTGAGGGTGAACCAACTGTACCTACCTGACCCTGGGGGACCATTGAGTCTATGCCCAGAACCTCAACTCTGCCAGTCGAGTACTTACCTTTAAACCGATAACTCTATTTTCTTCATAGGGTAACATTGACTGGCTTTTTCCTGAAATTTCTTGTAAGTGTGGACTTTTCAAATCTTAAAATATTCACCAAAAATTAGCCGAGTAACGAAAACACTCACCTGCTCTTAGGTGAGCTCCCAGTGCTGGATCTTGGTGCCCAGCCCTACTCTGAAAAATACTTACAACT